>NW_016811676.1:1140756-1154959 GCF_001698545.2 Rhinopithecus bieti
TTTTTTTTTGAGGCGGAGTCTCGCTCTGTCGCCCGGACTGGAGTGCAGTGGCCAGATCTCAGCTCACTGCAAGCTCCGCCTACCAGGTTTACGCCATTCTCCTGCCTCAGCCTCCCGAGTAGCTGGGACTACAGGCGCCCACCACCTCGCCCGGCTAGTTTTGTATTTTTTTAGTAGAGACGGGGTTTCACCGTGTTAGCCAGGATGGTCTCGATCTCCTGACCTCGTGATCCTCCCGTCTCGGCCTCCCAAAGTGCTGGGATTACAGGCTTGAGCCACCGCGCCCGGCCTATGCCTAACTTTTAAAGAAACTGCTAAATGGTTTTACAAGGTAGTTACACCATTTTGTATTTTCACCAGCAGTTCAGGAGAGTTTCAGTTTCTTCATATTTTGCCATATTTGGTGGTCAGTCTTTAATTTTAGCCATTCTAGTACTTGGGTAGTGATATCTCATTATGTTTCCCTGTGATTAATGTTGTTGCGCATCTTTGTATGTACGTTTTTGCCCCCTGTATGTCATGTTTGGTGAAGTATTTGTTCAAATCTTTTGTCATTCTTTTTTCGGTTATTGAGCTTTTAGAGTTTCTTATATGTTTGCTACAAATCTTTTATCAAATATATGATTTGCTAAGCTTTTCTCCTAGTCCATGGTTTGTCTTTTTATTCTCTTAAAAGTGTCTTGAAGATCTGATGTTTTAAATTTTATGAAGCCTAATCTATCCATTTGTTCTTTTATGAAACCTGCTTTTGGAAAGTTTTGCATAATTGTCAGATGTTCAAAACATTTTTGCCTATGTTTTTTTTTTCTTTCCCCCACTAGATATTACAGTTTTAGGTTTTATATTTAAGTTTATGGTCCATTTGGAGTTAATATTTGTTAATAGTATGCTGCAAAGTATAGATCAAAGATCACCTTTTTTTGTAAATGGATATTCATTTATTGTAGAACCATTTGTCAAAAGGACTATCCTTTCTCCACTAAATTGCCTTTGCACCTTTGTCAAAAATCAGTCTTCCATATATGTGTGCGTCTGTTTGTGGACTTTCCATTCTGTGCCATTAATCTATTTGTCCTGATACCAATACCATATTGTGTTGACCTACTCTGGCCTTAATAATAAGTAATGCAATCAGATAGTTTTAATTCTACAACTTTCCTCTTATTCAGAGTTTTTATAAGTACTCTAGGTCTTTTGCATTTTCATATGAATTTTCAAATCAGTTCGCTAATTTCTTCAAAAAAGTCTGCTAGGATGTTGATTGGGGTTGTGTTGAATGTATAGATAATTTCAGAAGAATTGATACTTTAACAATACTGATTCTTTAGACCCGTGCACATATATCTATTTAGCTCTTTCTCTAATTTTTCTAATTTTCAGTATGCAGTTTTTTCATATATTTTGTCAGGTTTATGCGTGTTTCATATTTTTGTCACCATTTTAAATGGCTTTTATATTTCAGTTTCTGATGTATAGTTGTAGTACTAGCACATAGAAATACAACTGATTTAAATATATCCTTGTATTCTACAACCTTGCTAAAATCACTTATTAATGCAGCTTTTTGGTAAGTTCCATCACATTTTCTATCTAGATAATCATGTTGCCTATGATGAGAGAGAATTTTGCTGCTTTCTAGTTTGGTTACCTTGTCTGTATTTGTTTTTCTTGCCGTACTACATTGGGTCTAGCCTCTGGAATATAGAATATATATGGAACGTAGACTACAATGTTGAATAGAAGTAGTGAAAGAGGACATTCTGTTTTGTTCTTTATGTTAGAGGAACAAACAGTATGTTAGCTGTAGAGTTTTTTTTTTTGTCAGTGTCCTTTATCACAGGGGTCCCCAACCCCAGGTACTGTCTGTGGCCTCTTAGGAATGGGGCTGCACAGCAGGAGGTGCAGAGCACTACCACCTGAGCTCCGCTTCCTGTCACATCACCTGAGGCATTAGACTCAGATAGACGTGCACATGCAAGGGATGCAAGTTGCGCGCTTCTTATGAGACTCTAATGCCTGATAATCTGAGGTAGAACAGTTTTTCATTCTGAAACCATATCTCCCCCATGGAAAAACTGTCCTCCATGAAACCAGTCCCTGGTGCCAAAAAGTTTGAGGGACTGCTGCTTTATCAGATTGAGAAAGATGCCTTCTATTTCTAGTTTAATGAAAGTTTGTTTTAGGTCACATATGGATGTTGGATTTGTCAGATGTTTTTTTTGCATCTCCTGAGATTACCACATGGTTTTTATTTTTTAGTTAATTTGATGAATTGTACTGATTGATTTCTTAATGTTAAACTGATAATAGCGTTTGCTGAAATAAAGGTCACTTTGTTATGATGGTCTTTATTTTGATTGTTTGATTCAAATAGTTACAATTTTGTTTAGATTTTTATATCTTATCTTCATGAAGGATATTGGGGTTTTATTGATTTCTGTTTTTTCTGGTTTGTGGATTTCTACTCTGGATCCTTATTTTTGTTATTTCGTTAACTTTGATTTCATTTGCTCTTTTTTTTTTTGAGACGGAGTTTCACTCTGTTGCCCAGGCTGGAGTGCAGTGGTGTGATCTTGGTTCACTGCAACCTCCGCCCCTGGGTTCAAGCGATTTTCCTGCTTCAGCCTCCTGAGTAGCTGGGACTACAGTTGTGTGCCACTAAGTCTGGCTAATTATTTGTATTTTTGGTAGAGACAAGGTTTCACCATGTTGATCAGGCTGGTCTCAAACTCCTGACCTCTAGTGATCCACCTGCCTCAGCCTTCCAAAGTGTTGGGATTACAGGCATGAGCCACTGCACCCAGCTTCATTTGCTCTTTTTCTAGTGTATTAAGGTAAAAAGCAGAAGCCATTGATTTAAGAACTCTTTTCCTTTCTAATAGAGATGATTAATGCTATAATATTCTCCCTGAGTATTGCTTTAGCTGTATCAAAAATTTTGATATATTTTGTTTTCATTCTTTTCTGAATGCTTTATAATTTGCTGTTTGATTTCTTCTTTGAGTTGTGGTTATTTAGGACTATTTTGTTTTTGAGTGGGGACTTTACTTATATAGTACTGTTATTTTATTCTGATTTACTTTGTCACCAGAGAACATATTTTGAATAACTCGATTTCCTTTAATTTATTGGGGTTTGTTTTGTACCCCATAATGTTGCCTATCTTGGTAAAGGTGCTTTGTCCCTAGAAAAGAATGTATATTCTGCTGTTCTTTGGTAGAATATTCTCTAAATGTTAATTAGGTCAAGTTGGTGGATAGTGTTGATCAGATCTTATATATCCTTACTGATTTTCTGTCCACTTGTTCTATCAAATATCGAGAGAAGGATATTGAAATCTCTTAATAAAATTGTGTCTGTCATTGTAGTTTTATCATTTTTTTTGATCCATGTGTTTTAAAGCTGTTAGTAGGTTCATAGATGTTCAGGATTAGTATGTTCTTCTGATAATTTGACACTTCTATCATTAGAACATGACCTTCTTCTCTTGTGATATTCTTCAGACTGCAGCATACTTTCTTTGCTAATATAGCCATTCTGTCTTAATTTTGATAGCATGATATATCTTTTTCCAAATGTTTACTTTTAATCTATTAATATCTTTATATTAGAAATTTATTTCTTACAGCATGTAGTTGTATCTTGCTTTTCTTGTTTCTTGTTGTTGTTCCCAGTCTGAAATCTCTGCTTCTCATTTGAGGTATTTAGATCATTTGCGTTTAATGTGATTATTGGTATGTTTTGGTTTAAATCTGTCATCCTGCTATTTATTTCTTATTTGTTTTGTCTGTTCTTCCCCCTTTCCTCTTTCTCTCCTACCCTCTTTTATTCTGCCTTTGGATTGATTGAAATTTTTAAATGATTTGATTTTCTTGCTTTTATTGGTTTATTCATTTTAACTTTGTTTTTTAAATTTAGTGGTTTCTCTTTATCTTACCACAGTCTACTTTTAAAGGATATTAGATCACTTCACGTATAGTATATTGACCATACCACAGTATTCTTTTATTTCTCTACTACTGTCCTTTTTACTGCTTTTAAAATAGATTTTGTTTGTGCATATGTTGTTAACCTTACACTACATTGCTATTGTTGTTTAAACACTCAAATGAGGTTTAAATAAGAATTCCTGTGCTCTTATCCATGTAGTTACCTTTTCTGGTCTTCATTCCTTTCTATAGGTCCATATTTCCATCTAGTTTCATTTTCCTTCATCTTGTATACTTCTGTTCACATTTTTTATAGTGCATATTTACTGATGATGTATTCTTTCACCTTTTATGTATCTCAAAATGCCTTTGTTTTGCTGTTTTTTTTTTTTTTGACAGATATTTTTGGTGGGTATGGAACTCTAAATGACACTTTTTTCTTTTAGTAATTTAAAGATGTTGCTGCACCATCTACTCTCGTGTTGTTTCTTACAGAAAATCTTTATCTTTACTCATTTGTATATAATATGTCTCTCTTTCTGGCTGTTTTTAAGATTTTCTGTTTATCATTGGTTTTTAGCAGTTTGATAATTATGTACCTTGGTTTAGTTTTCTTTGTTTCCTGTGCTTGGAGTTTGTTGAACTTTTAGATCTATGGGTTTGTAGTTTTTATCAGATTTGGAAGATTTTTGACTGGTAGTTTTCCAAATTTTTTTGTGTTCTCCTCTCTGTCAGGAACTTTAGTTACATGTATATTATTAGAGTGCTTGAGATTGTCCCAGAAATCAGTGAATGTCTGTTAACTTTTTAAAATCTCTTTTTTCTGTTTTGACATCCAATTTCCATTGTTGAGTAGTCGTTTGGAATTCTGAGGTAGTTTTTATTGCTGTGTCTTCAAGGTCACTAGTCCTTTCTTCTGTGGTATCTAACCTTTTTATTAGTTTTACCCCCCCCTTTTTTTTTTTATCATTCACATTGTAGTTTTATTTCCATTTCTATTTCATCATCTCCTCCTCCTCCTCCTCACTCCTCCTCCTCCTCCTTCCTCCTTTTTTGAAAATAGAGACAGGGTCTTCCTATGTTCTCTTGTTTGCCATGACGGGCTGGGATTTGAACTCCCTGACCTCAAATGATTATTCCCTGTCCCAGCCTCCCAAAGTGCTGGGATTATAGGTGTGAGCCACCTTGCCTGAACTGTACTTTTTGTTTCTAGAATTTCAATTTGGGTGTCTTAAAAAATATTTTCCATGACATCCCTTAAATATTTGATTACATGGAGTATAGCTGTAGTACCTATTTCTGTTTTTTGTTTTGAGTCAGGGTCTCCCTCTGTCACCCAGCCTGGAGTGCAGTGGTGCTTTTATAGCTCACTGCGGCCTCAGACTCCAGGGCTCAAGGGATCTTCTCCTGCCTCAGCCTTCTAAGTAGCTGGAATCTACAGGCATGCACTACCAAGCCCAGCTAATTTTTAAGTTTGTAGTAGAAACAAAGTCTCTCTGTGTTGCCCAGGCTGGTCTCAAGGGAGACTCTGGCCTTGGCCTCTCAAAAGTGCTGAGATTACAGGTGTGAGCCACTGTCCGCAACCGTAGACCAGGGTGGGAGATGTCTTTTTTTTTTTTTTTTCCCTTTCTTTTAGAGACAGGGTCTTGCTGTGGGGCCCAGGCTGAAGTGCATTGGTGCAATCATAACTCACTGCAGCCTTGAACTCCTCAAGAGATCTTCCTGCTTCAGCCTCCCAAAGCGCTGGGATTACAGACTGAGCCACCGCTCCTGGCCAGTACCTGTTTCAGTGTCCATTTCTGTTAATTCTAACAGCTGTGTCAATTCTGGATTGGTTTCCATTGATTGATTTCCCCCACCCTTATGGGTTGTGTCTTTCTGCTTTTGTGTGTACCTGGACATTTTTTATTGTGTGCCGGACATTGTGAATTTTCACTTTGCTGGGTGCTGAGTATTTTTGTATTTCTTGTGTAAGTTTTCTTGGCTTTTGTTCTGGAGCAGTTGGGTTACTTAGAAATAGTTTGATCTTTGAGTCTTACTTCTGAGATTTTTTTAGATGGGACCATTGCAGTGTTTAATGATAATTATTCTTCACTGCTGGGAGCAGTATCCTGTGTAGTTTATGTAATGCTCAGTGAGTATCGATGCTTCCCATTCTGGTTGGTGTGGGAAGCTTCTGGTGGTTTGCTGGCAATCTTGGGCATTCCTTGGCTTCTGCTGCATTACGCTCATCTCTGCCTTCTTTCTCACACAGCGTTCTTCCTGTGTGCGTGTCTATCTCTGTCTAAATTTCTCCGTTTTATAATAACACCAGTCATATTGCATTAGTGCCTACCCTGTTGACCTCATCTTAACTCATTACATCAGCAACAAAACTTTTTCCAAAGATGGTCACATTCTGAGGTACTGGGGTTAGGATTTGAGCATAGAATTTTGAGGGGACACAAGTTGACCTGTAACATTGTCCCTGGAATGTTTCCTGAATATACTTCTGTGCTCTTAGGCTGTTACACACCTTCTTCTCTCAGCTTGGTATGCCCCCGTTCCTTTCCTCTGCTTCTCTTTTTAAAAGCCACCTGCTGATGAGAACCTCTGTTTAGAGGGTTTATCAAATTGTACCTTTTATTGTAAATATTTACATGGCACATTCCTGCACATAAAACATTTTTGAAGACCTGGAGAGGATTTGCCCCACTTCTTTCACTGTCCCCCAGTACCACCTGTAGTACTTTATAACTAGTGATTACCTGAATGGAATACGTTAATGAGTATGTCTGAACAGACAAGTTGCAGAATGGACATTTTAAGAAAGATCAGTAACTGTAGGAAGGATTGGAGGCTTAGGCATCTGGAGTCAGGGAATTCATTTTGGAGATGATTATAGTATAAATCAGGCACACATTAATTTATTAATTGAGCCTACTAAGTACGGAAGCCTTCACTGGGTATCAGGATTTGAAAATCAGCAATTTCAGAATTTGCCTCTGTCCTCATGGACCTTACTGTGTGTTGAGAGTCACGAGGTAAGAACAGAAAAGATGGACAAGAAGGGTTTTCCTGAGGAACCCTGGACAGACCTTGAGAATGATTAGTCATGCAGGTGTGGATGAAGCGTTCAAAAACATGATGCCAAGACTGGATGAGTGGGAGAGGACTGTCAGTAGAAATGAGAAGTCAGGCAGAGGCCTTTGGTGGGTAGGGAATGATAAATTAGTTTGCTTCTAGAAAAGATGAGTAGAACATCTAAGTAGAAAATCCAGATTGCAGAAAACTCACAGATGAGTGGTGAATTGGTAGATGTTCTTGCTTGGGAATAAAGGGCGAGAGAGCCCCAGTAGTTAGTTGGTGAAGGGACTGACGAGAGCAGAAATTTTTCTGGGTAGGTGCTACACCAAACCTGTTTGTAGGAAGAGGGGAAGTGACTGGGGCACTGGGAGGTGACATGCAATTATTTCCATTTTACAAATGAGAAAACTGAGACACCTAAAGGTTTAGAAAGGTGCCCCAAGGACACAGTAAGTGGTGGAGCCGGAATTGAAATCTGGGTAGGATGGTTGCAGAATCTGTGCTCCTAGGTACTGGATGGTGCTTCTGATAATTTTCTTTAAATCTATTAACTTTTTAATATGTTTCTTTGCTTTCATAGGGAATTAATACTATAAAGTTAGAACACCAGTCCTACTTGTCACTTACAGAAAGAAGGCAAGAGTAAACATGAATATAGGGAAATCAGAATAGTTCAACAAATTTCTACAACATACAGAATGCACACTGGAAAATAATGGAACTATTTGTGATCAGTTAGTAACTAAGGGGTGTTTTCTGTTAGATGCCAGGAGGTTTAAGATGATGAGGAATGTTGCGGACATTAAGCAACAAGTATTTGAGCACTTACTGTGCCAAGCATTTCATGTTGGTGCAGGGGATGTAGTAGTGAATAAGACAGAGTCCCTGCTTTTGTGGAGCAAAATGGAGATACACACACAATAAACATCTGAACAAGTAGAGTTGGGGAAAATGCAGTTTTTGCTAGGAAGATCAGGGATAGTCTTTCCAAGGGAGTGCTGTTTTTCAATTTCATTTGATTTGTTTCAAATGAACAAATGTATATGCAGGGTAGTCTGGTTTATAGAAGTACCCATCAGTCATGCAGATCTCTTGTATCATGAACAATGTGATATTTTTTTCCCCATTGGAGTACAGTAGTAACAGTATTTCCATATCAAAGCCTAGCACCCTCCATATAAAAGAGTAGTCATTTGTAATCAGATGCCAAGAAAAAGTTGGGAATTTTAGCACCTTGTCCTTACCAATATTAGCAGTCTTTTTTTTTTTTTTTTTTTGGTGAGACGGAGTCTCGCTCTGTCGCCCAGTCTGGAGTGCAGTGGCCGGATCTCAGCTCACTCCAAGCTCCGCCTCCCGGGTTCACGCCATTCTCCTGCTTCAGCCTCCGGAGTAGCTGGGACTACAGGCGCCCGCCACCACGCCCAGCTAGTTTTGTGTGTGTGTGTGTGTGTGTGTGTGTGTGTGTGTGTGTGTTTTTAGTAGAGACGGCGTTTCACCGTGTTAGCCAGGATGGTCTTGATCTCCTGACCTCGTGATCTGCCCGTCTCGGCCTCCCAAAGTGCTGAGATTACAGGCTTGAGCCACTGCGCCCGGCCATTAGCAGTCTTAACATTCTTACTGGCAGGGCACAGTGGCTTATACCTGTAATCCCAGCACTTTGGGAGGTTGAGGTGGGAGTATTGCTTGAGGAGTTTGAGACCACCCTGGACAACATAGTGAGACCCTCATCTCTATTTTAAAATAAAGGAAGAACATTCTTACTGTAATTGATGTGGGAGGAAGGGCATCCCTGCTTTTAAACAGTAAATCAGTCTTGCTACCAGAGTATCTTAGGCATTAAGAAAGGAACGTAGTGATGTGCAGGAAAATTTAAATTCTTGTTAGTGACCCATACCTACTATCCTTGTTTCTCTGTGGAAGAACATGCTACAGCTGCAAATTTGAAAACGTTTCCCTGAGCGTTGGGCCTCTCAGCTCTCTCATTTTGCATGTAATGGATTACACTGCTTTCTTATTTTTGCCATCTCACAAGAAGTATTAACTCTGAAAACATATTTACTTTTTTTCCTAGAATGCATTGAACTAAATGCATTACTATTAAGATAAATGCATTACTATTAAGATAAATACTGCAGTGGAGGCAACTCTTTAAAAAGCTAACAAGTTGCATTTTTTAGAAATTCAAAGTGAAAATGGCCTACTAAGGTCTGTGGGGAAAACTTCTAGAAAATTATTTAAATTGATTTTCCCTATTTAATAAAGTAGTTAATGGGAAAATTCACACAGCTTTCCAGCTATTAAAATATTCCTATCCTGACATTTGAGAATCTACAACGTATAGGCAGATTTGAAATTCTTTTTTTTTTTTTTAATTTGAGTGGCACTTTAGAGTTTGTATGTGTGCTCACACGTGTTAACCTCGCGTGAACCTCACAGAAGTGTTGGAATGGCTTATCATCCCCATTTTACAGTAATGGCAAATGAGCCTTGGAAAAGGTCAGGGTCACACAGTGAATCAGTAGATCTGAGGCTAAAATGGACTTTTCTGTTTATCATATTGTTTACTGAATGCCTGTAATATGCCTTAGGTACACAAGAGGTCTTGTTCTGTGCCCCTCCTTGGGGTGGTGGAAGCACACAGAACAGACCAGAGGAGAAGTTCTGCTCCCTTTGTGCTCCCTCTGTGATTTGGGAGCATGCAGTTCTTAATAAGAATCCCCACTCTTCTGATTGTTACTAATCTTGCCACCATTCCTCATTGCTAGCATTTGTCCCCTATGTGAGAGGGATGGGTTGGGAGGGGAAGAGAGGGCACTTAACATCTGATTACAGAGGAAGAGTGTGTAATAAATGCTCTACTCTCCTAACAGGGCAACTTGCTTCTTTTATATCCCTTTCCTCCCTGTCAATCTGTGATTGGATCTCAGGAGGTGAGTTGAGTCAGACGTTGTTTTCTGAGGACCTGTTTCCTGCTCATTCACTAAAGATTTGTGAATGAAGCAGCACTTCCACCCTCAGGATCTTACGTTATAGTTCGGGGAGAAGTGACAATGACACACCCCATGTAACATATAAATAAATATATTTTATGATACTAATATATAAGTGTATATATACACACACATTTTTATATATGAACGTACATTAAAAAAAGATAATTTCAGAATGCCTCACACAAATCTTGCTGCCACTCAAGCCTTTAAGACCTAAAGTCTGCCTGCCTCTTTTTGTAAATAAAGTTTTATTGGAATATAGCCATACTCATTGGTTTATGTATTATATCTGTGGCTGCTTTTATGCTACATGGGAAGAGTTTTGATTAATTGCGGCAGAAGCTTCATCTTCCGCAAAGCCTAAAACATTCACACTCTGGCCCCTTAAGAGAAAGCTTGCTGACCCCTGCTCAGGATGTCGCAAGCATTGTACTCAGGACATTGTACTCAGCGGCCATGGTGCAGCTCCAGACTTAGAAAATAAGGCTTAAGTTGGCTAGCTGATGGACATGGCAGGTGGGTGGAACTTAGCAATGGAGTGGGTAGTTTCTATCCTCTAGATGTGGGATCACTGTGCTAAGTCAGGAAGTGTGGCTAAACTTTGCTTAGAGGTGGGGAACTTGTGCTTTTAGAAAAGCACTTGTTGGTGTTTTCTAGTAAATGTGAATTGTGGTGATTAAAAAAATTGTGTATTAAAATACAGAATTAACAAGTGTATATAAATTAGAAAGTGAGAGTTGCTGCTGTCCCCTCAATTCCCACTCTTCAAGGTGTTAAGAGCTGTTAAGAGGTGGAGTTTTTTCCCCTCTGAGTATTATCTTCTACTTAGTAATTTAAAAATCTGCTATATTTCAGACCATCTTTTTTTACATTGTGACCCTGAGGTTCACTTGGTTCCCAAATTGTAGTTGGGGTTGTTCAGTTGAATGTTTGTTACATAGAAGATTAACGTGTAAAATATTTCAGAAGAGATTTTAATGGACACTTCCCTGTCAGTTGATGAGTTGACATTGTTTTCTAAATAGTTTTAGAATTAGGCTTTTATGACAAATATTAAAGCACTTTATACTATATTACTGGTATTTTAAATGTTTACAAATTTTCTTAAAATTCTTGTTCTGGTGGAGGGGTCTCAGAATCACCTGAGAAACTTCAGAAAATGCTCATGTTTGGTCCCCGTTTCAGGCCTAGCAAGTCCAAAACTCTAGAGGTCAGGAGATCATCTACATTTTAAAAGCTCTGCAAGTGAGCTATGGAGTCGATAACACTTTTATAACATGACTTTGTTTTATAGTAAAATGTGTGGGAAATAGGAAGGTTTAACCTGAAATATTATAGGTATGAATTATATTTCTAGTACAGGTCATGATTTATGCTGAAAAAACTTGTATATTTTATTTAAACTCAAATATTGAGCAAAGGAGGGAAATACATATAAAACAAAGCATTTAAAAATTTTTTTTTTTTTTTGAGGCAGAGTCCTACTCTGTTGCTAGGCCAACAGGCTGGAGTACAGTGGCACAATTACGGAGCACTGCAGTCTCCACCTCCTGGGCCTAAGTGATCCTCCCATCTCAGCCTCCTAAGTAGCTGGGACTGTAGGCACATGCCACCATGCCTGGCTGATTTTTAAATTTTTTGTGGAGATGAGGTTTTGCTATGTTGCCCAGGCTGGTCTTGAACTCCTGAGCCCAAGCAGTCTGCCTGCCTTAGCCTCCCAAAATGTTAGGATTACAGGCGTGAGCCACCATGTGTGGACCTAGGAATTATTTAATTTGATTTGAAGAGTTATATCATTTTTCCCCTGCTTTACTTTTGTACCTCTTCTCCAAGAAAAAAGTCTACCTTCTCAAAACCAAAACACATTTCTTAACTTCTGGGAGGTAGTATTGTTTGTATTAGTTCAAGTCCATACTGGAATACATTTGACCAGTGTTTTCAAGCTGAGAAATGACATTTAAGTATTTATTCTCATTTACAGGTAGATACTAATTTCTGTATTTACTAAGGTAAGCTAACTGGTTTAATGAACACACCTAATATTTCAGTGGTTTAAATCAGTAGAATTTCTTGCCATATAATAGTCCAAGTACAGTGGGATAACAGCTCTGCTCTACAGTTATTCAGGCTCTGAACTGTGGACATTTTTCCTATTTTAAATTTAATAGCATCCAAAGGTCATCCTGGGTTTTGGCATTCGTTGAATGGGGAAGAACATGGAGGTTTTCACACGTAATTTTATGGGTCAGGCGTGGTAGTGGCACACATCACTTCTGTTGACATTTTATTAGCTTGGTCTTAGTCACGTGGCCATGCAAACTGCAAGGGAGGCTGGAAATGTAGTCTAATTGACTCGGGAAAAAAATGCCTTTGGTTATCAATTAGCAATCTCTTTCATGTGGTTGAGGTAAACAACATCAGCAAGACATTGACTTCTCTCTGGGCTACTTAAGTATTTCTTTTTTGCTTTTCCTTTTCTAATTTTCCCATGTTTTTGCAATTACTCTCCACTTTACCCCATAAATACCCTCTTTTTGAGGTGATGTCCCTCATTCTTCATTTACTTGTGATAGTCAAGTTTCTTGGATGCAGACAACAGAAAGCCATTCCTGGTGGAGTTGGGCAGAAAACAAATGTAATGGAAGGCTGTATGTTAACCCATAGAATTGATCGAAAGCTGGAAACTATGCTAGAAAAATAAGTAGGGGCCAAAGCAGGTGGCAGCAGAGGACACAGTCAGGGTCGCAGCAGAAGACCAGTCTGCTGCGGATCCCACACCTGGCACTTGTGCAATGTATTGCTGTGTAAACCTCAACTTTCCTGCCTCCACTGTGAATATTCTCTTACTGTCCCTGCATCTCGCAGCAGTGACCCCTCAAGACTCCAGAGTCTGAACAGGAGCATGTGATTGTCTAAACTTTGGTCACTAACAAAGCCCTGGTTACCAGGGGGGTAAGGTAGGAAATTTGTTAGTTTGGCTTTTGTACTTGGTGGCATGGCTTTTTTGGCTTGCATGATTCTCATGAACTGGGAAGAGTGTTCAGATACCAAATGGCCAAAAAATGACAAATACCTATGTGGGAACCTTTTTCATTAGGAGAAATAAGTTGTGGTATAAGACGGGAGACTGTGTTCCAATCTTGATTTTTATCCCCAACCTTTTGGGACAGGTTGTTAAACCTCTGGGTTGCAAGTGCCTCCTCTGTAAAGTGAGGTGGGGGAACTACATGTCTGACGATGTCTGTTCATTTACTCACGCATTGAATAAATATTTATTGAGTGCCATTTATGTGCCAACACAAAATAATTCAGTATCACACCCTTGCCTTCCTGTATTTGGGTGAGTCAGCAGAGAAGTCATTCTGATACTATTAGGGTGAAGTGCTCAGATATTCCAGCCTTGGGCAGGGGGTGTAGGAGCTTGTGAGAGTTCCCAGTCCAGCCTGGGCGGAGAGTGTTGGAGTAGGGGATTCAGGGACCACACTCTGCTTCTTTCACTCATTCGTTTAGTGTTTCCTTTAAGCCTGTGCATTATTGTTGTTATGAGAATACAAATATAAATGAGACCAGTCCTTCCCTCCACAGCACTAATTGTGAGAGCATGCTGATGGCTTTAGCAGGCAATATGCTTGCTATGTTGAGATAAGAGCAGAATAGTCATGCACCAAATAACATTTCAGTCAATGTTGGACTGCATGTATGACAGTAGTCCCCTAAGACTGTAATGAAGCTAAAAAATTCCTGTCACCTAGTGATGTCTTGGGATCCTTACCCAAGGAGGCCTAGGCTTATGTGTATGTGTATCTTAATTTTGAGAAAATGTTTAAAAGTTAAAAAAATGAAAGCTTACAGAATAAGAATGTAAAGAAAGAAAACATTTTTGTACAGTTGTGCAATGTGTTTTAAGCTGTTACTACAAAAGAATCCAAAAGTTAAAAAAATTAAAAAGTATATAAAGTAGGCTAAAGTTAATTACTAAAGAAAACAAGCTTTAAAATAAATTTTGTGTAGCTTAAGTGTACAATGTCTATAAAGTCTACCATAGTAGACAGTATAATGTCCTAGGCCTTTGCATTCATTCACCCCTTCTCTCCCCCATTCCATCCCTCCATCCCTCCTCCACCCATTGCAACTTCTAGTCCTGCAAGCTCCATTCCTGTAAGCACCCAAACAAGTTATCTTTCATATCATATTTTTTTTTTTTTTTTTTTTTTT
>NW_016811676.1:1155253-1163239 GCF_001698545.2 Rhinopithecus bieti
CTGACCTCGTGAGTCTCCCGCCTCGGCCTCCCAAAGTGCTGGGATTACAGGCGTGAGCCACCACGCCCGGCGCATGTCATATTTTTATTGTACCTTTTCCATGCTTATATCATAAATAATGAGGGTTACAGTCGCCCTCATTATTCAGCACAACTGAACAGGTTTGCAGCCTAGGAGCAGTAGGCTCTACCATCCAGCGTGGGCGTGCAGTAGGCTCTGCCATCTAGGTTTATGTCAGTGTACTCAGTGATGTTCTCACAGGCGTGGAATCGCATAACAATGAATTTCTTTAAACATATCCTCATGGCTGAGTGACAGGTAAGTGTTCTAAGGGAAGAATGGAGTAGGGGACCAGTTCCCTGTAAGATTCTGAGGTTTCTTAGAAGGACATTTGATCCTGGGTCTTGAAGTTTGAGTTGAAGATTTCTAGGAGCAGAAAAGAGGAGGGTGGGGATAGCATGCTAGTTGGAGAGAAGATAATGCTGAAGAGAAGAGGGAAGAGCTGCTGAAGAGCGCCGTTGAAGAATGACTAGAAGGTCGGTGCAGTTCAGGGAAAGGATGCCACGGAGGGGCAGGATGGAGAGAAATGGTGGGAAATAAGACTAGAGGTATAAACACTCAACCTGGGTGCTCTGGGTATTTAAAGTATTGTAAAGTATTGATAATTTTGAGCCTTTTTTTTTTTATTAGGGACATGAACTTTGACAGCAGTATGGGGAATACACGGAGGGAGGGCATGGAGCCTGGATGAGGAGCAGTTACTGTAGGGGATTCCCCCGGCCCCTTTTTAGATTAAGATCTTGACAGAGTATGGAAATAAGCAGCTGGATTCTTGAGACATTCCAGAGGCCAAAGTCACAGAATGTAGTTAGATTGATTGGGGGTTGAGGTAAAGGGGGTGGGGAGGTGGAAGTAAGAGAGCGAATTAAGATTGAGGTTTCTAGCTTGAGTGGATGGATGGGTGGAGATGCCGTTTATAGAACTGGGTCAAACTTGGCGCTACTGCCTGCTCCCCAGCCTGTGCAGACACGGTTAAATATAGCATTCACGGTGCTTTCCAGCTGAGGCTTGAGTTAGCTTTGGAATCTTTTCTGTAACAGTGAGTGCTCCAGACAGCCATTGCCAATCTATTTGAGTTTGTACTGGAGAGGAAACCTGTTTGCCTTCCCTGCCATAGGAGATGGGGAGGGGAAGGGGAGCAGGGAAAGGAATCCCACCTACACTAGTCCTTCTTTTCCCTGCGCTGTTTTCTTTAGAACACATCATTTTCTGATCTCACATTCCCTTGTTTTTTTTTTTGCCTGAGGATTCTGCTGTGCCCAGTAAAATACAAACTCCAGGAGGCCTGAGATTTGGCCCATAATTTTTGCATTTATGCCTATAATGTTAAGAGCGTTGTCTAGAACAGCACTACCAATAGAAATATAAGCCACTTGTATAATTTAAAATTTTCTAGGAGCCACATTTAAAAAAAAGTAAAAAGAGGCCTGACGTTGTGGCTTATGCTTATAATCCTAGCATTTTGGGAGGGCAAGGCAGGTGGACTGCTTGAGGCCAGGAGTTCCAAGGCTGCAGTGAGCTGTGCTTGCACCATTGCACTTCAGCCTGGGTGATGGAGGGAGAGACCCTGTCTCTTTAAAAAGAAAAAAGTACAAAGCAACAGTAAAATTAAATTTAAAATATATTTTATTTTACGTAGTGTTTCCAAAACATTTCAATTTATAATAAAAAAATTATTGAAATATTTTACATTTTTTGTTACTAAGTTCTTAATCTTCTTTTTTCCATTTATAGTACATCTTAATTCTGTGTACCTACATTTCAAGTATTCAGTAGCCACATACGACTGTTGGTGACTGCATCAGACAGTGAAAGTCTAGAGTATAGTAGGGGCTCAGTAGATGTGTGTTGAATGAATGAAGGAGAGGAAGATGAGTTGGTTGTTAAAGGTTGTGTGTAGAATCGAGGAAGGGTTTTGTTCTCACAGTGAGGCAGGAGCATATTTTTATGTTTAAGACAGAACTAGGGGAGAGAGAGGAGGAGGTAATAGAAGTCAGCACTGACTGATGGTGGAAAGCCGGAGCAGGTGATTGGTCCAGGGGTCTGCAGCCAGGTAGATGGGAGGAGAGATGCCTTGCTAGTTACTTCTCTGAAGGATAATCCCTGAAGGGTAATCTTCAGTTACATTTTAAGATACTCAGTTCCAGTTTGTTTGGCATAAACTTCTAATTGAAATGTATTGTAACTCTTCCTTCCCCACATTTTAGGTGCTGGTTAATTGAGGGTCATTTTTAAAGTCTTGAGGTGTTTCCCTAGAGACTTAACAAAAGAAAGGAAAAGAAAAGCCTCTTTTTTTATGTAAAATTAGGAAAAGTCTTATTGGTGTATCTTAACATCTTTACTTTGGTGTATCACTCAGCTAGAAAATAAGTACTTTTATACTAAAATTAACTTACTGAATCTGATTTTTAACATTATCATTATATTTGGAATTGTATAAATTACATATTTTGCAGTCAATATAAAATAAGGTTATTTCCCCACAGTCGTCCCTCAGTGTTTACATACTTGACTCCTTAATCTCCTACATAGTCTTTCATATTGAGATATAGTCTCCCTTTTTTTTTTTTGAGACAAGGTCTCACTCTGTTGCCCAGGCTGTAGTGCAGTAGTGTGATCACAGCTCACTGCAGCCTCAACCTCCTGGGCTCAAACGATTCTCCCACCTCAGCCTCCCAAATAGCTGGGACTATAGGCATGCGCTACCATGCCCGGCTGATTTTTAATGTTTTTGTAGAGATGGGATCTCCCTGTGTTGCTCAGGTTGGCCTTTTAACTCCTGGGCTCAAGCCATCCTTCCGCCTTGGCCTCCCAAAGTGCGGGATTGTACGTGTGAGCCACCGCACCTGATCTCCGTTACTTTGAGTAACAAAATCCTATTTGAGGTTGACACATAGACATGGAGCACCCTCTGTGTCAATAGTAGTTTTGGATGCTTATGGAGGTCACTTGATGGAATGAGTCTAAAAAGTGAAGCAGTGAAATGTAACAGATTTTTTAGGTTATGACCTCACATTTTCAGGTAATGATGTTCTAAATCTTTGGCAAGATCATTTCAAAAAGTATTGTTGTAAGTGAAAATAATTAACATACCTATTGGGTTAGTGGAAAACACCACCTTTCTAATGTTAAAAAATTTTTTCTCACTGTTACTTGAGATAAAATATCCAGTTATAGTATTTTACAGGAATTCAATAAGTGTCGTATCTAAAACAACTTAGAACTTAAGATTATGTGCTGCAGAAAACCAGATGACTTAAACAGGATTTAATGACGATAAAGACGCTGATGTTAAAGATGGAGTACGCTTTCTGCTGTATTGAGAGGGGCACCTCATACAGACAGATTTTGATAAGTGAGATTGGTCTTATATCTTTGCTTTTGGGACAGCTTTGTATTCCTGAGTGTGGTATGCTCAGCCAGATGTGATAATGTCAAAGCCGGAAGTGACTGTAGAGATGGTTATTCAGGGGTGGTCACCTTTTTTTTTTTTCTGCCCCAGCATACTTGAGCAGGTTAGGTTACATTCTGGCAAAAAACAGGCTCCCAGGACAATTCTTGGGAGATGGGGAAGGGAGAGAGTGGTGTATATATTTTGAAGAGACCTTAACTACACAGTGATTCTACCCGTGTGTGTGAGGGGCAGGACTGTTTGAACAGATGGCATGTCTTTTTCCAGTGTCATGGAGTTAACCTTAGAGCTGGGACCAGAACCCTGGACTTGCTTCTTGTGCCAGTTTTATTTTTCTCAGCTACACCCTTTTCTTTCCTTTTATTGTTTTTGTACCCTTTTTTTCTATTTTCAATAGAATTTTAAATGTCATACGCTTAATAAATGAAAACTGCTGATAGAAATCAAGAAGCAGTCTTTAAATTTTAAGTGATGGTACATTTACGGAGACATTATCAACTAATTTAGTTCCTTTTTCTGACTTTTTAAGTCACCTCTTTTTTCCAAATCACCATGGCTTGGAACCGCTGAGTCATTCTTGAATTCAGCTATCTCTTATCTGTCGTCCATATTGAAACAGGTTTTAAAGTCCTGTCAGTCTGCTTTCAAAGTGTCTCTTCATGCATCTCCTTCCTTTCCTTTTATGACATTTCCCTCAAAGGCTCTCACCGTCCCATGCTTGGACTGGTGCAGTAAGCAGCTGATAGATCTCTATTTGTGGTTCCTCCTGCTTCCAGTCCACTTTACACATTCGTTCTATCATTTAGCGTTTGCCATTTGCCAGGTACCATTTTAGACATTAACTCTTTACCATTCTTAATACCTTGAGGTTTAAGTACTGTTATAAACCCATTCTGCAGATAGAAAGGGAGCCATGGATTTAGTTGATTTACCCAAAGTGACACAGAAGTTGGTAGCTAGCTAGTAAATAGCAAAATTGAATCCAGACTCCTTATGGTGTTAATTGCTATAGCTAAACATGAAACTGGAGTTGTGCCACTCCTTGCACACTTTTATCTGGCACTCTCTTAGGCTGTTTTACAAAATCCCGTGTTTTAGCTTGCCATTCTTTTGGCCCAGCCTGCCTTTCTAGCCTTAACTTACCTCTCTGTCTGTATTCTACTTTCTAGCCAAATATGAGGTGACGTTTAAGCTGCTACTTGAAAGAGAAGTGGGAGTTAGGCAGAACAGTAAGGGAATCATGTTTGGGGAAGAGTGAAGAGTGTACTTGAGAGAGTGTGGAAGTCCCTTGGAAGAGCTGGAGCCTAGAGGTGCCACATGAGAACAACATAGGAGGCTGCAGGTGGACGTGGGTGCCCCATTGTAGAACGCTTTCTGGTTGTCTTCCACAGGCCATTTTTGGGAGCTATGCACGAGATTCATGGCTACCATGCCGCAAAATTTAAGTTCATTTTTCCTGGGCTCCTTATTTAATTCCCCTCTCTCTTGGTCCAGTCACCCCTTTGCCAGTGTTCATGGATGGTGTGCAGGCTGTTTGGAAAGAACGTCCTCAAGCAGGGTGCTGTTTCCTAACCCTGTGTCTCTTTCCTCTCTGAGATTAGTTTGATTCACTCGCAGGTGTTCAACAATCTTGTCTTTTATGGGGAGTTTGTAATGTGTTTTGAGCCCCCCCCCCCCCCCCCCGCCCCATCTTAGAGGCATGGTTCAGAGTGGAAAGGGGCAAGGGCCCACCTGCTTCTGGCCTTCCCACCTCAGCCACCGTGCTTAGGGCTGCGATGGAGTGCTTGACCTCTTACTGTGTACAATGCAATACATGCTGGAATAATGCCACTTAATGCATAGGGCTTTTGTGGGGGTAAGGGCATACTGGAACAGGTTGGCATAGAGTAAGAGTTCAGTGAATGTTGTCACTACTTTTATTAGTTTTAATTGTGAAAACTCACAGTTTCTCTAATAAAGGGTCATAGAAACCTGCTTTATCCATACTGTCGTTATTGAGAATACTTTCTGGTTTGGAAAAATTTGCTTGAGAAGTAAAAAGAAAATTAATTAATTAATTTATTTATTTATTAGAGACAGAATCTTGCTCTGCTGCTCAGGCTGGAATGCAGTAGCACAGTCCTGGCTCACTGCAAACTTAACTCCCAGGTTCAGGTGACTCTCTTGTCTCAGACTCCAGAGTAGCTGGGACTACAGATGCATGCCACCACACCTGGCTAATACTTGTATCACCCCCCAAGACGGACCTCTGTCGCCCAGGCTGGAGTGCAGTGGCGCGATCTCGGCTCACTGCAACCTCCGCCTCCTGGGTTCAAGCTATTCTCGTGCCTCAGCCTCCCTAGCTGAGACCACAGGCATGTACCACCACTGTCGGCTAATTTTATGTGCGTGTGTTTTTAGTAGAGGTGGGAGTTTCGCCATATTGGCCAGACTAGTCTGGAACTCCTCGCCTCAAGTGATCCGCCCGCCTCGGCCTTCCAAAGTACTGGGATTACAGGCATGAGCCACCGTGCCTGGCCTTTTGTGTTTAACTTTTTAAGTGTCTCTGGTCAGATGAATATTTTACCTTTTGGGTATTTTTAAATGGAAAATTTCTGTAAATATTCAGTGTTTTAATTAGAATCACAAAGCCAAATGATTGCCTCATTGGATAATTTTAAGTATTATGCTGCAGTTCAATATAGGTACTAAGTACTTAACTAGACTTAAAAATATCTTGTATGTTTAACAGCTGTTTAGCTAGAACTAAAAAAGAGTGAGTCCTCTATGTGTATGCTTCTCCCCTTTTCTCCCTGGGATGGGAGAAGGAAAAAGTTAATTGTTTTTCCCCCTTGACTGCTGTTGCTGTGCCTGCTTTAGAAGAATACAGAAGTAAAGATCAGGGAAGGCAATTTTCTTTCCAAAGAAACCTTATGTGCCTGAAACTTAGTAACATCTTCAGACACTTCTTAAAATAGCCTGAGTATGGCATAGCTGAAGGTCGGAGGCAGTGGTAGGTAACCTTCTGTCTGTGTTGTATTCCTGGCCACCTCTGTGTGTTCTGACCCTGCTCCTCTAGAGAGGAAAGCAGCTAAGCAGGCACCTTTCAACTTTGGAATGGCTTCATAGTATTTCAGCATTTACATGTGTTGTACTGTTGCCCCTCTTTTTGTACTTAGGGGTTTCTTGGAAGACAGCTGTAATATGCCTGTAGGCCCACCATACAAAGTTATGATCAAGAGGGTGGTAGGGGAGGGCATCTTTGGGTAATTTACTGTGTGTGTGTGTGTGTGTGTGTGTGTGTGTGTGCACGCGCGTGCATATGTGTGCTTACACGTGTATTTTTAAAAATTTACATAACTAGTATTTCACTATCTTTTTGATTTTGAAAAAAATGAACTAAGTCGAACTCTAACCACCATTTATTGAAATATTTCTTTGAATGTCTAAACAGAGGCTCCAGATCGTCTTCGAGGCACAGCAGTTTCCTGTCCTCTGGCAACTTTGTGTGTAATGTTTCAAACCCAAGGCCTTGTACAAGGGAGAGGAGTACTTTGGGTTTACATGGTTGAGGGTGATGATGAATCCTCTCATTTCATGTATAAGAAGACCAGCTTATTTGTTGCAGTGCCCCACTGATGCTGGGGCCGAGGCAAGCAAAACGGGACGCTTAAGTCCTAGCCTAATGCTTGTCTTATGTAGAGCAAACTGAACTTTCAAAAGTATTTCTCTTTTTACCTGTTTTGTAAATGAATATGCTAAATTTGCACAGTGCAGAGGAATGTGAGATAGAGAGAGCAGGCTGAGGACCATCGGGCTTCATAAAGGGCATTTTGAGCAGCTGGAGACTTGTGGTTACCATGTCCAGGCTCTTCCTCTGCTGTCCTTAACTGTCCCACAGATGCCTCCGACCTGGGAGGAAGGGAGAAAAGATCTCATCTCACTGAGAGTGGGAAGTAGCAGTCACTGAATGTGCTTGCCGTGTGACATTACTGCCCGTCAGGCTGGCAGTTCACTGTTTTGTGTGTGGAGGACTGTTTCTTTTTTTTCTTTCTTTTTTTAAAAATTTTTTTTATTAGTATTATACTTTAAGTTCTAGGGTACATGTGCATAACGTGCAGGTTTGTTACATATGTATACTTGTGCCATGTTGGTGTGCTGCACCCATCAACTTGTCAGCACCCATCAACTCGTCAGCACCCATCAGCTCGTCATTTACATCAGGTATAACTCCCAATGCCATCCCTCCCCCCGACCCTCCCCATAATAGGCCCCGGTGTGTGATGTTCCCCTACCAGAGTCCAAGTGATCTCATTGTTCAATTCCCACCTTGAGTGAGAACATGCGGTGTTTGGTTTTCTGTTCTTGTGATAGTTTGCTGAGAATGATGGTTTCCAGCTGCATCCATGTCCCTACAAAGGACACAAACTCATCCTTTTTTATGGCTGCATAGTATTCCATGGTGTATATGTGCCACATTTTCTTAATCCAGTCTGTCACAGATGGACATTTGGGTTGATTCCAAGTCTTTTNNT
>NW_016811676.1:1164741-1187549 GCF_001698545.2 Rhinopithecus bieti
AAATAACCTTGGGCAGTATGGCCATTTTCACGATACTGATTCTTCCTATCCATGAGCATGGTATGTTCTTCCATTTGTTTGTGTCTGTGGAGGACTGTTTCTAATGTTCTCTGCTATTTGCTAAGTCATAAATAAGGATACACCATCTGACGACTACTATAATAGTATGAAGGACAGCTTTGAAATCAAGACCGTCTGATAGCCTTAAGCTGTGGTCACTGTCATTTTTCTCCTCTTGGAGGACACTGGACTCTCAGGATCTGGCTTACCATCTTTGATGGACAATCATTTTATTAGCTTGCTTGAAAGAATTAGTTCCTCTATTATAATCACTATAGTGTCATTTGGAACGACTTGAGCCATTTTTGTAAAACTTGTGAAATCTTTATGTATTTATGAAAGTTAAACTTACTGAAGGCTGAATGACTGCAGTGAAAGTATGAATCCTTTAATTAAATAAGTGGTTAGCATTTATATAAGCAGTCTAATCAGAACCCCAAATATTTGCTCATTTTCTTTAGGACTAACCTGGATGCCTGATGCAGTAATCATCACTGTCCTATGTAGATCTTGCAGAGTTTTGAAAGTACTTTCTAGCTCACAGTGGCGGTAGATTTTGTTTGTTTGTTTAATTATTTAGGGGGCATGTTCTCAGTTTAGCCTGATTAGTTACCTGCCGAATAAATAATGCTATTCTAATACCCTACTAGGAAGAAATTTATGTAATTGAAATTCTGATTTCTGTGTAACATTCTGTTTTCGTATTGAGACATGATACTGCCTGACAGGGCTGCTTCAGCAGCTGTCATCTGGTTTGTTGTTGCTTGTGTTGTTGTCTGGATTCTGCTGGCCTAAAAGGCATTCTTCTCGGTGCCTCTGCAGGGCTGTCCAGTGAGTCATCTGAAATTAAACTTCAATCAGAAATAAGTTTGCTTTTTGTTTCCGCAGAGGACTGGAGTGAGTGGGCTTGAGAATACCTGTATGCAGATTGAAACTGTATGTATCCATAGATATTTGGGAGCATTAGGTCAAGTGCCAGTTAAATCAGGAAGGATCCTGCAGCCATAGTCATGAAGATAAACTTTTTAAACTGCATTTGCTCAAACTTAAAACACTTTCGTGAGTATTGTGTAAGCGACCATTATTTCAGTTGCTGTATTAGATATGTTGCTTTCTTTAGCATGGATTTTTTTTTCAGTAAAGTATTAGTTTTTAATGTTTCAAAAGATTTTTTTTTGCAGTCATTTAAAATCAATTGTCAGTTAGTCATACCTAAAATTCGGCAGATTGCATGTTTTATTTATTGCAACATGTTAAGAATCTTTCGTTTCTTGTTGACATTTAAAAATCTCCTAATGGCAGATTGATTTGTCTGTGCTCTAAGTATCAGGAAGTAGATACTCAGGGAGCTTCTGCTGTTTTAAGCCATGGGGAGGCAGTAGTGAACAAAAGGGGTGGGGAAGTCTTGTGGCCTTCACATCTCAGAAATGTTACTGTGCTAGGAGGGAGACTTTGGCTTCTAATCCATTGTCAGCCATTAGCCTCCAGGCAAAGTTAGAGAACCAGTGGTCTTCATTCTTTTCATTAAGTGGTTGAACTTGTCTAAAAAGGCTTAATTTCACTTCCAAACTTTGTCTTGAGATATTGTGTGTCTTTGTTTACCTGTCTTTTGTTTCCAAACTTCCCTACACCCATTCCTAGGTTTAATTAAGGGCTCAAAGACTTCTCAATACCTTGTTTTGTACTAAGTAGGGAAGAATTTTATTTAGATAGGTTTCATTACTGATTATTAATTTAAAATTTATGGGGACTATAAGAAAAACTGTTTCTCTGGAATTTTCATGACTGCCAATAACTTAGTACTAGGTGGTATTATCTGCTTTATTTATTTTTGCTATTTAAAATATTTTATAACTTTAGGATATTAGGGAAAATATAAATTTACCCATATTATGTGTTATCCTGTGTACAATATGATAATTCATGGAATCCAGCAGCTATATGTTGGATTACTATTTTAATCTTTTCTGTCTTCCAGATGGTATTACCAAAAATAAATCCTTGGCTTCCTATTTCAGCTGTAAGAATTAGGCTTACCGTTTGAGGTGGAGAGGGTTAAGGGGCCTTTTGCTGTAGGGTTAGGTAAGATTTTCTGTGATCTGGTTGTTGAGGGTAGTACAATTCCTAAAAATTGATATGTGCTTGTTAAATACAGAATGAATGAAAAGCACACATCTGCATATTAGTCTCAAAGTTTCAAGATGATTATTTTTGATTTTCAGATATAGTTAGTATTTCATTTTATTTAAGTTATACATTTATTTAAGTTATTTAAGTTATAATAAAATGGCAAAACCACAACTACTTCTACACCAACCGAATACTTACTTTTATTTCTCCTGTCCTTTGTGCTGTGATTATTTTATTTATATGTAATAAACTCCACAATGTTATTTTTGCTTTGAACAGTCATTTGGCTTTCAAAAATATTAAGAAAAAATGTTTTTTATATTTATCTACATACATATTTACATTTCTGGTGCTCTTTATTCCTTTGTGTGAATCTCAGTTTCTATCTGGAATCATTTTCCTTCTGTGAACTTGTGTGAACATTTTTTGAGGGTGGATCTACTCTTGACAAATTCTTTCACTTTCATTGGTCTGAAAAAGTATTTTGCCTTCAGTTTTGAAGGATGTTCTCACCGGATATAGATTTGTGGGTTAAAGGTCTTTTTTTTTTTTTTTTTTCATCATTTAAAGATGTTTTATTTTCTTCTGGCAGTGCACGTGGTTTCTGGTGAGAAAACGGTGGCTCCCCTGTATGGAAACAGGTGTTTTTATCTCTGGCTGCTTTTACAATTTTTTTCTTCATCATTGTTTTCAGCAGTTTGGTTGAGTTGCCTCAGTGTGATTTTTGTGTGGCTTTTTCCAATTTTTTTTTTTTTTTTTTTAACTCGTTTTCAGTTTGGTTAATTTATATTGCTTTGTTTTTCCATTCACTTACCTTTTCTTCTGCAGTGTATGAACTGCTATTAGGTCCATTCAGTGAATTTTTCATTTCAGTTATTTTGTTTCTCATTTTTAGAATTTCCATTTAGTTCCTTTTTATAAATTCTATTTCTCTATTAAGATTCACTATTCCCTTATTTTGTCCATGTTTTCCTTTATATTTTAAAACATTCATAATAGTGATTTTGGTCTGCTAACTTCACTCTTTCTGTCGTTTCTGAGTCTTAAATGGATTTTTCCTCCTGAATACAGACCACATTTTCTTGCTTCTTACTGTGCTAGTGAATTGGACTGGCTATGGGCATGAGGAATGCTGGCCTGTGAATGTTTGGATTTTGTTCTCTTTAAAGAGCATTGAATGTCATCCTGGCAGGCTGTTAATTCACCTGCAAACCATCTTGATCCTTTGAGGTTTGTTTCAGTCTCTGTTAGAACAGGGGCCAGCCTTTACTATAAGACCAGATGAGACCTAGCCCTAACTGGATTTTCTGGGGTCTCTGTTGAACGTCTGTGGTGTGTATTGGGGTTTCTCCACTGTAATTGGTTTGAACACTCAATGTCTTACAGTCTTGTGTGAATGCTAGAAGTTATTCAGTTCACAGTTCCCTGGTAGTTGTTCTGTGCCTGGCTTCATGGTGCTCCTCCCAGTGCTTGTGCAGCTTAGCATTTGTCCAAAGAGTCAAGGAGAACCCTATGTATAGATGGATGGAGCGCCTTCTTTTTGTTACCTGCTGCACAAATTCCAGCCAATTCAGTGGCCTTGAACTCTTCCTTCTGTCTCTGCAGCACAGCGAGATTGCTGTGTTCTGTTTGGGCTCCCCCTTCCTATACTGTATCCTGAAAAGTGCCTCTAGATAGGAAACCAAGGTAATTGTAGGGCTCACCAAGATTGATTTCTTTTTTCAGTCGTGACAGTTCTGCACTGCCTGTAGTCCAGTGTTTGAAAACAGTTATTTCATATGTTTTGACTAGTTCTTTAGTTGTTTATGATGCAAGGGAGTCTGGTTTAGATGTTTATGAGCAAGGGAGTCTGGTACCAGGTACTCTACAAAGGTCAGAAGTGGAAATCTGATAATACAAATTTCTAAAGGTAACATGTTTTTATCCATAACCCATTGTTATTAACAATTTTAATATATAGATTCAGTTAATCTTCCATGCTGAAAAACCTGAGCTTTTATTTATGTCTTATATGAGCAGTTTCATTGCGTTTCTAGACAATTGAGTATGCTGTTTTGGCTAGTAAGTTGAAAAGCTTGTGTGCGTGTGTGTATGTTTATGCATCCTGTAGTAACATTGGCGTGTGTCTGTGTGTTTATGCATCCTGTAGTAACATTGGTGTGTGTCTGTTTATGCATCCTGTAGTAACATTGGCGTGTGTCTGTGTGTTTATGCATCCTGTAGTAACATTGGTGTGTGTCTGTTTATGCATCCTGTAGTAACATATATTGGCCACTAGAGGGTAATAAGAAATCAGTTCATTTGTTCTTATTGGATCACTGTTACTAAATAGTCCTTATCATTAAACTTTTTGCATAGTTACAGTCATTGCTTACTTTCACTTTAATATATATTTATTACTATTTAACACCTTCTGTGGAGCCAGGCACTGCACTGTGTACTTGGGTTATAAAAATGAGTAAGAGCAATTGAGCAGTAGCTCTAGCCTGTGCTGTAAGACTCTTCTCCGCTTTTGATTCAGGAACCCCTCATTTAAAAAATACCACCTCCATCCTTCCTCCTGTGCAGCCCCCTCTCTCCCTCTCTCAATGATTTCTTTACAGTCTAAATATTCCTGATGGATTCAGTCCATTCCTTTATTGCACAAATATTTATTGAATGCAGGCCATGTGCCAAGCACTGTTCTTGGTGCTGATGATAAAATGGTGAACAAAACTTACTCATGGACTTTCGCTCACTTACTCTCTTAATGTGCCTTTATTTCCAGCCATCATTAGAGGTGCAATTCCTTTAACATTTTGTCTTCATTTTGCATGTGTCTTGTTGCTAGGGACTTCGTGGGTTTTTGCCCACATAAGCTTGGTTGCCCTCCTCATTTCTTAGTGGATTCTGTCTCAGAACCTCAGCCTCATAAGTTTCCACATTTAGATGCTATAGTTTTAATTAAATTATTTTCATTTACTTTTTGTTCTTTGATATTGTTCTTTGCTTTAACTATTTCTCTTTAAAATCTACTATCAATTAATACTGTCACAGGAATGGTCCCCTGTTAACACGTTACTAACAAAGAAATTCAGGTTAGGTAAGAATAACATTCAGACCTACAAGTAGGGCTGTGTGTGGGTCATATATCAGAGATAATGGCTTTTGATACTTGTTACTTTTACTTTTTTTTTTTTTAAACTTAGGATCTTTTCTCATGCTTTTTGTATTTGCTGTTTCCTCTTTGTTTACCACTATCTTTTTGAATCTTATGTCCCTGTCTTTGAGATGTGTTGTTTATGAAATATTTCTCCGTAGAAACAATGCCAATCCATACTGGTAATATGGTCTCTAGTTATTATAGATCCTTGCCAGAACATAGTAACTTGACTGAAGTAAGGAAGCTGCTTCATTTTTCTTTTAGTAAAATACTGAATTTTTACCAAGTTTAGCAAAGTTACAGAAACATGCTTATGGTTAAAATGATCCATACAGTTAGAAGCACGTAAAGACAGAACTCCACATGCATATTTTTCTCCAACGTGCTTTTCATACCGTTTGACAGCAGTTGAAAATATTTTGGAGTTGCACTCCAAATGATGATTTTAAAGATAGCTTTGAATTATTTGTTAAGTTCATCATTAAATTATAACTATCTGATGTTAAAACATGTATTGTGATACATTCTTAAGCTATTATTATACTGAGTTGAATAAAGATTATATAATATAGTAGGTAGTAGGTTGAACCATATGAAATTGCTGTTTTGTAAGCCAAAGGTGGTCAAAAATCAGCAGTTTCATATGGTTCCGCATAATACTTTATGTGATCATTCCTGTTACAGGATGAACTGAGTCATTTTTTTCATTAACATTTGCATTAAAATGGAATATAGAAACTTTAGAGTAAAAACATGGTAATTTGCTTAATTATAAAATCAGGTTAACTAGAAATACCCATATTATTTTGTCGCCTTGGAATCTTATCATAGGAAAGGAATGAATGAATGGATAATTTAAATACCTTTTGGTGTTGCAGGAGGAAATTAAACTTAGGTTTATTCTGAATTTCATACACAGCAATCGAGTTAAGAAAGGAGACAGTGAGCATGTGGCAAGCACACCTCGTTTATATGCCATGTTTACCAGCAGTCCCCCGGTACTGGTGGCTTAATCTTCCTTTGCTTTCACTAAATAACTGATAATGTCACTAACTAGTTATGTTAGGTGTTACAATACATAGCCACAAAGGTACCAGAAGTGGAAAACAAAGTTTTTTCTTGCTAATTCACATTCAGATCACCCACAGCAAATTGCAAAAAGAACATCAGATTCTTTGTCACCTAGCATATCACCCTTGTGCATGGAAATGTGTATTATTCTCTCAAAAAAAGTTTCAACTCTGTAACTAGAAAAGTAAATCTGTTGGGGGAAAAAAGCCCTCTAGTGTATTGTTTAGGTAGACTATAACTTATTTTTGCATTATCCACTACTTGAATTAGTTGGAGAACAGCTTTCTTTTATTAAGGTGACCAATGCTTTTCAAAATAGTATTGACATCATCAGATGACTTGTTAGAAATGTTGACCCTTGGCCGGGTGCGATGGCTCATGCCTGTAATCCTGGCACTTTGGGAGGCCAAGGTGAGTGGATCACCTGAGGTCAGGAGTTCAAGACCAGCCTGGCCAACATGGTGAAACTCCCATCTCTACTAAAAATACAAAAATTAGCCAGGGATGGTAGCGGGTGCCTGTAATCCCAGCTACTTGGGAGGCTGAGGCAGGAGAATTGCTTGACCCCGGGAAGCAAAGGTTGCAGTGAGCCAAGATTGCGCCACTGCACTCCAGCCTGGGTAACAGAGCGCAACTCTGTCTCAGAAAAAAAAAAGGAAAACAAAAAAAAAGAAATGACTCTCAAGCTCTGCTGAATCAGAACTCTCATTTTTAACAAGATTCAAAAACAATTTGCAAGCATATTAAAGTCTGAAAAGTGCTGTTACAGATTATGAATGGCACTGTCACCTCCCCAAGACAGTGCTGATGTAGCCCCCTCAGTAAGTGCTTGTTGAATTTACTCAATCTAGATTCAAACAATGAAAAGTTTTTCAGGAGGGTAGTGATAACAGTAATAATCAAGGAACTACCTGTTTCTTTGTAATTCTTTCATAGCTATCTGGATGTCACAGAATTACCCATCTTTCCTTCCAGAGGCGTCTTTCAGTCTGATTCTGTCCATGATGGGTAGTCATTTGGATTTCTTGTGAATACAGTAGATATACACACAAATATGTGTATGGATGAGAGAGCAACAGAATTAAAATACAAATCAACATAGTATATGAGTTTAGGGAGTTACTAGATTTTGATTAGTCAAGGATACGTAATCTTTTGTAATATTGCAATATATAAGGTAACTAACAAATAAAAATACGGGGAGATGACATAAAAAATTCCAGCAAAAGGTAAGAAAGGAAAAGGAACATTAAACAGTTGAAACAACAGTGTTCATTTATAAATACAGCTCAACCACATACTCTTTACAAGAGATAAACCTAAAATATAAGGAAACAGAAGAAGGTAATGGTAAAAAGATGGACAAAAGACATACCATACAAAAATTGATGCAGAGAAGGCTTGGTGTAGTCAGACTGGTAAGAGATAAGCAAAAAGCTTTACTGGAAATAAAGAGGGCAGTTTATGATGATAAAAGGTATTATTCATCAGGAAAGCATAACAACTCTGAATTTGTATTGTCCAGTATAACACTTTAAGTAGGAGATTTTTAATACATTGTTGTTGGTAACTGATAGAACAAGATGAGACCAATTTTTTTTAAAAATACTTATATAAGACAGCATACTTAATGCAACTAAACCTTTAATGAGGCCGACCATGAAGAAAAAGAAGACCTCATTAACCAATGTTGAGGTGAAGAGGATATCACAAAAGCTTATGAGAAGATATTATAAAAACTTGATGTCAGTGCATTTGAAATTTAGATGAAGTTAGACATACTATTAGAAATCTACAACTTAACAGAACAGACACAGCAGGAAATAGAAAATCTGAATAGTCCTATTAAACATGATCCTTAATGGGAAGAGCCACCCACTAGTTTTGAAGTCTTTGGAATTTACAAAAGAAAAAAAACAAAACAAAACAGAAACTACCCACAAGCAAAACTCTTGGTCCAGAAGGTTTTACCAGTGAATCTACCACACACGCACATAAAATTGTGACCAAATTGCACTCCAGAAATGGAAAAGTTTTTTTGTTTGTTTTCACAGGGTCTTGCCCTGGGCTGGGGTGCAAGTGGTAACCATCATGGCTCACCGCACCCTCCTCCTCCTGGGCCCAAGTGGTGCTCCCACCTCAGCCACCTGAGTGACTGGGACCATAAGCATGTGCCACCACACCCTACTAATGTGTTAATTTCTTTGTAGAGATGGGGTCTCACTATGTTGTCTAGGCTGATCTGGAACTCCTGGGCTCAGGTGATTTTCCCACTTTGGCCTCCCAGAGTGCTAGGATTACTGGTGGGAACCACCATGCCTGGCCCGAGGAAAGTCGTTTAGCATTTCAAAAATCGTACCAGTGTCATTCACCACATTAACAGAGTAAATCAGAAAAGTCATCTCATTTCAGTAGATACAGAAAAAGCATTTAATAAAAGGCAGCATCCATTCATGAGGAAAAGGTCTTAGAAAACTAGCAATAGAAAGAAACTTTGTTAATCTGGGAATAGTATTTGTTAAAAACCTGCAGCAACCATAATACTGGAGAAATGTTGAAAGCGTTCTTTCCAAGGAAGCTGAATTTCCAAGATTGAGAATATATGAGAGTAGTGTCTGTTACCTCCTTTCTAAATCATCACTGTACGAAAGATCCCAGCAAGTAGGATAAGGCAAGGGAAAGAATAAGGATTGGAAAGGAAAAATAAAATTGTTCAGATGCACAGTAGCCACATGTGGCTGTTTGCTACATTACTGATGCAAGTAAATCCATCGTTGCATAAAATTCTGTTGGGCACCACCATTCTGTAGAGATCAGTGCAGTTTCAACATCCCAACATGGGTTTGTTTTGGTGGATTTGATGGGCCTGAATCAGAAACTTACATGGAATAGCAAAACTAACTTACTTTTCTTTCTTTCTTTTTTTTTTTTTTTTTTTTTAAAGAGGTGAGGTCTCTGTCACCCAGGCTGGAGCACATACAGTGGCACAATCATAGCTCACTGCAGCTGTGAAATGTTGGGCTCAAGTGATCCTCCCACCCCAGCCTCCTGAGTAACTGGAACTACAGGTGTGCGTCATGATGCCTGGCCTTTTTTTTTTTTTCTTCCTGTAGAGATGGGGTGGTGGTGTGTTGCCCAGGCTGGTCTCAGACTCCTGGGCTCAAGTGATTTCCCACCTCAGCCTCCCAAAACCCTGGGATTACAGGCATCAGCCCCTGTGCCTGGCCTGCCAAAACGTTCCTGAAGAAGAACAATTTCCTGTTGGATGTTTAAATTTTCAAAGCTATTGTAATTTAGTTAGTGTCCAGTTCTTGAACAGAGATCTAAGTAGGTAAGTCTGTATCCAGTAGAACAGAATAGGGAGTCCAAAACTAGATTCACGCATAAAGGGGAATGTGATTTATGATAAAGATGGGGTTACAGAGCAGTGGAGAATGTTTGTCTTTTAAATAATTGGTTAAGGATCAACTGGATGTTAATTTGGGGGTGGGGGAATGAAACTAGATTCCTATTTTACACAGAAGTCAAATGCAAATGGATTGTGCATTTAGATGTGAGAGAGAGCCCAGTGTTTCGAAGGTAGTAGATTTTTTTCATGACTTTGATATAAGGAAAAATTTCTTAGAGTCCAAAAGTACAGTACTACTTGTAAAGCAAAAGTTGATAAAATTAAGAACTTTTATTCATCAAAGTATACCATTAAGAGAGTAACAAGGCAAGCTGCCTGTAACCAGTAGGGGCTTACTCATATTCAGAGTATGTATTTTTTAAAATCTTAGAAATTTGTAAGAAATGGGCTTACAATTCAGTAGAAAAAAAAGAAAAGCAACCTGAATGTACATTTCACGAAGTGATGTATAAGTGGCCAATATACATCAAAAAATGCTCATAGTCACTAATTTTGCATAGGAAAATGCAAATTAAAACCACACTGTAGTACCACAGCACAAATACACTTAGCATAATGGCTGAAATTAGACTGATGATTGCATGCTGTAGTAAAGGAGTGGAGCAGGGGAATTTTTCATAAACTGCTAGTGGAAAAATTGATTGGAACAAAAAAAGACTGGAAAAACAACAGGACAGCATCTCTGTGTATACCAAACGATCATAACAAGAATCTTAAAAGTGGCAGTGTTCATAGTAGCCCCAAACTGGAAATAATCCAGGTGTCAGTCAGTAGTGGAATGGATAAATTATCATTTGTTCATATATTGGGGTATTGTAAAGCAATGGTAATGGACAAACTACGGTTTATGGGATAAGATGAAGTAAACAGTTCTACTGTATTACATTAGTCTCTACTTGCCCTGCTATAAAGAAATACCCAAGACTGGGTAATTTATAAAGAAAAGAGGTTTAGTTGGCTCATGGTTCTTTCTTCGGGCTGTACGGGAAACATGAAAGCCTCTGGGGAGGTCTCAGGAAAACGTACGATCGTGGCAAAAGGTGTTGGAGAAGCAGGCATGTCTTACATGGCCTGCAAAGTCAGGCAAAAAGGGGGAGGTGCCACACAGTTTTAAACAGCCATTTTTTTGTGAGAACTCTGTCACGAGAATAGCACTAAGAGAGATGGTGCTAAACCATTAGAAACCACCCTCATAATCCAATAACCTCCTACCAGGGCCCTCCTCCAATATTGGGGATTACAATTCGACATGAGATTCAGGCAGGGACACAGATCCAAACGGTATCACCTGCTCGTATGAAAACATCACGCCTGTAATCCCGGCACTTTGGGAGGCCGAGGCAGGTGGATCACGAGGTCAGGAGACTGAGACCATCCTGGCTAACATGGTAAAACTCCATCTCTACTAAAAATACAAAAAATCAGCCCTGCGTGGTGGCTGGTGCCTGTAGTCCCAGCTACTCGGGAGGCTGAGGCAGGAGAATGGTGTGAACCCGGGAGGCGGAGCTTGCAGTGAGCCGAGATTGCGCCACTGCACTCCAGCGTGGGTGACAGAGACTCTGTCTCAAAAATAAATAAATAAATAAAACCAAATCTGGTTTTGGAGGTCAGGATAGTAGTAACTTTTAAGGAAGAGGAAGGAGGTGTTGGTTAGAAAGGGTCATAGAGTGGTATGGTGGGTTTCTGGGATGCTGGTCATTTTCCCCCCCATTTTGTGACTCAGATTGATTTTATGATAGTAATTTAAGCTTTGTGCTAATGATTTTTATGCTTTCTACAATATTGCACTAAAGTTTAAACATAGTATATAACAGTGACATGGATAATGAAAACAGAAGTTAACATTTTTATAAAAAGTGTTTGCTGTGTGTTACAGGTTTCATTCTGTGTGCCTGTTGGTGATACCTCATTTAAACTTTGTAACAAGGAATAGGGTCAGTATAATAATACCTCTGCTTCATAGATAGGGAAATGAAGACTTTGAATAGTTAAGAAATTTCCCAGTCACAGCCTTAGTCTTTTACTGTTTGTAATAACTTCTTATATATTAAGGACCTCAATTCTTTTTATTTATATTCCTTCCCACCTTTTCTTTTAATGTTCAGATTTAAAAGCCCTCATTCCCCCATTACTTGAATTTAGATTTTCAATTTTTTGCTTTTACAAATACCAGGATAAACATGGTTGACATCTTTGTGCACATCATTGATTATTGCCTTAGTATAAGTTTCTAGAAGTTCTTTTAAAAAGCGAACAAGGTTTTTCTGCAGAATTGAATGAATGTGTTTTTGACTATGAATGATAAAATGTTTAGAAAAGTTATCCATCTTTCACCAGTTATACTATCCTTTTATTTAAGAAATATTATTAATCATATAGATTGGGAAAGTTAAGGACCTCACTGTATTGGAGAGAGAAGAGAATCTATAAAGTCTGAAAGCAATGCTAGGGGCAGTAGACATTCCAGCTTCAGCAGGTGTGGAGGACTTGAAATTTGTATTTTGGAAAGGTCACTTTAGCCATGTTATTGAGGAGATCTAGAATTGCAAATAGAATAAAGACAAAGCTGTTAGGAATCTTTTTGGTAATCTTAAGTGAGGTATGTTGTGTGCAGATGAAAAGGTTGTGTTTGAGTGTTCTGTTAGGAGAGGGAATGAGCAAGATTGGGCCGCTGTTGGGGAAGAACTCTTAACATGACTCCCAAAGTGTTGATTCTGGTTGACTGGTTAGGAAATGGTGTCGTTCCCTGTGGTGGAAAGTAGAGGTGGAACTTAACGTTTGGGGAGCTTTGTTCTCTTCGTTTTGCAGAGTCTGTGCCACATTCAGTTAGAGATGGTATTCTCCACAAGATAGGCACTGGCCCCATGAGCCTTTACTGCACATTGACTGTGCATTACTCTACAGTACTTGCAGATAACATTGGGCCATTTATTAATTGGCAGAGCTGTTCTGAGTACGTCGTGTGTATGAAAGCACTAAACCTTCATAACAACCTTTTCAGGTAGGTATCATTATCATTATAAGGTATTAGGTATGCATGGTCACCGGTAGCACTGGGATCTCCAACCCCAGCAGCCTGGCTGAGAGTCTGTGTCCTTCACTGTTGGACCACCATTATTGTGTGTCTTGAAAATGGTGGAAGTCCAAAGTATTTTGCTACTGAACTACATGGTCGGTTGTGTTGTGGCTGTTAACTGGTTCATTCAGGACAGGCACAAGTATTTTGAATCTAGTCATTCTTGTTGACCAAGGTTTTAGGCTTTAGTCTGTGATTACAAATAGGTTGAATTTAAGAAAAATCCTTTTTTAAATCATTTTCTTAAAAATTACCTTTTATTAGATACCAGTACTTTTATGGACCAAAGGGTTAATTTTTCATTTCTGCCATGGATATCATGATCATGGTTCATCCTACCTGTGGGATAATTATTGGCTCTTCTTTCTTTGTGGTGAGAGCTTGCCAGGTCTAGATTCTCTTAGGACTGTGTGAAAGGTGCAGAGGAATCCAACAACCTTGGGTTGAGAAGTTTAGTTCTGTGTTTTATGTTTGTTTTCCTGTTTCTATACCCAACCTTTGATTACCTGTGTCAGTGGAGAGCACCATAAGGTTTCACCCGGTTTGGGGATGCTGGCGATGTTTTCCGTACACCTGGCAGCAGGTGCAAAATAGCATCTCAGAAATGTTCCTTTGAGTTGGTTTGTGAGGAGCTGGTCCATTGGAGAAGTCCCTCTATAATTAAAAGATTACTTATTTAACTTGTATTATGGTTCTTAATTGATGAAAATCTCATAGGTGAAAATGAGTCTTAAAGGTTGTTGCTGTTGCTTTACAAAAAGATTTTCTGAAGATTTTCTCAACACAGGTTTATATTCATTTTAATCACTATGGATCTTTTATACCATTTACTACATAACTGTTGTGAGTGACATATACCTGTTTATAGTGAGAAAAGTTTTTTAATATTGACTATCCTAAAGTTCTTATTTAAAGAGCTATTAGATGTGTCAAATGATACAAACATTAGGATATGAATATTTCCTTTAAACCTCACTTATCTTCTTGTAGGAGGAGAGACTTCAGCATGCAAACCTTCATCTGTTCGGCTTGCACCGTCATTTTCATTCCATGCTGCTGGCCTTCAGATGGCTGGACAGATGCCCCATTCACACCCGTACAGTGACCGTCGCCAGCCAAGCATAAGTGACCAGCAGGTTTCTGCCTTAGCGTATTCTGACCAGATTCAGCAACCTCTAACCAACCAGGTAAGTTCATGGAGTATCAGAAATGACGGTTGGAATGGCAGTTTATTCCTTCAAAATGTTGGAATACTAAATAGGCAAAATGCTTTAATGGTTTTCAGTTTTACAAGTTTTACATGCAACATGGGATTATGGATTGAGAAAACATGAGAAAACATGATATTATAGAATTTGCATTAAAAATTTTTTTTTTTTTTTTTTTTTTTTTTTTTTTTTTTTTTTTTTTTTTTTTGCATTTTACTTTGTATTTCACTTAAACAGTCATAAACATGCCCACAGTCTCTCATTCTGTAATGGAGAGGGGAAAAGTTATTTCTGAAGAATATTAGAGGAACTTAAAGAAAAGGCTTATTTTTATGGAAAGGTGGCTAAGTTAAAGACGTTACAGGAAAGCAAGTCAGATTCCATTACAGCAAACTTACAGAACCAAATTTGTGTTATTTTAAACTACCTTTCTACACATTTGTGAAAATAAATACAAAACTCCTTAAAATTCAAAAGAGATGTATGCAAATTACCCGTGCTATTTATTCAATATTCAGACAGGCTAGTCACCATTTTTCTATGAAGTGAATGGTGTAAATAGAATAAATGCTGAACTCTTTTGGTGCACACACACACATATACACATGCATATATATGTATGTGTATGTATTTTTAATATCTTTCTAAATTAACTGCACTGTCTACATTGATTTTGGTTTGGGGAGTCTTATTAGCTGTAGTTGTGAGATAAAGTTTCTTGCCCTGCTGATATTTGATGTGTGATGAGCACTGAAAATGGCTGCTTTTCCATGGACTTAGAAATTTGGTTTGCCATTCTTTTGTTTAGTTCTTTTAATATATCGTGTAAGGATAAAAGAGTTGGGAGATTTAAAAGTATTTCTTTTCCTGGATTATTTGAAGGAATTGTATTTTCTCTAATTCAGTTATATATATGGTTTTAATGAGCAATTGGTTACAACGACGCATCATCTTTATTGAGGGGTGTCTTGTTTGTATTAAAATGTGTTTGTAATAAAATTTTGCTAATAGTTAGGCTGGCATAGTGTTTATACGATATATAACATGTTAATAACATTCACAGTTAAATAGTTATAATAAGATGAATTTTGGCAGGACTTAAGATTTTCTTTTATACAGTGAATTGATTGAGTTTAGTTGTGTGTTTGAGAATTGGGACAGTTGTTCAGAATGTCCAAGTTTAGGAAGTGTTTAATTGTGTGCCAGAAGAAAACTCCCTGGAAGTCTAATAATAATAACACGATGATGAATTTGCACTTTGAGGAAACCACGTTGATTCAGGTTAATTTTCCTGCTTGTTCAAAAGCAGCCTGTCAGGCAGAGTGCTGTTTTTAATGTGTTTCACAGCTGAAAGGACTGCGCTGCTATTTGTGACTTTTCCTTGTGTGTGAGCAGGCTTCCTTCTTCTTAGATACAGTGCTATTTCAGGTCTAACCTCTGGTGTCTGCAGAGGGCTAGGAAAACTTCCAGTCCTTTAAAGTCATTTTTATCATTATATTATTTTAGTAAATAATTTAATTAGCAAAGCACCTATTTTTATATCCAACTAACATCTTATGTGTATTTGGATCATATAAAATGAGATATTTTACTTACTATTTCTGTTTTAAGCTGTGAAATACTTTTTAAAGATTTATGTGAAAAGACTATCTTTAAAGTAATAATACTCAGCCAACTATTTCTACCAAAATCCAAAATCCAAAAATTTCTGGGCCTAATAAGGGAGTCATAGTAGAGGATGCCTTTCCTGTAACTGAAGTATAGGCTGTGTATTAAGCCTATTCATAGGACCTGACTTCAAGGTCTTGGTCGGCTCATGGTTGACTTGGTCGGTTGTAGGATTTGAATCAGGTCATTTGTACCCTTCATATCTGTTCCTGGGGTGTAAAATTGGCACCTCCGACTAGAACCCCTCCACACATACAAAGTACCTTTTAGCTATGAACTTACTGTAATTTCATTATGTAATTTCTATTGTTTCTTGTTAATCATCCTACCAGATGTCTTTTAAAAGAGAAATAGAGCAAAAGTAGGTGTAGAAGAGGATGACTGATGTTTGGAATGCTGAGTTTCTGGGCTATTCTAGTTTTCACAATACTTTTCATAGTCCCTAATTTCTCCTAGTACCCTGGATATGTGTTATGGATGCTACTCAGCTTTATTAATGCTCTCAAAATAATAAGAAAGGCAGAATACAGTGTTTCTGATTCTTCGTTATATATGAAAACAGGAGGTAAATATAAATAAAATGAAATAAGTATTATAATGGAAAACAGTTTTTGAAAGGAGTCCTAGAGCTTATACTAAAGAATCTTTTCAGGAAAAAAGTTAATTATTGTTTTAGCTCTTATAACTGATCTAAGCAGGAGTTTTGTAATCTGGGTGAAGTAAAAGGAGCCAGAGATGTGAGCGTTGAGGGCACGGTGTTTCTAGCTTCCAGAGCCAGATAGCTGAGGCAGCAGGAGGAGGTCACATCAACTTCCCTTTTATTAGGTTACTCCCCTTGCTAAAGGGGTCATTCCTGCAGCTTGGTGAGTTCCTGAGTCCTCTGAACACCATGGGCTTACTTTTTGGTTTAGAAGGTAGAAGGGAGCTTGCTCTATTACTGTACATTGTGTTGACTTTGACTAGCCGAAGCAGGAAGTAGAGAAAGTGTCAGATGCTTAGTTCTGGCCTTGAGTCTTAGTATAGATGTATAAGTAGGTATTTGGAAAAGCTACTTTCTAGTTCTGGGTATGTACTGATGGCATCACAATGTTCCAAAACAAAAATTTGGTTAACATGAAATCACAATTAAAGCATAGGAGTATTACTTGCTTTGTAGACATTTATTTGTTCTTTCCATGTGTTTTGAGCGTCTCAATACAGGGTGTTGTTTGAAGCATGACATACAAACAACTTGGCCTTGTGGGCAGAGTTTGAGCAGTTGTAGAAAAGGTTACCATTATGTTGTGAAATGCTAAGCATACAGCACACACTCATATGGAGTGCAGAAATTTGATCATGTAACTCATGTTTATATCCTGTTTTGTATATGTACTATATGTTTAAAAATTTTTTTTACTTGTGTGTGATTTTGATGTTTTTAAGTGAGCATCATTACTCCTGGATGTAGTCACTGATTCTTTTTTCAGATGTTTGAAATACCAGTGGAATTGTAAATTGGCAAGTTAAAGACTTAAAGACATTCACAGTTTTTTTATGTAACTAATTTTAATAAATGTATGTGTTTATTTTAGGCATACCTCAATTACTTTGCCCAACAAATAGCCTAAAAATGATTGCTAAGAGGGTAGACTAGAGCCGTAACATTGATAGGGAGCTCCTGGCAAGAGTGTCCTTGTTAAGAACCTGGAGTTAGGCCTGGATATCTTCAGCTATAATATTACAGGAACTGCACTATGATAATATTTCAGACCGCACGGATGGTGATTTTCCTGTTCTTTAACTGGCTCTGGGACCTTGGTCAAGTTCTTTAACATTGGAGACTGGTTTCTCTTGTGTAAAATGGTCACAGGAATGGTATTTAACTCCCTTGAGATTGTTGAGGGGATTACATGGGAGACTTGTAAAAATATGCATGCTAAAAACATGTCGTTCAGTAAACACCTGCTACTGTTACTGTTACTTTATTGTTAAGTTATTCGGTTAACTCTACCAATGGCTTATACTTCCTATCAAGTTTTATTATAGCGGTAATGAAGCATTGCACTGATTCAGATTTTGTGAAACCTCACATTTAGGCTGTACTCCACCGGCCCAAGAAAGGGGATTATGGAATAAACTACCTGCATGAAAACAATGCTGGGAACTTAAAAAAGGAAACACATTTAAGGGAAACCTTTCATTACCCTAAATGCTTACAGCATTCATTCACAAAAAAACTAACATGTTTATTACCCATATAAATTTATGCATTAAGTCCTTAAGGAATAGTATAAAAATATTCTGTGAACTTAGCATTACCTACTGTTTAGAAAAGTAAGACTATATATTTGAAAATTAAATAAGTTATATCATCTTAATTCTGATGATTTTTGTCAGACAAATAGTTATAATCACCAAGGGTTTTTCCCCCCCCTTCAGCCTTATTTGGAATTTTAAGAAGCAGAGGTCCTTGAGAAGAGGTTCTGTTATTTCAGTAAATGGGTGAATCTGCCCTCTGGGTAACAGCTGTTTAGAGTTTGAGTATACATGCAGAAGAAACCAGTGTTAATGTTGGTTCATGATAAAGCGCACATAGGTAAATGCCATAACAGTTTTATCTTTTCAGACCACATGGATGGTGATGCTTCCTGTTCTGCCCACTGGTACAACCCTCCCCTCTTCTCTTTTTCGGTGTGGGTTAGGTTAACAATTATACCATGACTCCACACATTTTTGTGAGGTCTTAGTATGATGTGTTTACTGTCACTCTGCCCCTCAGATTGACCCGAGTGTCCTTGGAGAGATGTTGTGTCAGGGTCTTCTGGCTCATTTCCCAGCACAAATGTCCAGAAGAGTTGGGCAGGAACACAAGGATGGGCCAGGGGGGATGGCTGTGACCACCTTGATGGAAATAATTGGTTTTGAGGATCTGTTGATTTCAAGAACCCCCATTGGGAACCCTTTGACTGAGGCATGACACTTGCTGGAGCAGTGGCACTCGGACAGTAATCCAGGATCATTGATGCTAGCCGCAGCACTCCTGTGTGTGTGTGTGTAGAGGGGGTGCATGCCCCCGCTCTGTCCTCTGTTGTAATTGCTGTGGAAACAGTCTAGCAGGATGCTCATGATGCAACCCCTCATTGCCTGTCAGAAGTGTTGAGAGCCATGAGTTGGGATCAGGGAACGGGGGGACTGTGATGGCAAGCCTTGGTTAGGGGCAGATGTTTGTCAGAGGGCAGCTGGGTCTGGTGGCATTAGGAGCTGAATTTCTTCTTGTTAGGAGCAGCTGGAGGGAATGGGGCTCTGCTGCCAGCCTCCTTTTTTGGTGCCAGCTGGGTCCTGAAATCCTATGTTAAGGAAGCTGAAAGTTGCCTCTGAGGGCTGGGTTTATCTTTGTCAGCTAGTTGTGAACCTGGTCAGGTTTTAGGAATAATTCAGAAAAAAATTTTCTTTGGGTTAATTGTGTGGTAGAGAAGCCCTCATGGGCAGCATCCTGTGTGTCTCCTAGATTGGGGTATGTCTGCAATACTACCACTTTAAATTTGGCGGAATAGGATCAAAGCCTCAGGCAGCTGGGCATATTATCTTCTAATTTCATTTATTTGTTCTAGTGGTTGTCTTTATTGGAATCCACATAAAAGGGAACTTTGAGAGAGGATGTATAATCATCTAATGTAGATGTCTTTTAAAAAGTAGTAGATACATGCAGGTTACAGAAGAGGTAATTTATATCAGTGCAGTATAGTTAAAGTGCTAGTCTTTTCTGTCTATTTAAGGTGATGCCTGATATTGTCATGTTACAGAGGCGGATGCCCCAAACCTTCCGTGACCCAGCAACTGCTCCCCTGAGAAAACTTTCTGTTGACTTGATCAAAACATACAAGCATATTAATGAGGTAAGACTTGATTTGTTATAATAACATCTGTCTTGCAATACGTCAGTGAGAAAAAAAGCGATTTTGTGACCTATTTACCCTAAACTTTTTTCATTCCTAGTAATTGTCATATTGATGATTATTATGAAGACTAATGATTTAGAAATAATATAATTACAACTATGTAAAATATATATTAACAAGGACTGCAAAGTATAAAGATAATTGTGGATAACTTGATTTTTTAAGGTTGTATTTAATATATTATTTCTTTTTTTAATTTTTATTTCTCTTTTTTATTTCATTTGAGTTACTTATATAATAACTCTTATTCAAAACAAGGGGAATAAGGACTCTAAAAGTATATATGTGTTAGAATTTTGCTTGAATTTTATATATTTGTTTCTACTTTGGCCATGGGTGTCAGAAAGCTCTGAAATATGTTTAATACCTAGGTACAGGCATTTGGCCTAGTGTATTTGATCTATCTATATTTCTGTGATTTTACTGTCTTTTACATTTTTGTGTGTGTTCCTTTATCTATATCTTTTTATGATAAGATGTCCAGAAGCCTTTTGTTGTAAGTAAATAGATAAAAAACAGACACAGCACTTTGAATTGCTTGCCTTACAACTTGGTGTTTTGCCACCAAAATTTTTTCTGGTGTCTTGGACCATTGGCTTGATTGCCATTTCCTTGTGGCTTCAACTCTGTCTCCAAAGTTATTATTAAAGGAGCATTTCTGGAGAAAAACCCATGCTTGCTTTCTTCTTCCAGTGGGAGCCCTGCACCCTTTCGTGTTGAAGGCTTGTCCTTTGCCAGCTTTAGAGCTGCTTAGCTGAAAAGTGAAAAGATGTTCTTAGGTACATGCAAATTTTATAGCAACTTAATGTTATTTAATGCCAGTATTACTACATTACAGTGGCAGTGCGGCAACATAAAATTAGAATGAACTCTGTGAGAAACATTTCTGAGTTAGATTTTGTACACATTTATGTATTATAATCATGTTCCAGACTCGCTTGTGATTATCTGACTATATCTGATAAATTGTTGATAACAGTATATTAATTTCCATTTATTTTCTGATAAATTGTTAACAAAGCTACAGTTAAACTGTTGTTAACAGTAGCTTTGTTGGAGCTTGTTTTAATACATCTTACCACCTTATAAAGTAGACTTTTTTGGATGTTACTCCATGCAGTGTAATTTATAATTTCACCAAAGTGAGTTTACCAGTTACTTGGACTATTTCCTAGTTCATCTGTTATTTTTTTTACTAGTCTTAGAAACAGTGTTAAAGAAAATAACTCAGCCTGTGATTAACCATAGGCTTATGGTCTTTGGGAGTGGGGGCAAAGGGGCCATAACTGTTTTCATTAATCGTTATATTTTATAGGTTTAAAACTGGGCATGTCTCAGAGGGCCTATTTATTTTAGTAAAACATCAGTTTGTTTACTAAAATTTAAACTTATTTTAAAAATACGTGGCCTTAAAATCAAATACAAATAAATACATGCAAGTTACAGAAGAGGGAATTTATATCCCAAATGTGAAGTTGGGATTGACTGAAAGGGGGCATGAGAGAACTTGAACTTGAGGTAGATGAAAGTGTTACTTGGCTGTTTGGCATTTGGTAACTTTTGTCAAAATTCCTCATGTTGAACTCTTAAGATCCGTGCCACCTCACTGTATATAAATTATACTTTAACAAATAAATATAAACTAGGTCCTTTTACTTTTCTTGAATGGCATACTTTGGACAAGTCACGTAACATTTTTTATTTACAAAGTCTATAAACAGTGTAACTATAATGAATTTCACTGTAGACATTTTTTCCTTGGTTTTATCAGTGTTATTTTCTAACTCAAATGTCAACTGTAGAAAATAGATGTGTCTCAGTATACACTGATAATTCCCTTCCCCTCACAGTGATTTAAGTTTTACAGTTAACACTATGTATTCTCGTTTCAGGTTTACTATGCAAAAAAGAAGCGAAGACACCAACAGGGCCAGGGAGACGATTCTAGTCATAAGAAGGAACGGAAGGTTTACAATGATGGTTATGATGATGATAACTATGATTATATTGTAAAAAACGGAGAAAAGTGGATGGATCGTTACGAAATCGACTCCTTGATAGGCAAAGGTTCCTTTGGACAGGTAATTTAATGGAAATTTCTGAATTTCATTAATTAGAAAGAACTTCTTAGTGAATCTTGTTGTTACAGCCTTTCCTCAAGAGTATACTTTTAATATTGGCAAATAGAGCTCAGCAGTGGATGTGCAAGTATTTGGATGACCATAATTCTTTAAAGGTAGTGATACTGCATCAGTAATAAAACTCCTTAGACTTCTAAAAACTTCTATGGCTACCAAGTACTCATTTTACTAATGACTGGTGAATTTAAATCACTAATAGATAGTATTGCCTTTTTGTTATGGGTCTTGTATAGTCTGTAGATGATCGTTAATTACCTGTGCTAGAGATATTTACCTTCTTCTCTGATAGACCACTTCAAAGAGAAAAGAATTACCATGTTCAGGTGGCACAGTGGGAGTCCACTCACTTTTCAGGAGGCTTTGGAAAGCTGGGGGTTGTTCTCTGGCTTTTTCTTCCACCTCATGTTGTAACTATACCAGACCTCTAAGCAGGCAGGCAGTTTTAGTCTCTTGTATCAGTCTCACCGATACCAAGAGTTTTTGGTATCCTTGTACTTTATTTATTTATTTAGAGACAGACTCTCTTATCACCCAGGCTGGAGTGCAGTGGTGCACTCTGGACTCAGTGCAACTTCCGTTTCCCAGGTTCAAGTGATTCTCCTGCTTCAGCCTCCCAAGTAGCTGGGATTACAGGTGTGTGCCACTGCACCTGGCTAATTTTTGTATTTTTAGTAGAGGCAGGGTTTCACCATGTTGACCAGGCTGGTCTCAAACTCCTGACCTCAGGTAATCCACTTACCTTGGACTCCCAAAGTGCTGGGATATCAGGCGTGAGCCACATGCCTGGCCTTCTTGTACTTTTAAAAAGATTTTTTCGGGTCAGATGTGGTGACTCACACCTATAATCCCAGTACTTTGGGAGGCTGAAGCAGAAGGATCACCTGAGCCTAGGAGTTCCAGACCAGCCTGGACAACATAGCGAGACCTTGTCTCTGTTTATTTAAAAAAAAAAAAAAAAAAAAAAA
>NW_016811676.1:1187893-1272692 GCF_001698545.2 Rhinopithecus bieti
AAAAAAAAAAAAAAAAAAAAAATTGGGAAATCTCTGGCTGTGATGCCCCAGCTGCTCCCAGTTGTAAGTCCTTCTATCACATTGAGTCACAGAACTCTGTTTTGTTTGAGGTGTGATTTGCCGATAATCCCAGTCTTCTGCCTTGCAACCCTTGTGGAATGAGATGGTTATTAACCTGCAGTCCAAATACATCTTCTGATTTTTCAGTGATGAGGATAGAATGGGAATCAAAATGACTTTTCCTGAATTGCCTTTTGTTGTTTTTTTTGTTTGTTTGTTTTCTTAAACTATGGAACCTGCATGTGCTTACTTCTCTGTTCCTGCCCTGAGAGAAAGCAAAATATATGCTCCTTTTAACCTGTGAGGAAAAGCCATCATGCTTAAAACAGAAAATGTACTGTATGTCATTAGCAGCCACAGGTCTAAATCCAGAAAAATAAATGTGTAAGGAAATATGAACATTTTTATTAGACCTGTGTCACTCCAATGTGGCCCTATCAGTCCCTGATGTCACGTGTATATGTCTTCTTCCCATGATTTGAAAGAATTTTGGTAACTACACATAATCCAGGGACCTTTTCCTTGAATTATAACCTCTTTTTCTTCTGAGGGGTTTTTCAGTGGTTTGGGAGTTCTTTTTTTTTTTATGGAGACAGGGTCTCGCTATATCACCCTGGCAGAAGCGCAGTAGAGTAGTGATCATGGTTCACTGCCTCGACCTCCTGGTCTCAAGTGATCCTCCTACTTCGGCCTCTAGAGTAGCTGGGACTACAGGCACGTGCCACCATGCCTGGTTAATTTGTTGTTTTTTGTGGAGGCGGGGTTTCACTGTGTTGCCCAGGCTGGTCTTGAACTCGTGGGCTCAAGCAGTCCTCCCATCTCAGCTTCCCACAGTGCTGGGATTATAGGCCTGAGCCACCACACAGGGCCTGGGGGGTCCCTCTTGATTAAGGTATTCCTGTTTGTCAGTACGAAGCAGCTTCTCTGTCAGTCTCTTAAGGAAAGGCATTTGTGAGGCCCAGTCCTTAACTAAGGGTGTGAACACCCTCTGCTGGTTCCCAACCAGGCTACACAGCAGGAGGTAAGCAGTGGGCCAGCAAGCGTTACCGCCTGAGCTCCGCCCTCTCGGATCAGCAGCGTTAGATTCTCAGTGGAGTTCAAACCCTATTGTGAACTGTGCATGCGAGCGATCTAGATTGCATACTCCTTATGAAAATCTAATGCCTGATGATCTGAGGTGGAACAGGTTGATCACCAGACCATCCACCTCACCCCTACCCAGGCCGTGAAAAAATTGTTTTCCACAAAACTGGTCCCTGATGCCCAAAAGGTTGTGGACTGCTGCCCTAGACCTAGACACTGCTACCTCTGCCATGAAAACTTCACTGACGTTTGGGCAGTTGCACTTAAGAGGTCACTTTTTTTTTTATTTTTTTATTTTTTGAGATGGAGTTTTGCTTTTGTCGCCCAGGCTGGAGTGCAGTGGTGCGATCTTGGCTCACTGCAACCTCCACCTTCTGGGTTCAAGTGATTCTCCTGCCTCAGCCTCTTGTGTAGCTGGGATTGCAGGTGCCCCCTACCACGCCTGGCTAATTTTTGTATTTTTAGTAGCGATGGGATTTCACCAATGTTGGCCAGGCTGGTCTCGAACTCCTGACCTCAGGTGATCCATCCGCCTTGGCCTCCCAAAGTGTTGGGATTACAGGCATGAGCCATTGCACTGGGCCTAATAGGTTACTTTCTAACTTTCCTGACATCTACCATGCAAATTTTGGCCATACAGGCTGCTCTCTAAGCTGATTTGCTCCTGATGATTCAGTCTTTGTGCTCATAGTTACCTTTTTCTTCTCCCCTTCACCTTAGTTTTTCTCACACTCAGATTCCACAGAAGAAGTGAGCACAGAACCCTGTGATGACAGAGGCCCATTTGACATTGAACTCCTTTTTCCCAGGGCAGACTGATACTGCCCAAACTCTTGGGCTGAGGAGTTGTGCGGTGTCCACGTTGAAGTTCAGGTCCTGTCCCTCACCAGAGTAATATCTTCTGTATAGACTTGGTCAGACTTTCTCCACATTCTGTGTCAGGTTATTGTCAAATAAGGGATTTCTCCATTTCCGTAGCCAATGCTTATCAAGCCTGATTGTGTATTTAAATTTCTTGGGGAGCTTACCTGAAAAATTACTGATGTCTGGGCTCCAGACCAGTTAAATTCTTTAGGCATTGATGTAAAAGAAAAAAAAATAAGAACAGCTTACTGAATTTGTAGTTCATGTTCAAAAACTGTCAGTTAACCCGTTAACTGTTTGGCAGGTCAGTAGATGCTCAGGCCCCCATGAGTGTCCTTTGTCGTGCAGCTCATCAGGATCTGGGCACTGAACTGCAACTCTTAGTGCAGTCAGTACATCCAGTGAAACAGAAGCATATCAGAACCACTTAGTCACATGTTTACAAGGGTAGCCTCTGTTATAAAAGACCACAGATAGTGTCTTTTAGAATTAAGTGAAACCAGAGATTAGTGCATTTTTTATTCCAAGTTTGATTTCGGTTGAGCCACTCAGAATCTGTCACAGTAGATTTAGCCTTGACTGATGAAGATCTGAGAACATACATTCCATCCTCTTCCTGACCTTGTGATTTTATCCTGCACCTTGGAATCATTTGGAGTTCCTTCCCCATCCCCAGACTTATTTGAATGTGCTAGAAAATGTATCTAAAAGAATTACTTTTTCAGACAATGTATAATATAAATGTAACTTCTATTAGTTGTAATGGTTGTCACTGGTAATAAGAGGTAATGTTTTCTTTTACTTATATATTGATTTTGTAATGTTTATGTAAATCTTTCATAGTAGTATGTACCTCATTTTAGATGAGTCACATTTCAGGTGAGAGGTGCGCATGGTGATGTGTGCTCATGAACTCTGTGGTTTCCTTAGCAGTGATTCTCATTTTAAAACTATCATAATCCCCCAGTTACAGCATTTGTTGCATTGTGGAACTTTACTGGTGATTTGTGTTTGATTTTTTTTTTTTTAGTTGAAACTGATTTTTCTTTTATATACTTAGGTTTTTATGTATGAAAATCGAATTGGAAGTTAGAAAGTTATTTGAAGCCTTGTGCAGATAAACTTTAAAATATTTCATAAATATTCTTAGGGTTCAGGTTTCACTCATTAAAAGAATAGTTCGGTGAGTTGTTTTATAGTGTTATTTAGTAAGAAAGATAAAACCTAAGCAGTTGTCAAGATTCATAATTTATTTCTGAAGGAGGAAAATAGTTAATCTAATGTTATTAAGAAAATTATCTGTTTTGTGGATATTTAGAAATACTGTACAAATGCAAAAGAAATTCAATTTAAAAGATTGATTTAAAGTTACTATGTAATAAATGGATATATATTGAATAGAAATAGAAAGGATCTCTTCTACTTAGGGAGGTCAGAAAATGATAATTATAAAATGTATAGTTGAGAATTAGGTAAATGTTATAATTAAGGTGAATTATAAATATTGTGAAATTGTTGCAATTAATGAAATAGAGAATCATCTTCTCTTTTAGGTTGTAAAGGCATATGATCGTGTGGAGCAAGAATGGGTTGCCATTAAAATAATAAAGAACAAGAAGGCTTTTCTGAATCAAGCGCAGATAGAAGTGCGACTTCTTGAGCTCATGAACAAACATGACACTGAAATGAAGTACTACATAGGTAAACAAACAGGCAAACAGTGCAGTGTGCCCCAAGCCAGACCACAACATTGAGTTAATGGTTCTTTTTTATCAAAATGTTTTGATTTTATTTTAAAGTGGTTGATTAAAAATTTGTTTTTTTCTGTTGGACAGCAAGATTTATATAAGTGACTTGATCTGGTAGTAATAGTCTAACTCTTGGGGAATGTGCCGTCCAGGTAGCGTACCATGTGGAAGAAAATGAGAGTAGTGTGTGTTTTTTGATTTGCAGCTTACTGGTACCATTTGTTTGCTAATGATGCATATTTATCTAGTAACTTTAACCATTTCTAATCTAGCTCAGAAACTAGTTGTGAGCTAGTATGTTGTTAGTGGTTGCGGAACCATTTTTGGGACATCTGCAGCAAGATCTCAGGCTCCTCTCCAGTCTCTTCATCAGCTTGGCAGCATAAGAAGCTATTAGATTTACGACTACAGAAAAGAGATAATAGCCGCTGCTTATTGAATTTCCACCACATTCCTTATGCTTTTCTTCCATCATCTGTAATAATTTATAGCAGTCTTTTAAGGAAGATGGTACAGTTGGTTTGTATAAGAAGCCGCATACCCAGGGTCATAGGGCTCTGCAGCTAGGATCGGAAACTACAGTACTTCTGCCTCACTCCAAAGTCTGTTTCATTCTTACATGGTCTTCCTTCTGAAAACAGAAACAGGAGACAGAAGAATTATGAAAATACTGAAGTCTAGGGCCAATTGATACATGGACAAGACATCTTCTAATACACTTTCATAGTATTTTTAATCAAATCTAATATGTCAGTGATTGTAAGACACCATCATTTCATGTACCATCAAGGAAAAACCTGTTAAGTATTCATATAAGATGCCATCAATCGAAGATACAGACCTTAAGATCAGCACAGATCCATAGTCACTTGTGTTCAGAAATGCTGACTTGATACACGTAAGGCTGAGTTTTATTTAACAGATTCTTTTAAGAAAACATTATGGTTCTTTGGTCCCCCCTTAAAAAGGTAGAAACAAGTAATGGATGTTTAAAAAGGGAAAGCTTCAGATTGTTTAGATTAGATTTTGTTTGTGAAATACCTCTCACTCCTCATTGTTAAAATATAAAATGAGTTTGTATAAATTTTTCTTAGTTTCTTTATGGATACTGATATAATTCATAATAATACCATTCTTAAAATCTTTCTTGTCACACTCAATGAAACTTTGCTGTTCACTGTGAGTTACAACTTACATGAGGTGACCCATTTCCATTCAAAGGTTTTAGAAGCACATCAAGGACATTCTAAGGATGATTGACTTACACAGTGATTTCTAAACATGCCTCCTGCCTTCTCCTCACACTTGAGTATTTGCTTATGGAGCAGAAAAAATATTGATAGCATTACTGTAACATTTTAATTCTGCTTTATTTAAAAAAGACATAGCTGGCATATAGTTAAGTGCTCAAAAAATGTTAGCTACTCAGTTACGTGTAATGCTAGTATTTTGTTTTGAATAAAGTGACATTAATGATCATTTTATTAATTGTATTATTACAGATACTCTTTGGATGAGTTTTCAAATTCTTATTTTAGAAGATGGTGAATGCATAATGTCTCAAACTGAGATTCTGTTTGGAAAACAAAAGAACTTTAGATTAGACAAGTTCATGTCAATTGAATTGATACCTTAAACTTAAGGTATCTGAAAGTCATATTTTGTGATGTAAATTAATTTAAAAAGATAGATGAGTGTAATTTATTCTGATGAATTTTGTCATCTTGTCTTTGAACTTTAAAAAACATCTACTACTTTACCATGTAGCCAAATTTCTTATCTGGATTATTTGGTACCTGCCATGGTCTAGTTAAAACTCAGTTTAAGTCTACAACCAAGTCCTGCCAAGCCCTCCATTCTCCCCAAAATTCAGTTAAAAAGACTGAACAGATATGCTTGTTTGAGCTTTCTTTGACAATGTCAGCACATTGTAGATACTAAGTAAATGAATAAAGAATTGTGAGGTCAGGTGAAACTGAGTAGGTTGATCTTTCATTGGACGAACATTCTAATCACAGAGCTTCTTAAAGGAATTTTTATAATCCCATTAGAATTCTGACGCAGTTACTTTTTGCATTCATTTTGTGGCTCCTGCTTAACCAGGAGATTAAAAGCCACACGTGGACCATGATTGTGAGCATGTATCATGGAACTATGTTTTTAGTTTTAAACCTATAAACTGAAGTGACTAAGAACAGATATTTTACATTCTTAGGTAACGTTTAAGGATTCCTTTGTTATTTTTAGTATCGAGTTGTGCTGTAGACTCCTCTATAGCCATGTAGTTATTTTTATTGTGTTACTTATTCTAACTTTAGATCACCTATATCATGAAAGATCTAAAAGCAGTATTGATGTCCACTGCTTTGAGGCAGGCAGCCCAGGACTACTCCCAGGAAAACACAATGTATCTGTAGTTCTTAGTGATCAGACATTGATTACTATCAGTTTATTCCAGATAGATCTGTAGAGAAACCTCTCATTTTGTAATAGTATAAAAGCAAATGAAAGTAACCTTGACAGATGGGTAGTTTATGTCATTGCAGTTGTGTCACAGGTGCTCAGTTTGGTGTATGTAAGACTGTTAACAGGGAGGGACAGCACTTTATCGAATAACGTCATCTGACATGAAGTCAGTGTTAATACTTAAAGCACAATCTTTGAAGCTATTCAGCCTTTTTAGAAGGTGAACAGTGATAGCGACCTATGTGTTCTATGCTGTTTCCCCACTTACAAGCCTCCTCATCATCTCTTGTTGGAGCTGAGCTTTATTTTGAAGTTTTCCAAACCTTCAGTCTCACACACGAGTTGTCATTTACTAATTTGATAAACACAGTTAAGTCCTCCAATACTTTTACCAAAGCATGATTTTCAAACATTTGTTGTATTTGCCGAAAGGGTAAAAAAAAAAAAAGCCATCAATGAAAATTGTGACAGAAAATTACCAGTGAAATCTGAAGTTCTGCAGGGCAGATAAATTTCAAAGTCTACACAGAGGGCTGCCAAGTACAGCATTGTCACAAACCAGAGATCCCAGTAGGTGGAGCTTAGACATAGGAAGTTGTGAGGTAGGGCTCTCAGGGAGTAAAAAGTGCTTTCATTTATAAATGAAGATAAAAATTGCTGAAATATTCTTACTACTGTTTGTCCATTTGCTGCTTGTGTTTTCAGATCTGACTTTTAAAGAAACAAGGCATTTTTTTAGTACTGCTTCCCTTGTACCACTTATTGACAGATGCTGTACCTGTTTAATTCAGCAGAAGAGCAACTTAGATATTCTTAACTGATTAAAAACTGCTGTTACTACAAAATGCCGATCTCCAAACTTTATTTTGTTTTTTTTTTTTTGTTTTTTTTTTTTTTTTTTTTTTTGTTTTTTTTTTTTTTAAGAGACGGAGTCTCGCTTTGTCGCCCAAACTGGAGTGCAGTGGCCGGATCTCGGCTCACTGCAAGCTCCGCCTTTTTTGGGTTTATGCCATTCTCCTGGCTCAGCCTCCCGAGTAGCTGGGACTACAGGCGCCTGCCACCTCGCCCGGCTAGTTTTTGTATTTTTTAGTAGAGATGGGGTTTCGCCTGGTTAGCCAGGATGGTCTCGATCTCCTGACCTTGTGATCCGCCCGTCTCGGCCTCCCAAAGTGCTGGGATTACAGGCTTGAGCCACCACGCCCGGCCACCGATCTCCAAACTTTAACTGAACTCTGCATTTGATGTTGTAATAATGTTATAGATCATTTGAGAGTGCATGTGTTTGTTACTGTCATTTTATTGGTAGATGTAATTTAAAATGAAACTTTTCTCTTTCAGTGCATTTGAAACGCCACTTTATGTTTCGAAACCATCTCTGTTTAGTTTTTGAAATGCTCTCCTACAACCTCTATGACTTGCTGAGAAACACCAATTTCCGAGGGGTCTCTTTGAACCTAACACGAAAGTTTGCACAACAGATGTGCACTGCACTGCTTTTCCTTGCGACTCCAGAACTTAGTATCATTCACTGTGATCTAAAACCTGAAAATATCCTTCTTTGTAACCCCAAACGCAGTGCAATCAAGATCGTTGACTTTGGCAGTTCTTGTCAGTTGGGGCAGAGGGTAAGTATTATTTCAGAACTTGTGAATTAAATAGGAATTAAATAGAAGTAGGACAGTGTAGGTGTTAGGTTGGCACAAAAGTAGTTGTGGTTTTTACCATTGCAGTTGCCATTTTTGCAATGGCAAAATCACAATTTCTTTTGCGCCAACCTAATATTTGAAATGTTACTAAGGTGTATACCATTTAGAGGCAATTACTGGATGGTTATTTAGCTTTAAAATGTAGCACTTAATTAACGTGTGGATATCTGTTTTGGTGAAATACCTTTTAAAATGCAAATAGCAATACTTTGAGTCAAAAGACATTGATTTTTTGAAATAGGTATATTTAAAATTGTATGTATGCTAAAAGATTAAGGGAGAGAATAGGAGATGGAATGATTAAATATTAGAGGATTTGTAACTGTATTTCTCAAGTAAAGGTTTTAGTATAAATTTTGGGACTTTTCAGTACTAGAACATTGAATCTTTGCTGTAAAATTCTTCTCTGAAGATGGATCAAGATAAATCATTTTTCTAAAAAACTGATGGTTCAGAAAAATGCAGGTAATTTTGCCTTAGTCGTGGTACTAAAGTATAGAAAACTCAGTTGATAGACGTACTTGTTTTGATAGATAAGTTTATCTTCTTTTCCCCACTCTTACTTAAAATTTACATAAGTTCTGACACATACCCAAGCTGGTTTTTTTGAGACTGCTAAAAACAGATGTGTTCGTAGTGCTGAAAAGTTTAGCTGATTTAGGAAAGCAGTTTTTTCCTGTCATTCTTCCGGCATTATAAAAACTACTCTAACGGCATTGTTTTAGGTGTAAAATAGAAGTTATAGGGGTCTCCTCTTGAAAGGAATTAGTGTCACCATTTGATAATATTTTACTCATTTTAACACTATTCTTTTGCTAGAAAGTATTGAAACTGTATTTCTTCTGTTTTAAAGAAACCCAACTAACGTACAGATGTTAATTTTTCATACTGACTTTCTGTTTCTTATTTTTCCAAATTAGTGAAATTTTCTGTCCTGTCCTACTTTTGTCCAGGCTTTAACTCTAACAGATTAATCATAAGGATTTATAGCCAGTTAATAGGACTGTCTTTTTGTTATTTTCTGCAGCTTCTCTTATGGCAGTGATGCTATCGAGTGTTGAAGTAATTTTTAAAAATTGGAGTAGGGACCAAAGTTTGCAGTTTTAGATGCCTTCAAAAAATCGAGAGATGCTCGTAGTTTATATGGGATAGAGTGTATTGTGAATGAAAAATACATGCCCATCTTGAGAGTAGTTTGAATAGATTATAGAGTTGGGAAGTTTTTCCCCTATTTAAGCCGAATTATATATTTTGTCCTAATATTAAACATTATTATTTCTGTCTAGCCAAAATAAGCCAATTATCCCTATAATAAGTTTTTAATTATTCAAGTTCATTGGCATCACACGGGAAGTTATTTCTAAAATAGACCTGCCATGTCCCTGCCCCTAGATCTATTGGATTAGAATCAGAAGGTGGTAGGGCAAATGTGTTTTGGGGAAAGCAACTGCTTTAAACAAATTAGATAGGGAGGTGACAAAGTTCCTGACATAAGCTGTGAAATAAAAGTCTCAGGAGTGGTGAGTGTTTGGGCCTAGGGAATTGACAGTGGTATTGGCTTATAAAAACCTTGGAAATGCAGTACTTCTTCCCAGTTCTTTTAAATTAGACTTTCTTCTCATAGTTCCTTAAGGTTGGTTGACCTGTCTATGGAGGCCTGAGATTGTTCTTGAAGACTTGGCTGGAGGTTTCAGTGGGAACCACAAAATTTCATGAGCTTTCTGGCTGCATGGTTTGGGTGTTAAGTTAGGAAATTTAGTTAGGAGGATTTTCTTTCTTTCCCCCTTTCAATAAGCAAAACAAATTGGTCTCTGAAGAGATCCTCACATTACTTCATTGAAAATAGTCCATGTCAGGATTGTGTCTCTGTAAGAAGTCTTGGATGGAGGTAGAGAGAGAAGAGAGAAGAAGCTATTGATCAGAGACAGCTCTCAATTGAATCTTTATGTGGTAGTGTTTCTGGGATTTATCTGTGAGACAGCAAGAGTACAAGTGTCTGAATTTTAAGTTACATTATATTGAAGTTACTTGACTTTTAACGCTGAGAAATACATTGTTTAGGTTAATTTAAATACAATTTAGTTGTTAAAATAGTGGTAAACTAAGTGCCAGCCATAGTAGGAGGAAATAATTATTAGGGAAATAAATTACTTTCAATAGTGTTTGTTTTTTTTTCTAGTGAGGCATAATTGTTTTAAGAAATATCATGATGACTAGGTAGGATTAGAGTAAATGAAAGGGCTTGAATCTTTACATATGACGCATTTCACAATCAGATTAACCAGTCCCTAGAAATGTTTAGTTCTTTAAGCCATTTTCATAGTCTAATGTTGAAATTAGTCAATGGAACCCTAATTCAGGAGTTAGCCAATTCTTTTCTGTTAATATCACGTCAATGTTTTTAATCCAATGCTGACTACAGTTTTAAGCAATTGAAGTAATACTATTTTGAAATGTATTTCAGATATACCAGTATATTCAGAGTCGCTTTTATCGGTCTCCAGAGGTGCTACTGGGAATGCCTTATGACCTTGCCATTGATATGTGGTCCCTCGGGTGTATTTTGGTTGAAATGCACACTGGAGAACCTCTGTTCAGTGGTGCCAATGAGGTAAATGATGTATTGCTTTACAAATTCTGTTTTCATAATTTCTTTTTGTCTTTCATCTATGACAGTGTAATTTAAAAGTTGTGTTTAGGCAAAGATGTCTATTTAATCATTCAAATGTGAGGTCAGTTTCAATATACCTATTTTTTCATATTTGTCAGTTGTCATATAATGTAAAGTTTAGAATTATGAGATAGGAGTAGGATATTTTAATCTACTCATGAAGGAGAACAGTTAGAAAGTGTTAGATTAGAAAGTGTTAAGTATTTTGGCATACATTTTACAGGTTTTAAATACAGTAACAGCTTAAAGATGATAAGGAATGACGGCTGTCCTGCAGAGATACAAACATCACTCTAAATTTTGAGATTATGATTTGGAGTTGAAGAGGTAATGGTCAGTAGGACTGGTGGATACTCAGTCTGAATAATGTAGAGTAAACTAGATTATAGAATTGTCGGGCTACAGAGACTGCGTGCAATTCTATATTCCACAGGTTTTCCGTCTGTGTTCTGGAAGATTTTTGAAGGTCAGAGGCAGTGAATGGGAGGGCAGGGACAGGCCATACCTCCCTGCAGTCAGAGAAATCGGGCTTTCATTGTTTTTAAAAACTATTCACCTGTGGGGTTTTGTTTGTTTTTTAAAAGAAAAATCGACCATTGCAGATCTTGATCAGTCTATTTATAAGTGAGAAGAGAAAGGCCAAAGGCATTAATGACTTGTACCAGATTATGCAGCTGTTAATAGGTGGTGTCAGAAACTTGTCTCTTCCATCCTTCCTTTTAATTTTTTTTTTTGGAGATGGAGTCTTGCTCTGTTGCCCAGGCTGGAGTATAGTGGCGCAATCTTGTCTCTCGAGTAACTGGAATTAACAGGCAGCGCCACCATGCCTGGCTAATTTTTTGTATTTTTACTAGAGATGATGTTTCACCATGAGAGCAGCAGGAGCTGCTCTCAAACTCCTGACCTGAAGTGGTCTGCCTGCTTCAGCCTCCCAAAGTGCTTATTACAGGCATGAGCCACTGTGCCCGGCCCCTTTTAATTCATTTCATCTTGAACTGGTGAGCTACTCTTTGATAGTAACTGTCATAGTTTGTTTTTGTTTTAGTATAAATCTTACTTTGTAAATTAGTATCTTTTTTGGGCTTAAACAATATTTGAAAAACTTTGCTGTTACTCACTGTAAAGGCCGAGGTCCTTTGAGTAGCTCACAGATTCCTGCTCCCTCTGATGCCAGTTCTCTCACCACTACCTGGTCTCTCCTTCTCCCCTCACTCTGTGGTCCACACACAGCTTTCTCTGTGGTCCCTTGAAAATGCCAGCCACGGGCCCATACTCAGCCCTTTGCATTTCTTCCTTCCTGTGCCTAAAATTCTCTTTCCGAGCTAGTCCCTTGCTGATGTTAGTGTTTGCTCTGATGTCACGTTCTCGGTGAAACCATATACCCCACTTATGGTTGCAGTACCCCTTCTCATCCCATAGTTCTTAGCCAGCATCTGACATCATGTATTTAATTATTTATTGATACGGCTGGGTGCAGTGGCTTATGCCTGTAATCACAGCACTTTGGGAGGCTGAGGTGGGCAGATCACTTGAGGTCAGGAATTCGAGACCGGCCCGGCCAACATGGTGAAACCCCGTCTCTACTAAAAATACAAAAATTAGCCTAGCCTGGTGTCGCATCCCTGAAATCCCAGTTACTTGGGAGGCTGAGGCAGGAGAATTGCTTGAATCTGGGAGGTGGAGATTGCTGTGAGCTGAGATTGCGCCACCACGCTTCAGCTTGGGTGATAGAGCGAGACTCCATCTAAAGAGAAAAATAGCCAGTCATGGTGGTGCATGCCTGTAGTCCCAGCCACTCAGGAGGCTGAGGTGGGAGGATCACTTGAGCCTGGGAGGAGGTCAAGGCTGCAGTGAGCTGTGATTGCACCACTGCACTCCAGCCTGGGTGACAGAACGAGACCTTGTCTCAAAAATAAGTAAATAAAAAAAATTTTAAATAAAATTCCCCAAGAATGGAAACTTTAAAACTTCCTCTTATCTTTCCTTACTGTTCAACATTGTATCCATGGCTACCTGACATAATATGTTTGTTAATTGACTATCTTCCCTTCTGTGGGGTATTCCCTTCTGTGGGGTATCAAAGAAGGTAGGGCTTTTCTTGTGTTTGTTCATTGCTGTATGCTGGATGTCTAGAGGAGTGCCTGACACATAGGAGGTGTGCAGTTTATTAATGAATGAATGACTTGATGAGCAGGAGTAGATGTACAGTAGAAATGATAGGTTTTATTGTTTTTATTTTTAATACAGGTAGATCAGATGAATAAAATAGTGGAAGTTCTGGGTATTCCACCTGCTCATATTCTTGACCAAGCACCAAAAGCAAGAAAGTTCTTTGAGAAGTTGCCAGATGGCACTTGGAACTTAAAGAAGACCAAAGATGGAAAACGGGTAAAATAAGGATATATCTGTTTTGAGCCTTTGTTAAATTTATCATACCTGTCTTTTTATAGCTCATTTTGCATTTACTTGAAATCAGTGTTTCAGTCAATGATTTTATTGATACCTTACATAGATACTTTGTTCAGAAGTTGAGTATAGTTTGACCGAACTATCAGGTATGGACCAGTGTTTGATTAATGGTCAGAGTTATCTTTAAAACTTCATATTAAAAACTGTGTGCCTGCATTTTGAGGCAGCTGATCACATCACCATACTTTGTTTCAACAGAAGAATTAGTAAGTTTGACCTTTGTTTCTCACAGCTCGGGCATGTAGTGAGTTAATACTGCAGCTGTGAACAGAAGTCACAATTGGTGTAAATGATTTTTCTTTAAGTTCAGTTGGTAAATTATGTCAGAAGATGAGTTTTGGCTTAAGTAGTATGATTTTTTTTCTAAGGATATTAACTAACTAGATAGTCCTTTGATAGACTTCAGATTCCTAGCTCAATGACTTGGATAGCAAAATTTCACATCTTCAAAATCTTTGAAAGTGAGGTTTTAAAACATTAGGTTTGTTTTAGTAATGTTCTTTTATCTGAGGACTTTTAAAAGATACCTAAATTATGTCAATTTAATAGAGTAAATGATGCCAATTTTGCATCTTGATTTTTTACTTTTGTTTTATAGATCTGTAAATAATCATGTTTTGTAATTTAGTTTGGTCATAGTATTGAATGAATGTAATTTATAAGTATGTGATTGAATATGACCCCCCCCCCACACACACACACGTACCAAAGAAGTCACCTTGTGATCGAAGTTTTGGATTTATAACATTTAAGAGTTTATTTTTGTTTCAGTTATTATTTTGCATTGTATTTTAGCCACACTGCCACCAGGTGTCATTTTCAGCAAACTGAAGGTGATGGTGGTTGACTGCTTTAATTTACTTCCACATAGCTGCGGAGTCATAACTTTTAATACCAGATTATTTTCTTTAGAATATTTAGAAGCACATATGTAATTGTATCTTTCAGAACTGATGTGTAAGTTATTGTGTTCTGCTATATTCACTAAAGCTGTAGGCAGTGCAGTTTCCAGCTGCTAAATTATGCCTGTTCCCCATGAGGAAAGGACGGAAAATGCTATTGAGACCTCCTGGGCCCTTGTTTTTTCTTTATCCACATAGCTCATTAATCATGGCCCATTTTCCATATAACCAAAACTTAGCCTGGGAATCCTTACTAGCTTCACCAGCATTTAAAGGAGTTCCTACCAGTTTGAATTAGCATGGAGAGGAAATTAAATCTTTTTTATGTTGTCTCTCTCTGTGATGCAGACTGCTGCATTCTCCATTTCAGATTTATTTATATTTTGCTTCTGCTATTTTTTTCTCAATAAAACATCCCATTCCATCTCTTAAATCTCTGCCTTACAAAAACCACAGTGACCTATCATTTCTTTCAAATTGATCTATAGGTATTATTTTTTATTTGGGGTGGGGGCATTTCAGAAATGAGTAGATTGTCTTTTCCCTTTTAAAATTGGAAGTAGATAACATACATTTAATACATGTAAATTAAGTAGATTTTATGAGATTTCTTTTAGTCACACTTAGCAATTAATGTAAGCAACTTAATTTTAAAACATGAAATAATTATTTTGCTTTTAAGAGATAAATTTTGCAACAGAAAAATTCATTATCAAATTATTACATTACAAATGGTACACTAAGAATTTTCACCAGAGATACAAATAGATGTGCATATACTTTCATTGGCTGTCTTCTTTGTGGTTTGTTTACTGATTTTATTTTTACTTTTAATTTCTCATTTTACATTTCAAAAGCCCCATATTAGGGTTTTCCAATAATAAATACTATATAGTTTTTTCTTGATGGAGGTGGAGAGTGAAGAAGACAATAAATGATGCTGTTTTTTGAAGTACAGTTTATATATTGTAAGATACACAGATTTTAAGTATTGAGTTTATTTTCACCTTTATGTACAGCAATGCCCCCCATCTACACCAATATGAAAGACTTCTATCACCCCAAATCCTCTTGTGACCCTTTTCTGTTATCCCATTGCTTTCTGATTTCTGTCATCAAAGACTAGCTTTGCTTTTTCATTGGCAAACTTAGTATAAATGGAGCCTTATAGTATTTATTGTTTAGTTTTGGGTTTTCTTCACTCAATAAATGTATTGCTTTTGGAAATTCATCAATATTGAATGTCTTAGGAAGTTTTTTTTATTGCTTCAAGATATTTCCTTGAATGAACATGCCATAATTTATATTCATCTGTCAGTGGTCATTTGGTTTGTTCCCAGTTTGGGACTGTTATGAATAAGGCTACTGAGAACATTTTTCATACGTATGTTTTCGTTTCTCTGACAGCACAATCTAAGAGTAGAATTGCCAGGTCATAGGGTATGTGTTTAACTTCACAAGAAAACACCAGTTCTCCAAACAAAGTTGTTTTATTTTATATTCCCATGATATATGAGGGTTCCAGTTGCATGACATCCTCACCATTTTATATAGTTTGTCTATTGGATTTTAGCCATTCTGTAGTGGATATGTAATGGTTTACATTTGCATTTCTTCATGGCTAATGATACCACCTTTTCGTATGCTTATTAGCCTTTCATATATCTTCTTTGTCACAGGTCTTTCCCATCTTTTGCTTGTGTTACTGAGTTGTTTAATGACTGAGTAGTCCTTTGTCATTAAGTTTTTTGTCACATATATGTCAGTGTATTTCCCTAGACTGTGGCTTGCCTGTTCCTTTCTTAATATGGTGTCTTTTGATGAATAGGAAGTTTTAATATTGATGAAGTTGTATTTGTCAACTTTTTTTTTTTGGTTCTTTTTTTTATCCTGAGAAATCTTCGCCATCTCCAAGTTTGTGAAGATACTCTTCTGTTTTCTTCTAAAAGTTTTTTTTTTTTTTTTTTAATCTGCCTCTTACAGTTAAGATTCTGTGGTCCATCTTGAATTAATTTTTGAGTGTGGAACAGGGTGAAGGGGTTGAAATGCGTTTTCTTCCATATGCTTACCTCATAGTTACAGTAGCATTTGCTGAAAGCAATTGTTTTACCCTATTGATATGTTTTTAATTCTAGGTCCTTTCTATTCACACATGAATTTTAGAATCAGCTTGTAAATTTCTACCAAAAAATCATGCTAGCATTTTGATTTGGGTTGCAATTGGGGTTTCCATCAGGAAAATGGACATCTTAACAATATTAAGTCTTCCACTCTATAAAGATGGGTTATCTCTCCATTTATTTAGGGCTTAAAATCTCTCAGCAGTGTTTTATAGTTTTTAATGCAGAAGTCTTACATATTTTGTTCACTTTATTCCTAAGTTTCTAACTTTTTAGATGCTATTTTAAATGACATTTAAAATGTATAATTTCATAATTTTCATTTTGGTATATAGAAATGCAGCTGATTTTTGTATCCTAAGACCTTGCTAAATTCACCTATTCTAGTACAGATAACCCTTGAACAATACAGGTGTGAACCACACAGGTCCACTTGTATGCAGATTTTTTTCCAACAAATACAGTCAGTCCTCTGTATCTGAGGGTTCCACATCTGCAGTCAAATGTGGATCAAAAATACAGTATTCCTTGGATGTGAAACCTGTGTATGAGGGCGAACTTTTCACGTATGTGGGTTCCACACAGCCTCCTTGTGGAGCTTGAGTATGTGTGAATTTTAGTATATTGGTGGGGGGTCCTGGAACCAACCCCCTGCATATACTGAGGAATGAATGTATTTTCGTTGTTGAAATTTGATAGGGCTTTCTACTTTAAACAATCTTATGCTCCATGAATGAAGACAGTTTTATTTTTTCAATTGTATGTCTTTTTTGCTTTTTTAATATCATGAGTGGGTTTTGAATATTGTCATGTTTTTTCTGCATCTATAGGGATCGTCATATGATTTTTCTCCTGTTTTGTGGTAAAATACATTAATTTTTTGAATGTTAAGCCCCACCCTATGATAAACTACACTTGGCCTTGATATACTGTTCTCTTATATATATTGCTCAGTTCAGTTTGCTAATCTTTTGGTAAGGAATTTTGTTTCTATGTCATTAGTGGATATTTGTCTAAAATTTTGTTAATAATACCATCATTAGGGTTTGATTTTAGGGTTATACTGGAATTGTAAAACTATTAGGAAATATTTTTTCTTGATTTTTCTGAGAAAATTTGCATATGATTGGTTGACATTATTTCTTTTGTAATGTTTAGTAGAGGTCATTGATGAAACCATCAGAACCTGGGGCATTTTTTGTTACAAGGTTATTTCATTATAATTTATGTTTTTTGTTAAAAATACGGTTATCCAAATTTTTTAAGTTGGTTTTGGTAAGTTGTATCTTTCAAGAAGCTTTTCTTTCTCACCTAAATTGTTGAATTTGTTGGCATAAAATTATCAGTAATATTTTACTTTTTTTTTTTAAATATCTAGAGAATCTATAGTGATAGTTTTTTTTTTGTTTTTTTTTTTGTTTGTTTGTTTGTTTTTTTTAAATTGCTAAGTCTCTCTTTTATTCCTGATATTGGCCGTTTGTACTTTCTGTTTTTTCCCCAAGTAGTCTTGCTCAGGGTTCATCAAGTTTATTAATCCTTTCCGACAACCAGCTTTTGACTTTGTTAATTTCTTTTTTTTTTCTTTTTCTATTCTTTTTTTTTTTTTTTTTTTTGAGACGGAGTCTCGCTTTCTTACCCAGTCTGGAGTGCAGTGGTGCGCAATCTCAGATCACTGCAAGTTCTGCCTCCCGGGTTCACGCCATTCTTCTGCCTCAGCCTCCTGAGTAGCTGGGACTACAGGCGTCCGCCACCACACCTGGCTAATTTTTTGTATTTTTAGTAGAGATGGGATTTCACTGTGTTAGCCAGGATGGTCTCGATATCCTGACCTTGTGATCTGCCTGCCTCGGCCTCCCACAGTGCTGGGATTACAGGTGTGAGCCACTGTGCCCGGCCTCTTTTTCTATTCTTGATCTAGTTTCTGTTTTTTTTTTGCTCTTCATTATGTCCATGTACTTGGGTTGAATTTACTCCTTTTCTTGCTTCTTAAAGGTGGAAACTAGATCATTGATTTTTAAGCCTTTTTGCTACTATAGAATTCAATGGTATGAATTTCCCTCTAAGCACTGCTTTAGCTGCATTCTGCAGCTTTTGTATGTTTTGTTGTTGGTTTTCTTTTTTGTTTTCTTTTTCCTTTTTTTTTGGAGACGGTGTCTCGCTCTGTTGCCAGGCTGGAGTGCAGTGGTGCAATCTTGGCTCACTTCAACCTCCGCCTCCCAGGTTCAAGCAACTCTCCTGTCTCAGCCTCCCAAGTAGCTGGGACTACACATACCCAGCTAATTTTTGTATTTTTAGTAGAGGCAGAGTTTCACCATATGACCAGGATAGTCTCAATCTCTTAACCTCATGATCTACCTGCCTTGTCCTCCCAAAGTGCTGGGATTACAGGCATGAGCCACTACACCTGGCCGCTTTTTTTTATGTTTTAACAGTCATTCTGAAATATTTCTAACTTGTGATTTCTTCTTTAACCTGTGATTATTTAGAATTTTGTTACATAATTTCAAAATATTTAAGGATTTTCTAGATATCTTACTGATTTCTAGTTTGGTAGCAGTTTGGTCACAGAACGTGATTTCAGTCCTGTAAAACTGAGACTTGTTTTATGGCCTAGCATCTAATGTGTCTTTGTGAATGTTTTATGTGTGCTTGATAAGAATTGTATTTTGTGTGTGTTTGGTGTAGTGGTCTCCAACTATCAATGTAGATGAAATTGTTTTATATTTTTCTTCATATCTTTTATATCTTTGTGTATGTGTATATTCTGTCAGTAATTGAGAGAGGAGTCTTATTGATAAGTTTGGATTTGTCTTAGACTCCTTTGTAACATTGCTTTATGGTTTTTGAAGCTTTGTTAATAGGCGTATGCATGTTTGATTTTGTTATGACTTATTGATAAATTGACCCTTTTATCATCCTGAAATGCCCCTCTTTGTCTCTAGTAATGTTTGTCTTTAAGTTTGCTTTGTCTGATATTACTACTGTAGTCTTACCAGTATTCTTATTCTTGGTATTTTCATGGTGTGTGTCTGTGTGTGTGTAGATAAAAAAGATATGAAGAAAAGTATGCAACATGTGTATACACACACACACACACACGCACTTTTACTCTTTTACTGTAAACCTGTGCATACCTTTATATTTACAGAATTATTTTTGTGTTGTGTGCAATGTATGGTCAGGTCGTTTTTTAATCTAGTCTGATAGTGGTTAACCCATTATTGAGAGTTTTGGTTTAAGACGGTCATCTTACTTGCGTTCTGTTTTTCTTTCCTGTTCGTTGTTTCCTGTTCCTTCTTTCCTGCCTTTTGTGGGGAGGTGTGTTGAATACTTTGGGCATTTTATTTTATCTCCCATATTGATTTTTTACTTATTCCTCTATGTGTCATATTTAGTGTTCCTTTTATAATATGCACCATTGACATTAGTTTACCTTCAAATAATAATATATTGCTTGGTAAACAGTGTGATAACCATGTGATTCTGTCTACCTCTTGTGCACTTGTATTACTTTTGCATGTTACACCTCACAACACATTATTGGCTGTTTAAATAAAAAATAGATTTAAACACACAAAAGAAATTTAAAAGCACATAAAATAAGGATAATAGATCTTTTGTATTTATCCTTATATTTGCTCTTTTCTGGTGTTCATTACTTTTTGCAATTCCTAGCTTCCATCTGGTATTATTTCTTTAGCCTCAAGATCTTCCTTTAACTTTTATTTTATAATGAATAAGTTATCCTGATTAATTCTGTCAACAGGTGTTGATCTGAAAATATTTGTTTACCTTTATTTTTTGGAAGATATTTTCAGTGAATATAGAATTATAGATTAACTTCTTTCAGCAAAAGAAAAAGATGTTATGATATTGCTTCCAGGTATATTGACTTTTTTTCTGGATTACACTGTTTCTGTAGAGAAGTCAGTGATTATTCTTAGCATTATTCCCCTGCATATAATATTTCCCCCTCTTCCCTCTGGCTGATTTTAATGTTTTCTCTTCGTTTGATTTCTACAGTTTGACTATTTACCTACATATGATTTTCTTTGTATTTATTCTCCTGGGAGTTCACTGAGTTTCTTGGACCTGTGGGTTGATCTCTATCATCAGTTTTTGAAAATCCTCAGACATAGTCTTTCCAAATATTTGTTCTGCTTGTATCTTTCTTCCAGTTCTCCAGTGATGTGTATGTTATAGTGCTGAATATTATCCCAATGGTCTCTGATTTATTCATTCTGTTTTCTGTTTGTGTTTTTAATTTGGATAATTTCTTTTTCTATCTTCTGGTTCACTCATTTTGTTTTTCCTTGTGCTGAGTCCAGTCCGCTGTTGAATCCATTAAATGGATTCATGTGATGTTATTGTTATTCTTGAGACAAGTTCTCACTCTGTTGCCCAGGCTAAAGTGCAATGGTGTGATCATGGCTCATTGCAGCCTTGACTTCCTTGGCTCAAGGAGTTCCTCTGCCTCAGCCTCCCAGGTAGCTCAGACTACAGGAGTGGTGCAGGCGCCATTCTCAGCTATTAAAGTTTTTGGAGGGACGGGGTCTGGCTATGTTGCCTAGGCTAGTCTTGAACTCGTGGACTCAAGCAGTCCTCCCACCTCAACCTGGGTATAGAGACATGAGCCCAGCCTCTATTTTTTAGTTCTGGCATTTCTATTTTGTTTTAAATATAGTTTTTCTCTTCTGAAATTCTACATCTGTTCATATGTTGTCCACCTTTTGAACTAAATTGTTTAATTATCATAATTTATTAGGAGTAATTTATCGTAATTATTTTAAAGTTCCAGTCTGCTACTTTCAACATCTGCACCATTTATTTATGTGTATCTTCTATTGGGTTTTTTTCCTTTCATGTGATTGTGGACGTCATTTTTTTAAAATGTCTGTAATTTTTAAATGTGTGACAAACTTTCATTGCTTAAGAACAGTTAAAGATGAATCATATTTTCCCTCAGAAAGAGGCCTCTTACTCTGTCAGGCCCCTCATGTGGGGCTGATTTGATCTCTTTTGTAGCTTAGCTGACTCTAGGCTTTGCTTGTTTGACTTAGATTCTATTCCCCACTGTCTTCAGATGTTTTAAGCTGGGATCACAACATTCGCTTCAGCAGTGTTTGTGTCTTTAGAACCAGGGAAAATCTAGTGGTCTCTATACATTACTGCCCAGCCAGCAGCCCCACTCCTAACTCTCGGTGCCTGGGAGATCACCTTCCTCCTGCTGTACTGCCCCAATCTTCTGTCTGTCCACACCTGACCATCAGAAGTTGGTTCAGACTTGGGCTGGAGTCTTCTCGCTCACCTGTGGCATGCCTCTCTTTCTCCCACTGCAGATCTCTTCCAGGAGAGACTTTTCGTTTTGTAGAATTCAGGGGATTTTTGTTCCAACTTTGGATCCTCAGGCAGCTCTCTGATGGGTCTTTAAAAGTCAGTGATTTTATGACTTACTAGAGAAGGAACAATCATTTCACACATTTCTGCATTGTAACTAGAAGTCAAAGTCTGGTTATGCTATTCTTAATAAATTCAATATTTGTAGAGGTTTTAAGGGTTATACTGTTATCTATCCAAAAAATGGGTTTTCAGGAAATCTGAATGCACGTTAATTTATTATTACATAGATTTTCTAAAGGGAAGCACACATAATTTTCTTTTTCTACTCTGAGCAGGTAGGGTTAGGCCAGTGCCTTTTTATGTAGAACATCCTTGGTGTGATTGCCATAGCTTTCTTGGGCTGCTGTTGGTGAAGGAAGTGTAGCAGGTGCTGAGGGTGCACAGTTAGGCAGGAAAGAGGCTACCAGCCAGGGTGGGCAGGGACACGCGTGCTCTCTGTAAAAGACAAGAGAGAAAATGCTTTCAGCCTTGTGGGCCTCTGTTGCATATTTTTTGGTTTTGGTTGCTTGTTTTTACAACCTTTGAAAACAGAAAAAACGTTTGTAGCTGGAGCTATAGAAAACCAGGCTCTGGATCAGGCCACAGTTTACTGACCCCTGGGCCATTTATAGCCATTTTTTGGTCTCAGAATTATGTTGAACTGTAACTACCATGCATTTGGGATACTAATGTGTGAAAAGGCAGAGGATTTAACTATGAAGTGTCCTTTTTAATAAAGGCCTCAACATATATTTAAACATTTGAAGTTAAATTATGTGAGTGTTTACGTATTCCACCAAATTTAGAGAAAGCCTTTCATCTTCTCTCTTACAGGAGTACAAACCACCAGGAACCCGTAAACTTCATAACATTCTTGGAGTGGAAACAGGAGGACCTGGTGGGCGACGTGCTGGGGAGTCAGGTCATACGGTCGCTGACTACTTGAAGTTCAAAGACCTCATTTTAAGGATGCTTGATTATGACCCCAAAACTCGAATTCAACCTTATTATGCTCTGCAGCACAGTTTCTTCAAGAAAACAGCTGATGAAGGTACAAATACAAGTAATAGTGTGTCTACAAGCCCCGCCATGGAGCAGTCTCAGTCTTCGGGCACCACCTCCAGTACATCATCAAGCTCAGGTCTGTGTTGCTGCGGTTAGATTAGGCTTGGGAATGTTTTGTGTTTTCTTTATGAAGTGGGATTACTTTAAAGTGTTGATTTAATTTGTTAATTTAATGGGGAGCATTTACTTTACTTAAATCTGTTGTTTGTAGTTAGCAGTAAATTCATCTCCCCAAAGCTCCAATATTTAGTTACGCATGTAATAAATTCTGTTTGACAGTTGGAAATCTATTTACTAACCAGCAGTTTAAACTACTTCTTAAATGGAGTTTTTGTCCACATTGCTTGAGTTTTCCCGCAAGAGGAAACCAGACTTCATTGTATTTTAGTTCATTGGTGGACAAGAGAGAACCTGGTTTTAGTCAGAGAATATGAAGACTTTGTGATATATTTTCAAGTTAATATTAGAGATTTTGTGGTGTGTGTGTGAATACTTTGGTTTTTTTTTTTTTGTTTTTGTTGTTGTTTTTTTGAGACGGAGTCTCACTCTGTCACCCAAACTGGAGTGCAGTGGCCAGATGTCAGCTCACTGCAAGCTCCGCCTTTCGGGTTCATACCATTCTCCTGCCTCAGCCTCTCGTGTAGCTGGGACTATAGGTGCCCGCCACCTCACCCGGCTAGTTTTTTGTATTTTTTAGTAGAGACGGGGTTTCACGGTGTTAGCCAGGATGGTCTCGATCTCCTGACCTTGTGAACCGCCCGTCTCGGCCTCCCAAAGTACTGGAATTACAGGCTTGAGCCACTGCGTCTGGCCGAATACTTTCAGTTTTAATGGTATAGTTTCAGAGTATAAATTTGAACAAATTGAATTTTAAACTCACAGTTGTATTGTTTTGTGTTGTGATATTTCAGGTGGCTCATCGGGGACAAGCAACAGTGGGAGAGCCCGGTCGGATCCAACGCACCAGCATCGGCACAGTGGCGGGCACTTCACAGCTGCTGTGCAGGCCATGGACTGTGAGACACACAGTCCCCAGGTGAGCTCGCACATGGTTCTTTTGCTTGTGTCACCTGCCATGCTCAGGCAGAGCAGCACTGGATGCCAGGTGCCTTTAGAATGACCGTATCATTTACCCTAGAGGTTCATGACGTTCTGCTGTCTTAAGAAAATGTCAGTATTTATCATAGAGAAGCACATTCTTGCAGTTGTCCTCCTCCTTGTCTAGAAGTGGCTAACACTTCCTGGAGGCATAGCAGCTGTTTTGAACGGTTTTTTTCCTGTGTTTATCTCATTTACCAAAGCAGCATTTTGAGCCTCATGCTTATTTGATTCCCGTTTTACAGTGGAAACTGAGACTTCATAGGCTGAGTAAATTTCCCTGGGTCATGATCTTAATGACTCGACTCTGCTTCCTCTCATGATTTTTTAGCACTTGTAGTCCTGGATTATGAATCGGTTTCTGGTTTGATTTTACCCTTTTTGTTGTTGTTGTTTTATTTGTTTTCTGTTCTTAAACCTGTTGAAGAAGAGGATCTCATTAAGTACTTTTTCAAAATTGAAGTGAAGCAGATGGTGATGGTGAAAATATTTAAATCATCTGATAAAGTTGTAAGTTGGTTTATACAGAGTTTTGCATGGTGGTGTTTGAAGGTGAGAGGCCAGTGTAGTATTTGATGGATGAGTAAACTGCTGTTGATGAAGAGCGCTCTCCATTCTTGTGACTAGGGCAGCTGAATGGTGCTGGAGAAAATCCCACATGCAGCTGTTTGTCAGCACTGTTAATACTCACCAACCACTGCTGGAAAGTCTTACGTGTTTCCCGAGTTGTCCCATCCTCTGCTGTTCTCTTTAATAATAGTTTCAAACTTTTCTACTCTTAGAAACGTTTGCCCTCCCCTTCTCTGTTCTCACCCACTCTTTGCATTGTAAGGAAAAGAGTCTTCAGACAGGAACGCTTTCCGCTTTGTAGCATTGAATACATAATCCTGCCTATGTGTGCACTGTCCACTTCTCCTCTACCCCTTTTTTGTTAGAAGCAATGTGTTTCTTTTTGCCTAAGGCCAAGCCTACTCATTGCCCTGATCCCCTCTCTCCTGCTGTCATGGGGACTTTGCCCTTTGGTCTCCCTTGGCTCTAGTGTCTTCATTCTCTCTTGTGGCTTTTTCTGTTGATCAGCATTTCCTCATCCTCGGGCCTCTCCCATCTTAAGCAGCACCTTTGCGTGTCCCCCTTTCTTTCCCTATACTTCTGCTGCCTGTAGTCTTTGTGTCTTTACTCTGAAGACCTCCTTGCCTGTTCCGCTTAGGTCCTGCCCTCCAGCTCTCCTGCCAGTGTCAGCGGTGACCTTCACTGATGGGTCCAGTGGACACCCTAATGCTATCTTTCTGCATTCTACAACTTCATTTGGAAGTGTTGAGTTTTACCCACTCTTTGAAACACTCACTGCTGGTTTCCTTGGCAGGATGATTCTCTGTCCCCCCATTTCTCTGCCCCTTCCTTCACTGTCTCTTTGTTTTTTCTTTTCTTCTACCCACCCCTGAAACCTGAGTGTTCCTTGAGGCGTGACCCGTGTCCCTGCCCTACTCCCCTTAATGTTTCCTCGATGATTCAGCCACACGTGCCGGGGCCTGCAGTCACCACCTTCATGCCAGTTGCTCTTAAGTCTTGACTTCTGACTTAGACTTCACTTCTGAACCCCTAGGGCCTTTCTAACTGTTTACTATAAATGTCACCTTGAAAGTCTCAACAATATGTGCACACACAGCACATAAACTGGTGTCATCATTTTCACTTCCTTCCCAACTCTTCTATTTTTGCCATTCTTTGTAAAAATGGCCCTAAATTTACCCATTTGCTCAAGTCATATATCTGGGGGCACTTCTCTCTACGTCTTTCCCCACACTGAATCAGACAGTAAATTATCTGGATTCACCACATCTTAATACGTTTTTATTCTCCACCTTTCACTTTGCCTGGTTGTTATGACCTGTCTTACTAGAAAGAGTTTGGGAGTGTCTAAAACGGTTGTGGAGTGTCTAATTCCATTCACCTGTCAGCACATTCTCTTCCCTGCAGCCAAGTGAGCTTTCTCTAAAGCGGTCTGTTCTTGCTATTTTCCCATTTTTTTTTTTTTTTTTTCTCCCCTGAGGTGGAGTCTCACTCTGTCTCCCAGGCTGGAGTGCAACGGCATGATCTCTGCTTATTGCAACCTCCGCCTCCCTGGTTCAAGCAAGTCTCCTACCGAGTAGCTGGGATTACAGACACATGTCACCATGCCGGCTAATTTTTCTATTTTTAGTAGAGACGGGGTTTTGCCATGTTGGCCAGACTGGTCATGAACTCCTGACCTCAGGTGATCTGCCCATCTCGGCCTCCCAAAGTGCAGAGATTACAGGCGTGATGAGCCTCCGCACCTGGCCTATTTTCCCTACTTTAAACCAGCTTTGACTTGCCCTTCTACCTGAAATGAAATGTAGACTTCTTACCAAGGCGTTGGTGCTTTGCGGGTTCTGGTCCTCACTGAGGCCATTCTTTCTCCTCTTCACTCACCCTAGTCACACTGATTTATTTTTCACTTTGTGTAATATGCCACATTCTCTCTTTTCTCACATTTCCTGTGCTCTCAGCCTGGAATACTCTTTTCCTCCTCCTTTTGCTTTGGTAACTACTATTTATGCTTCAGGTCTTAAGTATCACTACTCCCATGGGCTCTCGCTAAATGTTTAGACTCTCCGCCTGTCTCGTCTTCTTCCCTTTCTTTCTTCCAGATCTATTCCATACTGCAAACACATACAAGAGTAGCATAAGACACCACGTTCCTCCCACCTGGATTTCACAGAGGTCAAGATTTTGCTTCAAATCCTTTTTTATTACTTAATTTTTGAGTGGTTGATATAGTCACATGGTTTTAAAAATAAGTAAATATAAAAGGGAATTCAGTGAAAGGTTTTCCTTTCTTCCATGCCTTCTAGCCCCTCAATTTCTAAACCAGTGTTACTAGTTTATTAGTTTTTTGTATACTTTTGGAGATATTTTATACATATTCAAGCAAATACAAATACATAGTCTTCATCCACCCTTTGTACACAACTACCATACCAGGCAAACTGTTTCAAAACATCTTGGTTTTTCTAGTCTTGACATACATTTTGGAGCACTCTCTGTATCAATACATGGAGAGCTTTTTCATTCTTTTATTTATTTGCACAGTATCCTGTTAGATATTCCATAAGTCTTTTCACCATTCCCCTATTGTTTGTTTATTCATGTATTTATTTATTTTTAGAGCTGGGGTCTTGCTCTGTCACCCAGGCTGGAGTGCAGTGGCGCGATCACGGCTCACTGCAGCCTTGAGCACCTGGGCTCAAGTGATCCTCCCACCCCAGCCTCCTGAGTAAATAGGCCTACAGTTGTATCCCAGCACACCCTGCAGTGAGGTCTCACTATGTTTCCCAGGCTGGTCTTGAACTCCTGGGCTGAACTGATCCTCCCACCTCAGCCTTCCAAAGTGCTGGGATTCCAGGCGTGTGCCGCTGTGGCCACCAGTCCCCTATTTATTAATGGGTGTTTAATTCATTTCCAACCTTTTTTACTATTTACAAATGGTAGTTTAATAAATAATCCTGTACAGTAGTGTCCCTTCTTATCCACGGTTTCAGTTATGCAGTCAATCATGATCCAAAAATATTAAGTGGAAAATTTCAGAAGTCATAAGTTTTAAATTCTGTTACGAGTAGCACGATGAAATCTCATGCTGTCCCACCCTAGGTGTGACTCATCCCTTTGTCCAGCGTGTCCACACAGTAGATAAGTTACTTTGTAGCCATCTAGATTATCAGATCAAAAAACATAGTATATAGAGGGTTTGGTCCTCTGCAGTTTCAGGCATCCAGTGGGGATCGTGGACTGTATCTCTTGCGGATAAGGAGGCACCACTGTATGTGTCTCACTCACACATACACATTTTATCTGTGATACAAATTCCTGCAAGCAGAATGACTGTTTCAAAGGGTAGCGTGATTTATAATTTTGATAACTATTGCCAGATTGCCCCCATGTGATTTTCTAATCCAGTAACTTGATTAACTTCATATATAAACAATTAGTATTTTCTTTTCTGAGAAGTCACTGCCAACTTTTCTACTGATTGTTTTCAGTAGTATCTCTTAAAAGTTTGGTTCTCAGACCACCTTCGTTGAATAAACACTTAATTGGTGCCGGCCACTGGTGATATAGACTGAGCCTTTTGCCGTCCTAGAGCTTACAGTGACACAAGTAAATAAAATGAGCATGAATAAACGTGGCAAGTAGCATTAGCTCTTAAAAAGAAAATAAGGATAATTTGGTAGAGAATGACTGTTTGTTGGATAGGATGTATTAGAGTAGACCAAACTCTGATATGACAGATAGACCCCCAAAATATGGTAGCTTAAGGAGTACCAAGTTTCCTTCATTTTTGTCTTAACAGTCCAGAATAGGTGTTCAGGTTAGTGGCTAGGCTGTCTTCCAGGTCCTGGTTTCCTACCATCTTATGGTTCCACCATGCCCTAGGGCCTAACTGTCTACTGTGTCCAGCAGGCAGAAGGACTTGGGAGGTACTATTTTGTGTGCCAGGCTAGCAGTGACATACAAAGTTTCATTCACATTCCGTGGACAGCTTAGACATATGGCCATCAGTGAGTACAAGGGAGGCTGGGAAGTGTTGTATAGCCATGTGCTCAGGAACGAGAAGAATACTGTGCACAACCTGTAGCTTCTACCACAGTGGTTGAGGCAGTATCAGTCAGAGTGGTCAGGGAAGGCTCTGGAACTGAAGTGATGAAAAAGAGACATCCAAGCAATAAGAAAATCCAAGAAATAAGAACATTTCTAGGCAGAGGGGAGCAGCGTGTTATTAGTACACTGAGGCATTTGAGAGATAGTGACCCAGGGGAGGAATGGAAGGCAAGCCGCCTTTGGTTGGAACCCAGGTAGCCGGGGATAGGATGGGTGGGAAAAGAAGTTGGAGAAGTGGGCATTGGCCAGGTGATGCAGACCGTTGTATCCGTTTGGGATTGTTTTGTTTTTCTAAGTGCAGTGAGAAGGCATTACAGGATTTTAAATAAGGAAGTGATTGGATTTGTGTTACGAAAAGATTGTTCCTGCTACCCTTTGGAGAACGGCAAGGATGGAAGCAAGGAGTTCATTTAGGGGGCTGTTGTGTTAGCCTAGGCAAGAGGAGATGGTGGGGATGAAGAGAAGAGGCCAAATTTGGCATCTGTTGCATAGGTGGACACGTAAGTTCTTGCTCATGGGTTGGACAGAGGCATTGTTAAGCAGCTGGGTAGATAGTAGTCCTTTATTGAAAGAAGAAAGATGGAGAGAGGAAGGACATGAGGGATAAGTAAAGACTTCCTTTTGGACCTGCCTAGAATACTATCTGGCCCTTTTCGGGGAATATTTGCAGACCCCTAGCATAAACAGTGCTCCCAAGGGAAGACAGTGGCTAGTGAAATAGATGAACCTATTTAAGGATATAACTTTCTACAAATTGCATCTTTCATGATGAAATTTTTTTGCCCTTGAATGTATTTGGGATATTGTATTATAAAACTGTCTAACACATTAAAAGTTTCAAAAACACTTAACCCGTGATTAATGTAATGCTAGTTTGTGTCATCGCTTTTGATGGAAGATTAAAGCTTGGAAGCAGTCCTCTGAAAAATCCTTTAAAAAATCTGTTCTTTCAGGTGCGTCAGCAATTTCCTGCCCCTCTTGGTTGGTCAGGCACTGAAGCTCCTACACAGGTCACTGTTGAAACTCATCCTGTTCAAGAAACAACCTTTCATGTAGCCCCTCAACAGAATGCATTGCATCATCACCATGGTAACAGTTCCCATCACCATCACCACCACCACCACCATCACCACCACCATGGACAACAAGCCTTGGGTAACCGGACCAGGCCAAGGGTCTACAATTCTCCAACGAATAGCTCCTCTACCCAAGATTCTATGGAGGTTGGCCACAGTCACCACTCCATGACATCCCTGTCTTCCTCAACGACTTCTTCCTCGACATCTTCCTCCTCTACTGGTAATCAAGGCAATCAGGCCTACCAGAATCGCCCAGTGGCTGCTAATACCTTGGACTTTGGACAGAATGGAGCTATGGACGTTAATTTGACCGTCTACTCCAATCCCCGCCAAGAGACTGGCATAGCTGGACATCCAACATACCAATTTTCTGCTAATACAGGTCCTGCACATTACATGACTGAAGGACATCTGACAATGAGGCAAGGGGCTGATAGAGAAGAGTCCCCCATGACAGGAGTTTGTGTGCAACAGAGTCCTGTAGCTAGCTCGTGACTACATTGAAACTTGAGTTTGTTTCTTGTGTGTTTTTATAGAAGTGGTGTTTTTTTCCCAAAAACAAAGTGCAAAGCTGCTTGAATCAGAAGGAGATTAACACACTGAACCGCTACAAGAGGGCAAAGCTGACTTTTTTTTTTTAACTTGAAAAGATTGCAGAGGGACATTGAAGTGTTTAAAAGAGCCATGTCCAAACCCATCTTCATGGATAGCTCAGAGGTATCCTCTCTTTGCTCCCCCATTTTAACTTGCCACATCCCAGCCATAGTGGGGTTTTTTTGTCTTTCTTTTCAGCAAAAATATTCAGATGTTGGTCTTGGTCATTTGCCAACTAATTTTAAAATAAAAGGCACTGCACATAATTTGCATAAAGGGCCCATGAGGGTGTTTTTTTTTTCTTTTTGTCCCCCCCACTATTTTTTTGTTCTGTTTTGTTTTGGGTGGGAGGGTGGGAAATTTGGGTTTTTAAGTCCTCTAAACACACTTGGGCACGGAAATGCAGTACTGTAAGGAAGAGGGACCTCCAGCTTCCACAAACACCATCTTCAGCTGTATGAAAGGGACGGTTGTGTTGAAGTTTGTCAGGCACAGTAAGCATGCTGAGTGGCGGGGATCAGAACTCTCCTATCTGAACCTACTGAGGATCAAAGCAGCAATTACATGGGATCCTGTGGCTCTCCTGTTGTAGAGGCCACAGGAAGATAGGATGGAACGTGACTGGTCTCCTAACCAAGGTGCACTGAGAAGCAATCAACGGGTCAGTCGTGGCCAGTCCTGGGGAGGTCTGAGTGGTGGTCTTTGGGATAACCTTTGGCCTTATGGATTTGGACTCGAAATTAGAAGAGCCTACCATTTCAGATGCAATCACTTTTGGACATGCTTTTGCAGACAGTCCTTAATGCTGAAAACACAGAGAATGGGTAATTCAAGAGGCCTTTCTTTTAAAATAGACTTTTGTGACCCACTAATTGTAAGGTATTGCAAGGTCACTTTGCGTGTGTCATAAAGTTGACTTCCTTATTGGTTGAAGGTCACAGAAGTAGTGGTTTGCTTTGATGGAAATAGCTACAGCTGTGTCCCTTCCTGCTTTTACTTTTCTTTTGCTTTTCTCGGCACGTGGTATCTCCACCATTTCTTCTGCACAAAGATGTCTTCTGTTCATCCTGAACATTTTTAAAAAATGCAGAATTTTATGTGACTGCTTTTTTGCCTCACAATTATGCTGTGAATTTTACAAAAATTTATTTTCTTTTTTGATAATTTATTGTACCAAAGCTGTTTTTATAGCACATAGATGTCTGTAACCAATAATGTAGCAGTTCTGCACTTTGACACAAGGTGTAACTAGACCATTTTTAAATGTCAGTTGAAAATTATGGCTGTACTATTGCTTAAACAAAACTGGAACTGTTGTTGAATCCATAGCCAATACATTTACAGCAATCTGTGTACTGAACATAATAGATTGACATCTAATTCAAGATTACAACATCTGTTACATTCTAAGTGTGTTCAGGCTTCTGAAGGTAAAGGGACACTGGATCCAGAAGCTATGGAACCAGCAGTTGATTCTTGTATTCCTGATTAACCTACTTGTAAACTTGAAAGCAAGACCTTGATTGCACCAACAGGTCCAGAGTATGAGCGCAAGTAAAGCAGAACTCTCATGCGTGACCTGAGCAGACAGGCTGGTATTATTAACAGGTGCCTCGTGTTGAGATTACGCTGCCTTAATGTAACACAGTCTGGCAGTTGCTAAATTTGTGTTCCCATTTTAAATTGACCAATTTTGGGGTGTGACACTTTTGAGCGGTTGAATTGGGAGAATGAAGTAATTTACCTGTCCAGGATCAAAAGAAGCCTAGAAAAGAAGCAGTAATCTACCTCTGCCGCTAACCTGTTTTAAGACGACTCAGCAGAACACCGCCTTTCATTCTATTGGGCAATTCCATGTGGCTGAGTAGGTCAACTTTTTTTCTGAACAAAAGCAGGTTTTTATATGTAAACAGTGACAAAAGAAAGGCTAAACACTATGTAAATGTGAATGGAAACTTGGAAATATTCGTTTTTATAAACTACAGAAATTTTTTGTTGTTTATCAGGAAATCCATATTTATTTTGTAATTAACTGTCAAGCCTGTGGATGATTTTTTTGAACTTGGTAGTTCTTAAAGGTTTACAGTGAATAAAAGGATATCATCTTGAGTATAGCAATATCAAAAGGAATTCAGTAGTTACTGCTGTTTAGGAATAATGAGGTTAAGATATCATATGGGTCAGGTCATTTTTTTTCTGTGCTGGTTGCCACATCTTAGCAAGCACCAAAAAACTAAAGCAGTTTTTAAACCAATATTTACATAAAGAAAATCATAAAATCCAATGCTTCTGCATACTGTGTTATGTTACAGTCCAGTTTTGTGTGCTTTACTACACAGTTTGGTTACAGGACTTCTGTGCATTGTAAACATAAACAGCATGGAAAAAGGTTAAATACCTGTGTTCAGATTGTAAGATCTAGTCCGGACTTGCTGTGTATATTGTAACGTTAAATGAAAAAAAGAACTCCCCTTTGTATTATAGTCATGCGGTCTTATGTATGATAAACAGTTGAATAATTTGTCCTCAGACTCTTTACTATGCTTTTTTAAAATTAATTTAAGAAAAATGTAAACATAGTAAAAATCTTCCTATGCAATTAACCTGGTCCAGGTCTGGTAGGTATACTATCAAAGTTGAGTTAAATGTGTAAAAAGGACACTATTTGAGATACATCAACATAGGCATCAGCAATCTCTGAAAGTAAAAATTGGAGGTTTAACACATCATTTTGATTTTTCACATTGATTTTTTTATTTGAATGCTTACATAATATTTTTGTGGTTCAAAATGCTAGTGTTTTAGTTGGTAGCATTTAGAATAGATGGGGAGGGTCTAGTGGTTTTCTCTGATACGCTTTGACGTGCTTGGATGAAGGAGGGAATACGAATACTCATTCTTCCTTCCCCAAATCTTCATATGGGGACATATCAGAATTCTAGAATTCTTGCCACTGTGATTGTTGGTAACCTAAAGTCTTCTCTTCTTACAAATTAACCTGTTTCAGTATATATTAAGGTGGCTTTCAAAAGGTAAGATACTTATTTAAAAGTTAAGTGTGAGTCTGTAAAATTAAGGTTGGTTGCGTAAAGTTGAAGTTAACCACATGTAAGAAAGGAAAACTTCCATTAGTTTTATTTCTTAGGGTGTGAGAATTTTACCTCGGTAAAGGGCACATTTTATGATATTGGACTGAAAAAAAAAAAAAAGACATTTTTATTTAAAACTACATGTAGAAAATCATGAAAGATTCAGTAATTATGTAGGCCCACAAGTGACCATTGAGCTTGTCCCTGTACTGCTTCCCAGCTTTTGTGGTGGTGAACTTAACTGTTCTGTTCTTCCAACAGGGAGATACATAATCAAAATACACGTGAAGACAAGATAGCAGGCACTCAGTTCTAGGCCAGTTTCTCAGTTTCCTTTGGGCCTGCCTTTATTTTGATAGCCCTCAGAATACAAGTTCAGACGTGGTCCGGCGCATTCCGGGTGGTATCCCCATAGACAGAATACAAGTTCAAGACTCATTTTTATGTTCATTTTTATAGTGGTAGACTGTATGTAATCAACCGGATGGTTCATTTCAAATACGTGACGTGGTCTTAGTGCCATATATGAAGAAAGTTTGAAAATGTAATGGGGACAAAAGCTGTGTGTGACTTCGGTATACCCAGACTTTATTCAGATTTCTTAAAAATCTGCTAGGGATGTCTGTTGACCAGACGTTGGAAAACCTTTGGTGTCAGGGAGAGTAGAGCAGAAGTTCTGATTTTCTAACCCTGGCTCCTTATCTAGGCCTGTTTCCTTGGATGAAAACATACATCATCAAGTAATTTGTAGTACAAAGAACAAGAGAAGAAACCCTAAGAAGACAGCTTATTTGTTATCCTCCCTTTTTATGACTAACCTTAATCCCAATGAATCCACTGAGAACCAGCCTGTGGATGCCTACTAGGCTTTCACACTGGGCCAGGAAGTTTTGACGTATAGCTGTGTTGAAAGCACTGGATGCTTGTTTGGTGGAAGACGTGTTCACTGAGGTAAGTGGCTCATCGCTTGCTGTGTTTGGCTCTCTCTCCGGCATTATACATAGCCAAGGTCCCAGATTTTGACTGCTCTCAGTGGGTGTTCTTGCATCAGAACTTCTAAAATAATACTACCTTAACACTGAGACTGTCAGGTATTTGTCAGTATTTACTTCTAATTTCCTACTTTAAATCTTAAGAGACAAGAAAGTATATCTCCAACTGGACACTGATTTGAAAGACAGTAACTAGAATGCTACAGGTCTCTCTTCCAGGATGCAACTGCTTTACCTGAAAACTTTTCCCCATAATTTCCCATCTTTAGGGTATGTCCCTGTTATTACAAAAAAAAAAAAAAAAACAGGTGTGGAATTAATGTGGGTAAATTTCCATTTCAGTTGAATTTCCTGCCATCCTCAGCAAAACCTGTGAATGCTTCTTCAAAGCATTGAGGAGGCAGAGGCAAGCCTTAAACCAGCTTCCTTTTGCTTTTACCAGGTAGCCTGGTTCAGTCCCAGCTGGGTCCTGAAGGAGCACAGTACTAGAGCCTGAGTCATGTTGATGAATAAAGTGCATTAAGTTTGGGTCAGGCAAAATGGTGGCAAAAGTTCATGATGCAGGACAGAGGAAACAAGTGGACAAGTGGAGCCCAACTGTTCCAAAGGGAGGCCGGGCGATGCTGTCATGGGCATGGTCGGCCGAGTTGTCATAGCTAGAGAAAGGCCGTGTAGGTATTAGTGCTTAACGTCATCTGTTCGAAAGATCAGCTATTTGATAATCTTTCTGATTAAATTTCTAAAATTGCTACCTTAGGGATTTTTTCCTTTATTCCTGTGAAGTTTTGCTTCCAGTATATACTCATTCATGAATGTCAGTGTACTTGCCTCTGAATTCCGTATCTGAAACTGCAGTCCAGGCAGAGATTCAGAGCCAAGGGCAAAATGAAGTGGCCGACGCTAGGTATGTGTGGTAGTTCTGCACTAGCGCAGCCAGGAAGCAGCCAGGCAGGTGTGCTGGACGGGGGATTATTAACGAACACCCAGGCAAGAAGACGGGCCTGAGCCTGAGTGTGCTCAGCAGAAAGTGTTTTGCTTAAAAGAGACCCTGGGATGACGACTTGGGAATCATCCTCCACTCACTGTTGTACAGAAAGACTGCAGAGAAGGGCACTGCTGGGGTGGGGTTTGTTCACTCCCTCTGAAATGAAAATACCTCTAGTGACATGAAACGGTTAAGTTTTTTTAATGTTATTTCTTTTTTAGAGACGGTGTCTGGCTTTGTCATGCAAGCTGGAGTTTAGTGGTGTGATCGCGGTTCACTGCAGCCTTAAACAACTGGGCTCAAGTGATCCTCCCATCTCAGCCTCCCAAGTAGCTGGGACTACCGGTGCACAACCACCATGCCTGGCTGTTTTTAATATGGGGTTTTGCTGAGTTGCTCAGGCGGTACTCAAACTCCTGGCCTCAAGTGATCCTCCAGCCTGGGCTTCTCAAACATAAATAGGCTGGGCATGGTGGCTCACATCTGTAAAGATTTAAAGCGGAATGCAGTGAAATGGCACGAGAAAGCAATTTAATGGACATCACAGACAAGCCTTGTTCTGCTGAAGAGGTGATGCCGCGAGGTGGGGAGGAGCTCACTTCAGGCACCACTCCCATTGCCCGCAAATCCAGGAAAGAAATGACTAATGAACTCTAGTGATCTCAAACTGCTAAATCAGTTTAAAATCATCAATTTAAAATGACTTTCCAACCTTGCTGCACTTTAAACTCATCTGTAGAACTTTATAAAACCACAGATGCCCATCACACTGGCAGAATTTTAGATTCAGAGTTGGGGTGGGGCCTGGAGCTGTTTCAGAAACTTTGTGGGCGATTCTGAACCTGCAGCCAGGCAGGACTCGGGCAAGAAGAGGCATGTGGCTAATCTGACGGAAGTCTGAATCCAAGAATTTTTTTTTTTTTTTTTTTTTTTTTTGAGACAGTCTTGCTCTGTCTCCCAGGTTGGTGTGCAGGGGTGCGATCTCGGTTCACTGCAACCTCCGTTTCCCAGATTCAAGCGATTCTTGTGCCTCAGCCTCCCAAGTAGCTGGGATTACAGGTGCACACCACCACACCAGGCTAATTTTTAGATTTTTGGTAGAGATGGGGTTTTGCCATGTTGGCCAGGCTGGTCTTGAACTCCTGACCTCAAGCTATCCACCCGCCTCGGCCTCCCAAAGTGCTGGGATTACAGGCATGAGCTACCACACCCAGCCCCAAGAACATCTTGAAATGGAGTTTGATTACCAAAGTTTACATAGAGTAATGGAGAATTAAAATTCACAATTTATGGTGCATTACAAAATGTTATAAACAAGCCTCCGAGAAAGGCAGAAATTGCCAGATGTAAGTATATAAAACTTACACAATTTGTTCCTTTTTGTCTTCTTCCTTGTGGAGATGGGTCAGTGTGACATCCTATTCATTAATAGCTCTCAGATGTCCCACAAGAATGGTACACGTTATTTACCAACAGTGGGAATGGAATTGGTTCCTTTATATCTCACTTTCATTTGGTCTTGTAAGCCCATGAAGGGTTTCCTAGGGGACCAGCCACCAGCTCTGTATAGTAGTTACAGTTTCCCTCTCTAGAATCCCAAAGAGGTTCAGATCCCACTGCTCCTCTCGTTGGCTTCGTAACCCTGGGCACGCTGCTTTACTTGCCCAAGGATCACTCTTCTCTTTGTACAATGAAGATATCCATAGTGTCCACTTAGGAGATACTGTGCACGCCTCAGTGAGGTAATGTCCACAGAAAGCACAATGGCCAGTATATAAGAAGTATCCAATAAATACAATACATGGCTATACAGAGTGGAGTCCACAGCCTGAATGGAACTTCCTATTTCTTGGTAAATACAACAAACAGTGCAGGAAAATGGGGTGGGCAGTGTTCTCCGTGGAGGACTAAACAGCATTGCTTTCCAGCTGACTCTTATATTTGGAGTCTGGGACTAGGTGTTAACATTATTAGTTGGTTTTGCGTCTTGCACAGTCCCTGTATCTATTTCAGAATTTAGAGGTTTGTTGTGGGGAGTTTTTGGGTAGTTTGCTTTGCTTGATGAAATATATGATATTTAAATGTTGTATAAGGATGGGTTTTCAGTAGAATTTTTCTATACAACCTCAGGGAGACTGCCTGGAGGAGTAACTATGGTAAGGGTCTATTTTTGAACAAGCATTGTCATTAGACCCTGTGATCACTTGTCCAGGGGCCGGTTCCCACCCTTTCCTCCCACTCCAAGGAAAGTCTGTTACATTTTTAGCCTTCAGAGGTTTGATGCAGATCAGGGAGAGAAGAGGGTGACAAAAATCAGCTCTAAGTTTATAAATGAAACAGGGATATTACCAGGGAAGCTTTTGGAATGTAATAGGTTGTAACCCACATTTTGAAAGCAGTAAGGAACTAACTGCTGCCTTTTTCTTCTCCTTTTTTATTCTGTTAACTTTGTTGGTAATATTAGGTGACTACATCGAGCCTGGGTTCTCTCAGTGTTAGCCTGTTATTCCTAAAGTATCCTCTTCTCCTTATGTCAAATATAAGGACAAAAATGTCTCAGGATAAAAGTCTGTTTATTTGCATTAGATTACACATGATTACAATGTAATCATGTATATTATTACAACGGGCCGTGGATTTGGATGGATGATGAAGCGGAGACAAGGGATCTAATCATGGGACGTAACTGTTCACCTCAGGTAGATAAAAATACTTCTGGGACAAGTAAATTAGACAAGCTTTTGTGCTTCCCAGCACCTCCGGGTCTTGTGCCTGGCCAGTCTGTGCAGCTCTGCGCTCAGAGGCCTTCGGCACGATGGGTCCTCCCAGCACGGGCTTCAGTGCTCGCCACTGGATGAGATCTACAGGGCTCAGTGTGCTTGGAGTCCTGGATTCCTCCATGGCCCTGGATTGTGACTACTGCTGTATTCCAACTGAGTGGTTTTTGCTCTTCACAGAGTGCTTACACAGGACTCTTACCTTCTGACTGGAGTGTCACCCTCACGCGGGAATGTGGGTGCTGGAGAGACGGGCTACCTCCTTCTGTAGGTGGTTGTTTCTGAAGGCATGTCCCACTGATCATGTAATGCAGCTACTTAACATCTTCCGTAGCCTTGAAGAATTCAGATTAGGAGCTTGTCCAGTGTATTCACTAATTGTGGTCATTCTCCCCAGCTCGGTTTTGTCTGCGGATTAGAGTTCTGACCATCTTCACTAGAAGTGGGGACAGCTAGCAATGACTAGATGCAAGAAGCAAAAGAATAAACTTCATTTTACTGGCAAAATTAAAACAGTGAACTTGAAATATCTTCCCCTACTTCCTGCAGAGACACTGAATCAAAGAAAGCAATCAGTACTAACCTTGGAAACAATTGAGAAATGAACAAAAAGTCCTACCCTGAAGAAGAAGAATGTCTTATCAGCAAAGGGTCTTGGGGCAGCTGGTGTGAGGACTGTATAAGAGAAATCAACAAATATTAATTGAACACCAGTCATGTGCAAAGCACTTAGCTAGGTCTTAAGGATGAGGACAAAAAGCATGTCACATTTTGTTCTTACAAGTGGGAAAGATAAGTAATTACAAGTAAGCCAAGTGTTTAAAAGAATGTGAACAGAGACCTTATTCTAACCCAGAGAGGCTGTAAAGTGCTGTTTTCCCAAGGAACTAAAGTTCTAGCTGGTACCTAATGGAGGAATGGGTGTTAACCAGGTGGGAATGCTCTAGAATCTATGAGAAGACAACAGGCCATTTGAAGGTGAGGAGCCTTGCCAGCATCAGTTTATAAGTTAATAGAGTCAAGAGCTATTTAGGAAGGAGAGCTGACAGACCTCGGGGACTGAATGGATTCTGGGAGCAGGGGTGAAAAGGAGAGGAGTCAGGTTTCCTCCCAGAGTTCTAGGACTTTGAGTGCTAAGGGCTTGTAGGAGAACTATGTGGAGATGTCTGGTAGGCATCTAGAATGGATGGAGGAGGGGGAAGTCAGGCCTGGGAATGGCCGGTTTTTGGTCATTCTCATATAGGCAACTGATGGTGAATGGGATGATCTAAAGGGAGATGGGAGGAGAGCCTAGGACACTTAAATAAGACAAACTTGTATGTTCTAAAAATGAGTATCATTGCAACTTTCTCAACCCTAGGATAGTTTTCAGATGTGCCAAGGGATAGAAGATGGTCCAGCCCCTTGCTGCCCAGTGTGGTCAGTGGACCGGCGACATTAGCATCACCTGGGTGCTTGCTAGCAATGCAGAATCTCAGGCCCCAGCCCAGACCACTAGATGAGAATCTGCATTTAAACAAGGTACCCAGGTCATTCATGCACGTTAAAAGTCTGAGAGACACTGCCCCAACACCCTACTTTAGAGTGAGAAAACAATGGGTTTAAGCAACTTGCAGAAAATGACACAACTGACCAGCGGCAAGCTGTCTTCTAGTCAGGCCTCTTTCCGGTTCTCCATCCTGACCTTGACTTTCGAGATCACATACCAAGACCTTCAGCTGGATGGTCTCTGTAGCTGCTGTGACCACTACAAGGAGAGTTAGGGGTGAGACTAATTTAATATCAATTTATGCTTAGGGTTAGGGAAAATGTAGTGAAGGATGACTATATTGTCCTAATGAACCACAATGGTGCCTACAAAAATTTTATTTTGGCAAACCTTCCATGAATTTGGAGATGTTGATCAGGTTTCTCTCCGACAATCTTCTTGTTTAATTGTGAAACTAGAATCACTTCCAGGAAGCTCTGAAGAATCAAGTCTGAGTGATGCAAGCTGCTCCCTCCTTCCTTCTTAAAAGACTGCTCTTTGCCCATTTCCCTCTTCCCAAGATCATTTTCTCCTGTTCTTGTTTCCAGGATCCACAGTTCCTGCTCTGCTTCCACTTTCCCAAGTAGTGGTTCAAGCTGTCTGCAGCAGCAGCTCCGGGGTGCTGGGACACTGCTGGGTGACACACCACAGTGTGTGCTTCCCCATGCTGCTTCTACAGTCCCCTCTTGCTTCTCCCACATATTAGTCTTCATAGATCATTCTTCATCAATTCTTAATTTTATTTTTTAGAGATAGGGTCTTGCTGTGTTGCCCAGGCTGCAGTGCAGTGGCACAATCTCTGCTCACTGCAGCCTCCACCTCTGGGACTCAGGCAACCCGCCCGCCTCAGCCTCCCAAGTAGCTGGGACCACAGGTGCGTGCCACTGTGCCTGGCTAAATTTTATTTTTTGTAGAGTTGAGGTCTCACATTTTTGCCCATGCTGGTCTTAAACCCCTGGGCTCAAGTGATCCTTCTGCCTCAGCCTCCCATTACAGACAGGAGCCACTGCATGCAGCTGATGAATTTTAATTTAGGCCCCTTTCTTTGTGAGAGGGGGCCCCAGGATTATGCCCCTGGATTAAAAGAAGGTGGGAGGCTCTCCAGGACCTTGAACAAAGGTGGAAATAGGGTTGTAAATGGAAGAAAAAAAGAGAGATTCATTACATTCTAATGACTATCAGGGAAGCTTTAGTTTTTGTCTCCCTGAAGCAGCAACCTGCTTTCCTGCTGCTGTTACCACATCCTTCCAGGGCTATGGGCTGTTCAGGAACAGGAGATGTCTGGAAGAGCAGCGATGACTTTGTTTCCTGCCCTTTGCAGATTAGGCATTAGCAAGGTACCTACTGTTTTTGTATGGCTCAACAAACTAACGATTTTCACATTTTACATGGCTGAAAAACATCAAATGATACTCAGGACACAGGGAAATTATATGACGTTTAAATTTCAGTGTCCATTAACGAAGATTTATTGGAACATAACCACATTCATTTGCAAGTTGTCCATGCTGACCTTGACTTTCGAGATCACATACCAAGACCTTCAGCTGGATGGTCTCTTGGTGCTATTGTGGCACTGCACTCCAGCCTGAATGACAGAGTGAGACTGCATCTCAAAACAAAAAGTTGAGAAAATGAATTCAGTACAACCTGAAGTGGAATCTGCTAAGATGTGTTATGATTGTTCATACTAGAAATATATGTGTGTGTTAGTCCATTTTCATACTGCTATAAAGAAATGCCTGAGCTGGGTAATTTATAAAGAAAAAGAGGTTTAATGGACTCACAGTCCCACATGGCTGGGGAGGCCTCACAATTGTGGTGGAAGGTGAAGGAGAAGCAAAGGCATGTCTTACATGGCAGCAAGCAAGAGAGTGTGTGCAGGGGAACAGCCCTTTATAAAACCATCAGATCTCATGAGACTTACTGTTATAAGAACAGCATGATAAAATCCTGCTTCCATGATTCAGTTACCTCCAACTGGGTCCCACCTATGACACGTGGGGATTATGGGGGCTACAATTCAAGATGAGATTTGGGTGGGAACACAGCTAAATCATATCAGTGTGGAATAGAAAAGCTCAGTTGGACAACTTATAAAGCTTGTAATAATATAAGGTGTTAAAGCCTATAGATTATTCATTGTATTATTTAAGTCAACAGATACTTTGTGGGAAATATTTGAATTTATCATGCATTATTGAACCAGTATTGTCAATAGCAAACTTCCTTTAGCTCTTGTGGACTTCACTATCAAGAGCTCCTGTGAATTTTTGTCAGAACTATTAGCTGAATATCCCAACATGGCCTATAATGCAGCAGTTCAATGATTTAGTAGTGGTGAAGTTTCATTTAAGTTTTGAGCTCAGGACAAGGATTGAAATTTTTCTGAATGAGAACTGCCCTGAACCACCATTACTAAACACTGAATAATTCTGGAAATTCACTTCTGCTGCATACTTGATAGTGTTTCTTAAGGAGTTCAGCCTAAAACCACAAGACAAAAACTGTGTTTATGTGAAACTCCTACTGTGTTAAGTGATTTCAAGAAGAACTATTGTTTGAATCACAACTAATGTTACTGCTTTAAGCTCTTCCCATGTTGTTAAAAGTTAAAAAAAGAAGAGCTCCATTCCCACACGCATTTGCCACAGATACATTATCTGAGCCCAAACTACAGTTTGAGCTGTGTGTTAGGGACCTCAATGCAAACCCAAAAGAAATGTTTATATTTCAGAATCCATTGATCTGCAATTGAGAAGTGATTAATCTATTGAAAGGCAACTATCTAAAGAAAATTTTAATAGTCAAATAGAATCTTATAAAAACATATAAATGTGTTTTATGTAATAAATATGCTAAGCTAAACATCTTATGCTCCTGAGCTGGGTGTAGTGGCTCACACTTGTAATCCCACCGCTTTGGGAGGCTGAAATGGGAGGGTCAGTTCAGCCCAGGAGTTCAAGATCAGCCTGGGCAACATGGTGAAACCCTGTCTCTACAAAAAAAACAAAAAGATACAAAAGTTAGCCTCACGTGGTGGCACATGCCTATGGTCCCAGCTACTTGGGAGACCGAGGTGGGAGGATCATCCGAGCCTGGGAGGCAGAGGTTGCAGTGAGCCGAGATCACACCACTGCTCTCCACCCTGGATGACAGAGCAAGACCCTGTCTCAAAAAAAAAAAAAGTTATGCTCATAGACCTAGTGGTGTTGGGAAGGTACCTACCTGTGTGAAGACATGTTCAAAGATGAACTATGTCACATCTCATTCCAAATCAGCATTAACAGATGAACATACGCAAATATGCAATTGGTTTTAACGATTCACAACACTAGCTCTGAATATCAATTAGGGAAATGTTATTCCCCCAAAAGATTTCCAGTGGGTAGGCCGGCATTACCCAAAAATTGTACTCTATCGTTATCCTTGAATTTCATCGTTAAGATTTTTTGGGAAAATATTTTTGCAAATATTTATTCTCTTCTTATAGAAAACACCTATTCAGTATTTTAGATGTGTGCCTTTTGACCTAGAAAACCTAAAGTATTTGTTATTTTTAAAGAAAACATCTCTAAGAGATGGAGTAAATAAGTGGGTTTGGGCTTACAGATTGGTATCCCCAATCTGTTTGTCGTCTATTGCTGTGTAACAAATTACCCCCAAATTACCCCCAAATTTGGCAACTTTAAAATTATAAGTCTGGGTGCAGTGGCACACACCTGTAATCCCAGCACTTTGGGAAGCTGAAGCAGATGTATTACTTGTGGTCAGGAGTTCAAGACCAACCTGGCTAACATGGCAAAAACCCATCTCTAATAAAAATATAAACATTAGCCGGGTGTGGTGGTGCATGCTTGTAATCCTAGCTACTTGGGAGGCTAAGGCAGGAGAATGGCTTGAACCCGGGAGCAGAGGTTGCAGTGAGCTGAGATTGTACCACTGCACTCCAGCCTGGATAACAGAGTGAGACTCCATCTCCAAAAACAACAACAACAATAATATTAATAGCATTAATTTGCAGTTTCCTGGGTTCAGGAATTAGGGTGCAGATTAACTGGATAATTTTCACGTGGGGCCACTCAAGTTGGGGTTGCAGTCAAAATGTCCATCAGGGCTGCAGTCATCTGAAGGTTTGACTGGGGCTGGAGGATCTCCTTCCAGGATAACTCCCTCACAGGCTGTTGGAAGGAGTCTCAGTTCCTCACCCTGTGGACCTCTCCATAGGGCTGCTACAGTAACATCATGACAGAGTACCACCTCCTGCCAGGTCAAGTAATCCGAGAGCTTGAAGTGGAAGCCAGCACATCTCTTATGATTTATCCCAGACAGTAAGTCATTTCTGCAATATCCTGTTGGTGCCCTGGTCAGCCCTGTTCAGTGTGAGAGGTGACTAGACAGTAGCACAAGTACCAGGACTCAGGGATCACTGGTGACCATCTTCCTGGCTCTTGGTTCATCTGGGCTCTAGGTACCACCTTTTGAGTCATCACTTTTTTTCCATGAAAGTAACCGATGCTCACTGAATTGTTTTCCCAGCCTGTGTATCAGTCAGGGTCCAACCAGAAGATAGAAACCTTGCAGTCATTTGTACAGGGAAAGTTTAATACAAATAATTATTGGCCAGGTGTGGTGGCTCAGAGGAGGCAGCACTTGAGAAGGGTTTGGCGTGATGCCTGCATTTGTTTAAGGACCAGGGCAGGGGGATTAGGAGTTCAGGGGAGCTGCTCAAGGAATCGCATCAGTAAAGGTAGGAAGGTGTGAATGGCAGTGGTGCTTTCATGGAGGCAGAATAGTGGCCAAAGATGTCCATGTCCTACTCTCTAGAGCCTGTGAATGTTAGGTTACATAGCCAAGGGGAATTATGGTTGCTGATTAGCTGGCCTTGAGATGGAGGGGATGAGCCTAGGTTATCTGGATGGAGCCAGTGTCATCACAAGGGGCCATATGAGTGGAGGAGGAAGGCAGGAGAGGGAGACCCAGAGAGGCTGCAGCACGAGAAGGACTCAATTCCATGCTGCTGGCTTTGAAGGTGGAGGAGGGGCCTCTAGAAGCTGGAAAAGGTAAGTACAGGGATTCTCCCCTTGAGACTCCAGAAGGAAATGCAGCCCTGCCCACAGCTTGATTGGAGCCCAGTGAGTCCCATTTTGGACTTCTGACCTCCAGATAATAATTTTGTGTTAATATCTACTAGGTACCAATAAAAACAAAAAATAACAAAGAGACTTAACAATGATGGCAAAAAATATTTTGTGTTGTCACTGACGTTGTGGTAATTTGTTACAGCAGCCAAAAGAAACGAATACTAGCACAAAGTAGATCATACTGGTGGAAGAGTAAATCCAGGAGAAGGTGGGGAGAGATGAGGACAGAGAGGGGATCAGGGCCCAGATCATGAGGTCCTTGAATGTCACCCTGGGAGCTTCATTCCATTGGCAATGTCAGGGATTTCTGTTTAAGGATCATGACTTTGGCCGGAGAGTTTGGAGGCAGAATAGAGTGCACTCTTTGTTAGACATTGGTGTCATTTCCATCTTGATGACATTGCTCCTTAGAATACTGTCATAGGAGAAGTGTTAATGAGTGTTGCTGCCATGGGATGTGAAAGACCACACAGTCTTGACTTGACTTGCCCTTCTTATGCTTTTAATTTCAGGTTTTCTACAGTTTCACCTTACCACCCCTTTTTATAGTCTGGCTTGACTTGGTGCCCTGAAGTAGAAGAACCACAAGTAGCATCTGGGTGCCATAAGAAAGAGCCACGGAGGAGAGAAGGACTTGGGTGGAGGGTGGCAGTGGGGGCAGGAGAGGCTTGCACAGAGGGCAGACCACTTCCTGCATCCGGGGCCCCTTGGCACAGCATCTGTGATAGTCGTGGCACATCTTGATCCAGACTCTAGCTAGAAAGGCTGTGCCTGGTTCCTCTCAATACTCTGGGGACTATTCATGTGACTGTCACCTCCACTGTCACCTCAGGGTTGAAGTAACCCAGGGAGTCTCTTCCTAATCACAAAAAGAGCCAAAACCATTCTTATTATTCATTATTATTATTATCATAGTCATTACCTGGAAGTCTCTCATCTAAAGTTCATCATCTGACCCAATTTAATTAATGTCAGGGCTCAGACAGGTCAAGCCATGATTATTTTCGTGTTTATTCAAGTAGAATTTTTGTTTGTTTGTTTCTGAGGCAGGATCTTGCTCTGTCACTCAGACTGGAGTTCAGTGGCACAATCTCGGCTCACTGCAGCCTCCACCTCGCAGGCTCAAATGATCCTCCCACCTCAACTTCCTGAGTAGCTGGGACTACAGGAGCATGCCACCACACCTAGCTAATTTTTTCCTATGTTTTGTAGAGATGGGGTCTCGCTATGTTGCCTAGGCTTGCTCAGGGAGATTTTTGTTGTAGACAATAAGCAACATGAGTATTTGTTATTCAGTGACACATTAAGCTCAGTTAAAGGCCCTCTCTATCTCCTTCAGTTCTGCTCTGATCTTAGTTATTTCTTGTCTTCTGCTAGCTTTTGAATTTGTTTGCTCTTGCTTCTCTAGTTCTTTTAATTGTGATGTTAGGGTGTTAATTTTAAATCTTTCCCACTTTCTCCTGTGGACATTGTATGCTATAAATTTCCCTTTAAACACTGCTTTAGCTGTGTCCTAGAGATTCTGGTACGTTGTGTCTTTGTTCTTATTGGTTTCAAATAACTTATTTATTTCTGCCTTAGTTTCATTATTGTTAGAAGTAAGGCTCGGAGTCATAAGGAAAAATGAGCATTAAGACAAAGGATTTCTCAGCAAAGCAAATTTACTTCTGTGCAGAAGGGTATCTCCCATATGGCTGGTTGCCACAAGAGCACTTAGAACAAAGGAGAGTAGAAGTTTTTATTCCTGACGCGACTCCTGCCCCTGTGTCCTTCCCCCATTGCCTGGGGTCAGGCTGCACAATTTAAATTAGACCCGACTGGCTAAACATTTAAACTTTCTTAGATAAGGTGGATGCATAATGGGAGAGAGGGGAGAGGAGGAAGGAGTCGTCTGCGGGGAACTAGAGACCAGTCTTTTCCTAAATAAGGAAAGGAATGTGAGCTGTTGTTGATAACACCACTGGTGCTGTGGCATGCCTGAGCATGTAGTCAAGTCAGAAAGAAGAAAAGGAGAAGAAAGGTGGGGGGCGGTACTTGGAATTAAAGAATAAAAGGTTGAGCAGGCTGTCTGAAGAGAAACTTTGCCATATCTCACAGTTATTGACCCAGTAGTCATTCAGGAGCAGGTTGTTCAGTTTCCATGTAGTTGTGTGGTTTTGAATGAGTTTCTTAATCCTGAGTTCTAAACCTGCGTGTTCTGCACATGTATCCCAGAACTTAAAGTACAAAACAAAAAATAAAAGGAAAAAAAATAAAAGAAAAGAAACAAGTCCTGTCTATTCTAGGGGTTACTGTTTCGCACAAGTGCTGTTCTCAAAATCACGGCAGGCCTTGAACTGTGGCGTGGTACTAGTAAGAGGCTACTGCTTTTAAGTTCAGCAGATTCTCACTCGGCTCCATGCAGAGCAGGGCCCCCAGCCTCCTGCTCACTCCAGGGAACCCTGGGCAGCCGCCTGTGCTGACATGGGTGGGCAGTGGGGCTGAGGTGGATCCTGAGGCAGGTGGCAGGGGACTTGGAGCAAACACGCCCAGGTCTTCAGGTCCTACTGTACAAAATGTCGTTGGTGTTGTCTTTATTTTATTTTAACTTTTTTAGAGATGGAGTCTTGCTCTGTTGTCCAAGCTGGAGTGCAGTGATGCAATCATGGCTCCCTGCAGCTTCAGCCTCCTGGGCTCAAGCACCTCCCACCTCAACCTCCCAAGTAGCTGTGACCACAGGCATGCACCACCACACCCAGCTTTTTTTTTTTTTTTTTTTTTTGGTAGAGATGGGGTCTCACTATGTTGCCCAGGCTGGTCTCAAACTCCTGGGTTCAAGTGATCCCCCTGCCTCAGTCTCCCAAAGTACTGGGATTACAGGTGTGAGCTACTGCACCTGGCCTGGCATTGTCTTTAGTGTTTTTTGAATGTAGAAATGTTGATAAAGGTCTTGCCCTCAGGCTTTGTAACCCAGAGTTTCCTACAAAGCCTGGCTGTCACTCCCTGCCTTCCATCCTGCATTCAAGGTTTGGGGAGAACCTAGAATCTAGAACCCATCAACTCTTTGCCTTTGGTTCAACATAGATTAGGCTCACTTTTGAGGGAATGTTCTTAAAATGCTGCTCCCTGGTTTGGTCCCTGGCAACAAAACTGAAATCTGTTTTATTTTGATTTTTGAGATGGAGTCTCACTCTTTCACCTAGGCTAGAGTGCAGTGGCACGATCTTGGCTCACTGTAACCTCTGCCTCCCAGGTTTAAGCAATTTCTCTGCCTCAGCTGCCTGAGTAGCTGGGATTACAAGTGTGCGCCACCACGCTCGGCTAATTTTTGTAGTTTTTCTTTTTTTTTTTTTTTTTTTTTTTTGAGGCAGAGTTCTCGCTCTGTCGCCCGATGGAGTGGCAGTGGCCGGATCTCAGCTCACTGGCAAGCTCCGCCTTCCAGGGGTTACGCCATTCTCCTGCCTCAGCCTCCCGAGAGCTGGGACTACAGCGCCCGCCACCTCGCCCGGCTAGTTTTTTATTTTTTTTTTAGTAGAGACGGGTTTCACCGTGTTAGCCAGGATAGGTCTCGATCTCCTGATCCTCGTGATCCGCCCGTCTCGGCCTCCCAAAGTGCTGGGATTTACAGGGCTTGAGCCACCTGCTCGATTTTTTTTTGTTTAGTAGAGATGGGGTTTCACCATGTTTGGCCAGGGATGGTCTCGAACTCCTGACCTCAAGTGATACACCTCGCCTTGGAACTCCATTACAGGCGTGAGCCACTGTGCCCAGCCCTGAAAGCTGTTAGAAGGAGATGCCTGTGAGGAGTTGAGCTCATCAGAACTGGATTTTTTATTTGCTTCCTTACTCAAAAGTAGTAGCTGTTTATGCTTTGGGGGTAATAATTCTGCTTAGTACAGTAAACAATTATTTAATGCCTACTGTCATGTTACCCTGAGTCTAAGATAATTATCAATGGTAAGATGGACCATGAATTTATTATAACAGCGTTACAGGAAAAATGAAAAGAAACACCGTGGCATAAATAGACCCATTGATTGTAAGACTGGTTCTAATATTAGAATCATTGTATTGTGAAAAAGGTGTGCTTTTGAGAGTCGAGGGAAGAAGATATGTGTGGTGAGGGAAAAGGGCAAGAGTAGCAATAAAAATACGAATTCTCAGTATTAAAACCTATTTACGCCTAGTGTTCCATTATTGGAATGCTAAGCATGTGGGAGTTATTTATAGCCTACTGCTCAAGGTCATCGCCAAGGTCTGATTGCCTCAGGCATAAATGGGTTAAGAACTCTTGCTTTGTTTGATGGCATTTGATATGTAGACTCCTTCATGCTCTTACCACCTTTTCCTATGAGTCCCCAAAGTCTATTGTGTCATTCTTACGCCTTTGCATCCTCATAGCTTAGCTCCCACTTTTGAGTGAGGCCATACATGTTTGGTTTTCCATTTCTGAGTTACTTCACTTAGAATAATAGTCTCCAATCTCATCCATGTTGCTGCAAATATCATTAATCCATTCCTTGTTATGGCTGAGTAGTATTCCATCATATATATATGCCACAGTTTCTTTATCCACTCATTGATTGATGGGCATTTGAGTTGGTTCCACTTATCTAGTTATTTTTGTAGAATAAATTCCTATAGGTAGAATTACTAAAAAGTGTATGCATGTTTACACCATAATGCATATTTCAAAGAGCCCTCCTGACAGGGTTGTACCTTTCTCTAGATAGTATATCAGAATGTCCATTTCTATTTCAGCATGTACATTTCCCTCCCTCTTGTCATTTTTGCTTGAATGTACATACACTGGCTTGTGATAGGAGCCTCTATTTACATGTTTGTCATTTTTCCTATTAGGTTGTTCCTCTTTTTCATTGATTTTTTCATTATCTTAAAATTAGAAAATATCTAGTACATATAAAAAGGTATGAACACTTTACATGTAAACTTATTTACTCATCAAACACTTTAAGAGTAACACTGCATTACTCATGCAGCCGAAGCCGCTTCTTACTGATTTTTCAGGCGCCTTTTACATATTAATCACCCTTCGGCTGTTTTGTATATTACAAATATGTTTCCTAGTTTGCCCTTTGTGTTTTCATTTGTCTATGATGTCTTTGACGTATGAACATTATATGTTTTATGTTGTTATAAAGAATATGGTTTCCTTTATAGTTTTGATTTTCTGTCAGACTAAGAAGAACCTCTTTGCTCCAGGGTAATATAAACACTCTCCAATATTTTTCTCGACTTTTAAAACCTTGTTTGCATTTAAATGTTCTACCTATTTGGAATAGACATACACCTGTGTGTATGTGTGTTGAGATAAAAATGTAATTTTATATTACCAAGAAAATTGAGCATTGAGGTTAGAATAAACTTACCAAGTTGGCAATTTGAAAATATATCACCTTAATGAATGCATTTCTGGTACAGGTTGAACGTTCCTAATCCAAAAACCTGAAATATGTAATGCTCCCAAATCCAAAACTTTTTGAGTTCCAATATGATGCCACAAGAGGAAAAAGTCACACCTGACCTCATGTAACAGGTCAAAGTGCAGTCAAAACTTCTTTATGCACATAATTATTTAAAATATCGTATAAGATTATCCTCAGGCTATGTGTAATAGGTGTATATGAAACATAGGTGAATTTTCTGTTTAGGCTTGTGTGGGTCTCATCCACAGGATATCTCATTATGCATTCGCAAATATTCCAAAATCAGAAAAAATCAGAAATCTGAGACACTTCTGGTTCCAAGCATTTTGGATGAGGGATACTCAATTTGTATTACTGGAGAGGTTGAACCTCTTCATTCTGTTTTTCTTGAGTTCTCTCTTTGAAATGTTTTATTATACAAAAGTAGAGTAATTTAATGAATTTATCTGTATTCATGACTTAGCTTCAACAATTGTCAACTTAATAATTCATCTCTATCTCTACCACTCTCCACTCTGTATTATGTTGAAGCAAATCTCAACATGTTATTTTATCAGTAAGTATTTCAATATGTGTCTCTAAAATATAAGCAAGGGCTTTAAAGAAATATAATCATAATACCATTATCATGCCTTAAGATATAATTGTTTTATTTTTTATTTTTATTTTAAGCTCTGAGGTATATGTGCAGTATGTGCAGGTTTGTTACATAGGTAAATGTGTGCCATGGTGGTTTGCTGCACCTGTCAACCCATCACCTAGGTATTAAGCCCAGCATGCATTAGCAATTTGTCCTGATGCTCTCCCTCCTTTCACCCACCACCCCCAACAGGCCCCCGTGTGTGTTGTTCCCCTCCCAGTGTCCATGTATTCTCATTGTTCAGTTCCCACTTATAAGTGAGAACATGTGGTGTTTGGTTTTCTGATCCTGTGATAGTTTGCTGAGGATAATGGCTTCCAGCTACATTCATGTCCCTGCAAAGGACATGATCTTGTCCCTTTTTATGGCTGCATAGTATTTTATGGTGTAAATGTACCACATTTTCTTTATCTAGTCTATCATTGATGGACATTTGGGTTGATTCCATATCTTTGCTATCGTGAATAGTGCTGCAATGAACACATGCATGCATGTATCTTTATAATCAAATGATTTATATTCCTCTGGGTATATACCCAGTAATGGGAATCCTGGGTCAAATGGTACTTCTGGTTCTAGATCTTTGAGGAATCACCACACCATCTTCCACAATGGTTGAACTAATTTACATTCCCACCAACAGTGTAAAAGCCTTCCTATTTCTCTTCAACTTTGCCAGCATCTCTTGTTTCCTGATTTATTAATAATCACCATTCTGACTGGCGTGAGATGGTATCTCACTGTGAGTTTGATAGATATAATTGTTTAATATGATCACATATTAGATCAGTGTTCAAATTTCTCATTGTCTTATAAATGTCCAAATAAGTTTCATATGTTGGAATTGGTTAATATAGCTCTAAATCTCTTTAATTTCATAGACGCCTTTCTATCTCTTCTTTTTCCTGCAATTTATTTTGAATACATTATTTTTAATTTATTCCTTATTCTGTAGAATCTCCTAGAGTCTGGATTTTGCTGATTGCATCTTCGTGGTGGTGTTTAACATGTTTCTTTTTCTTCTGTTTTTTTAGAAGATTGGTAGTTGGATCCAAAGGATTGTTCAAATTCAAATGTTACTTTTTGGGGTCAGTTCTATAGGTGATACTGATCTCACCCCCTTTCCCCCAATATTTTATTATAAAAAATTTCAAACATACAAAAAAATGGAAATACCTGTATAGTGAACACTAATATACTTACCATCTTGATCATAGAATTAGCATTTTTCTATATTTCCTTTATCACATTATATTCATCTCTCATCTCTTTATCCATCCCTCAACCTTCTTATTCTTTTATGTTTCAAGTAGGTTTAAGATATCAGTAGAGTTCACCTATAAACACTTCAGTGTGCATATCATTAATTAGAGTTCACATTTTTTTATGGTTTTTGTTTTTTAGGTAAAATATATAGAGAGTGAAATGCACAAATATTAAGTGTACATTTAATGTGTATTGACCTTTGTAACCAACACCTGTCAAGATACAGAAATTGTCATTACCCTAGAAAGATTCCTCACCCTCCTACTGAGTCCCTACCTACAACACTCAGAGGCAACCACTATTCTGATATTTTCACCACAGATTAATTTTGCTTCTTCTGAAACTTCATATACTGGAAAACAAGTAGCATGATAACAGGTTTAAAACCAACCATTTTACCAACTACACTAAATGTAACTGAAATAAAAACTCCATTTAAAAGGTAGAGATTATCAGACTAGATAGAAGAGCCAGATTAAACGTATGCTGTTTACAAGAGACATGCTTTTGGCATAAAGACAGAGTAATGAATTAAATGAAGGAAAAGAATATAATATCATGCAAATACTATAGGAAAGCCAATCCAGCTTTCCTATAGTTATATCGGATTACCGAATATAAAGGAATATTAACAGAAACAATGAAGGAGCATTTTATAATGATAAAGAGCAATATGACAAGGAGCTACAACTATCTTAAATGTATATGTACCTAATAATAGCTTCAGAAAACATGAAGCAAAACCCAACAGAACTATAGGGAGAAATTTCCACACCCACAGTTATAGTTGGAGATTTTAGAAATCCTCTTTCCATAATTGATACAGCTAGTACTCAGATAATTAGTAAAGACAACAAAGGTTTGAATAATCCCATGACCACTTTAACCTGTTCATCATTTATAAAACACTACACCTGGCCGGGCGCGGTGGCTCACGCCTGTAATCCCAGCACTTTGGGAGGCCGAGATGGGCGGATCACGAGGTCAGGCGATCATGACCATCCTGGCTAACACGGCGAAACCCTGTCTCTACCAAAAATACAAAAAATTAGCCGGGCGTGGTGGCGGGCACCTGTAGTCCCAGCTACTCGGGAGGCTGAGGCAGGAGAATGGCATGAACCCAGGAGGCGGAGCTTGCAGTGAGCCGAGATTGTGCCACTGCACTCCAGCCTGGGCAACAGAGTGAGACTCCGTCTCAAAAAAAACAAAAAAACCAAAAAACAAACAAACAAACAAAACCCACTACACCTAAAGGATATCAAATGCTTTGAAAAGGATTTTAAAATTTGTGAAATACAGCTATAACAGTGCATAGAGGGAAACAGCTTTGCATACATATGTGAAATAAGAAGAAAAGTTTAACATCAAAGGTCCATAAAGCTAAAAATGAAGAGCAAATTGAAGCCAAAATAAGTAGAAGGAAGATAATAGTAATATGAACAGAAATTAATAAAATACAAAAAAGTGGGCTCAAACTCTTGGCCTCAAGCCACCCTCCCACCTCAGTCTCCCAGAGTACTGGGATTACAGGTGTGAGCCACAGCATCCAGCCTATACAATGGCCACAGAAGAAATAGAAAGTCTGAATTGCCCTGTATCTGTTGAGAAATTGAATTTGTAATTAAAAACCTTCCCACAAGAAAACACAAGGCTCAGATTGCTCACTGGTCAATTCTACCAAACACTTAAGAAATAAATAGTAACCATATTATGCAGATTCGTTTGGAAAATGAACAAGAAGGAAGTACTTCCCAATTAATTTTATGAAGCCAGCGTATCCCTATTTTAGATGGTTTAATGCTTTAAATTTCATAACATTTTGAAATACTTAAAAATTTGAGAAAATATGTGCAAAAATGTAAGACAATATCTACCTATACATTGAAAACTAAAACATTTTCATGAGAAAAATTATGGAAAACCTAAACTAATGGAAAGATATAGCATGTTTATGGGTTGAAAGATTCACAATTGTTAAGATATCTTTTCTCCCCACATTGATCTAGGGATTCCACACAATCCCAATGAAAATTCCAGGAGGCTTTTCTGTTGGGTTTGACAAGGTGATTCTAAAATTTTATAGAAATGCAAATTTTATAAATGTTATGGAATATCCAAAACAATTTTGAAAAAGAACAAAGTTGGAGAAATTATACTACCTGATTTCAAGATTTACTACAAATATACAGCAATTGAGACTGCATGTAATGGTAGAGGGACAACTAGGTCATTGGCATGGAAGAGTAACTCCAGAAATAAATCTGTTTTTAGGTGGTCAATTGATTTTCAACAAATGTGCCAAGGTAATTCAATGGGGGAAAGGATAGTCTTTTCAACAAATGGTGCTGAAACAACTGGAAATCCATAGGAAAAAATAAACTTCAACCATTATTTCACATCATGTATGAAAGCTAACTTGAAATGGATCCTTGGCCTAAATATAAGTGCTAAAACTATAAAATTTATAGAAAAGAACACAGAAGGCTGGGCACAGTGTTGACCCAAACAAAATGAAAACAGGCTTACAAAAAGATTTATCCTAGCCAGGTGTAGTGGCGCACACCTGGGCCTACAGTCCCAGCTACTTGGGAGGTTGAAGCAGGAGAATCACTTGAGCCCAGGAGTTCGAGGCTGCAGTGAGCTATGATTGCATCACTACACAGCCTCAGCAGCAGAGCAAGACCCTCTCTCTAAATAAAAGAAGAAAACATGGAAGAGAATACTTTTAGAAGAACCTTTACAACTTAGTAAGAAAAAGACAATCCAATTAAAAAGGAGGCAAGATACTTGAACATACATTTCACAGCGAAAACAATATTAATGGCCAGTAAATTCTTAAGAAAGTGTTCAATATTATTTTGCATCAGAGATATGTACAGTAAATTAAAACCATAGTACTGTATTTTTTATGGTTTTAATGTGCATTTTAGCAGCATAAATCCTATTATAGTCCGGGAGAACGGCTAAAATTAAACCCTGACAACAACAGGCTTTAAGGATGTAGAATCACACAATGCCATTCCATTGTCATGGCACCACATCAAGGTCCAGCTGCCATGGGAAAACGCTTGGCAGTTTCCTATCATGTTCAACATTCACCTACCCTATAACCATCAACTCTACTTCTAGATGTTTATGCAGACATACAAAGTGATAAATATGGCTGGGTGTGGTGACTCATGCCTGTAATCCCAGCACTTTGGGAGGTTGAGGTGGGCAGATCACCTGAGGTCAGGAGTTCAAGACCAGCCTGTCCAACATGGTGAAACCCTGTCTCTACTAAAAATACAAAAAAATTAGCTGGGCGTTGTAGTACAGACCTGTAATCTCAGCTACTCAGGATGCTGAGGTGGGAGAATTGAACACGGGGGGTGGAGGTTGCAGTGAGCTGAGATTGCACCACTGTACCTCCAGCCTGGGCAACAGAGTGAGATCGTGTCTCTAAATAAATAAAGGAATAAAGTAATAAATATGTACGAAAGTAGTCTTTTCAAATTACTTATATTTATTATAGATTTAGCACAACAAATGCAAAATTAACTAAGCTAAACCTGTTTTTACTATACATGTGATATACTATGTGCGTGCGTGTGACACAGGGTTTTGCTCTATTGCTCAGGCTGGAGTGCAGTGGCTTGATCATGGCTCACTGCATTCTCGACCTCCTGGGCACAAGTGATCCTCCCACCTCAGCCTCCCGAGTAGCTGGGACTATAGGCATGCACCACCACACCTGGCTAATTTTTGTAATTTTAGTAGAGATGGGGTCTAGTTGTGTTGCCCAGGCTGGTGCTCGAACTCCTGGGCTCAAGGGGTCCTCCTGCCTCGGCCTCCCAAAGTGCTGGGATTGCAGGCGTGAGCCACCGTGCCCGGTCCCCAGCATACACTTTTCTTTAAGGTAGGGGAGGAGTACGGGGAACCTTAGCGGCCTTGTGGGTGCCACCTTTTAGTTGTGGTTGCTCCTTCTCCAGGATGGCCACGTAGGTCCCCGAGGTGGATGGGGTCCTGTCAGGTCCTGCAGGAAGTACCCCAGGACACCAGGACGCTGCCTCTCTTGTGGGGGTTTGTAGTTTTCATGGTCCTGTGTGGCGTGTCCTGCCTGGTTTGCATTTCAGAGAGAAAGAAGGAGAATGAAATAGGTTTAGTTCACAGCCAATTTCAGGCCCACCATGTCTTCAGACATTATGAGGCTGAGGTTCCGGGTTCCAGCTGCACTTTGGATTACAAAGAAAGGGCGCTGTTGGGGTGGACAGGAAGGGAGTGGGTCTCCTCCAGTGGAGTTACAGCAAAGAACGGGAGGCTTTGGGGGCAGGCACGTGCTTTGGTTCCAGGATGCACTATTGTTATTACCTACTGTCTTAAATATCACCTTCTAGTTCACACGATCTCATTAACCTTCAGAACGGTCCAGGGAGGTAGGTCGGACTATTCCCGTTTTATAGATGAGGACCCCAGATTGGTCAAGTGGCTTGTCCTCTATCACACAGCCACGAAGTGGGAGGGCTGAGGCTCAAAACAGGTGTCCATGAGCTTCACGGGTGGTAAGGCCGTGTCTACACTGCCGGGGCGTGCATCCCGGGGCTGCCCCTGCCACGCTCCCCGAGTGCACGGGGGATGCAGACCTGACAAGGCCATTGATCTTGCGGGAGCTTCCTGAACTACTCCAGCGTGAAAATCTTCCAGAAGGATTCTCCACAGGGCAATGAGGCAAGAAATTTACAGCTTAGCCTGACTAATGGGCCAGGCAGTTAAGAGTTCTTTGCCAAGCTATGAGCATAATGTAAAGTCACCACGGCAGGAGGAAAGGCCTCATAACTCACATCCTTAAAGGGCTCTCAGAACAAGAGACACGCCGGACCACTGAAAACGTCCCCACTCCTCGCGCCGAAAGAGATCGGCACGTTTCTGGGTATTCTGGTCAAAGAACAGGGAGTCTGGATAAATAAACATGGCAGAAAAAAGCGAAGAAAAGGCACACAGGTCATATATTTCTGACTGATACTCCGTTTGCTGTTTTCAGAGGGACTTGATATTTATTTAACCACATTCTCACTCGACATGCCCCCTCCCTACACCTTGTAAATGCCATCCTCTTTAGCTGAGTCATTTTTCATCACATAGAATTGAAATGTTGCCAGGAAGGCGATTTACGAGATTGTAGAAATGGTGCTAGAGAAAGCAGTGTGAAAAGAGGCCTAGAACGTAAAAGTAGAAGATGTAGTTTGATTCCTGGCCCTTTTGCCATGGGCTGTGTGATTTTAGGAACTTCCTCTGATCTCTCTGGACCCGTTTCCTCCTCTGTAAAAGAAAGAGTTTGGACAAATTGTCCTCTCTGGTTTGAAAGTTCTGTGAATTCCTTGCAGTCGTGACAACCACAATCTTATCATTACTAAGCATCTGGAAGTAATACTCCCCTCTGAAACTCCCAGAGCATTTTATCTACATGTTAAAAAATGGCATTTATCACTTCGTATCTCAAGTTCTAGTTATTTACGAGCATTTCTTTTTCTCTTATTCCTCCCCAACTGGACTACGAGTGCTTTTGGCAGGCTGTCTTTTTCATCCTTGAATCCCCCAAGCCCCAGCACAGTATCTGGCCTGTGGGTGTCACCTAATAAAACTCTGAGCGTAAAGGAAAAGCAAATGAATGAGTGGAGATGGTCTCTGCTCACTGTCCTTACGTGCGATGGCTTGATTTAGAGTTTTTCTTACAAAACATACCTTCTTTCTGTTTGATATAATTTATGTGTTTCAACATAAGGAGTTAGAAATAGATTTCATTTTTGCAAGAGACTATTATTTTAGGAGAATCGTATCAAAATCTTCCCCTGTGGTGTCTCTTTTCTCCACCAGACTTTAAATCAAAACAACATGTTCTTCAAGGATTCTGCAAGATACAGCTCCACAAATTCCATCTCGGTGGCTTGCTTCTCCCTGCTCCAGGTTGGTGGTTATTGTTCAAAAACAGCCCTCCCTCTTACCATGGACAGAATATGCCCACTGATGTTGGGCCTGAATACGTGGACTGACTTAGGCCCATGCAATGGTAGCAAATGGCACGCAAGCGGAGGCCTTAGATGTGCTTGTGTGGTTTTCCTTGCCTCTGGTGTGTCTGCTTTTTATCCTGAAAAGAACTTAGAGAAGAGACAAGAACCCAAAATGCAGCCTAGATCAGCCCAGCACAGTCGACCTGCAACACAGTGATAAAACTGTCAGGGGATACTGGGTGTTGGGACTGTCTGTCACACAGCATTGTTGCAGCAAGAATTGACCAATACCATTACCAGCAGCAGCTGGTACCAAGGTCTGCAGCAACCTCAATACTGGCTTCCTCAGAAGAAAGAGTTCCACTGAGGGGCATAAGATAGAGGGAGAGACCGAGGCAAGTTTTGGAGCAGGAGTGAAAGTTTATTAAAAAGTTTAGAGTAGAAATGAAAGGAAGGAAAGTATACTTGGAAGAGGGCCAAGCGGGGGACTTGGGAGATCAACTGCCCTGTTTAATCATTGACTTGGGGTTTTATACGCTGCATGCTTCTGGGGTCTTGCATCTCTTCTCCCCGATTCTTCTCTTGGGGTGGGCTGTCCGCCTGCACAGTGGCCTGCCAGCAGTTGGGAGGGGCCGCACGTGCACTGTGCTTACTGGAGTTGCACGCATGCTCACTTGCGGCATTCTTCCCTTACTAGTTGGGTGTTCCTAGAAGGTCATCTACCAGTTAAACTCTGCCATTTTGCTTCTTAGCACACATGCTTGAGCCCACTTACCCAACTCCAGATCACCAGTTCCAGGTTTTTTCTATCTACTGAAGACTGCCTTTCCTGGCCCTGGCTGTGACCAATTGTTATTTTAGAGAGGCAGTTAACAACCGCCTGACCATCACCTAAGGGTCACCTGACATTTCTGGTGGGGAGGGGGCCCCCTCCTGTCCTGCTCACGTCTGACTAGCTAACAACTGCAACGATACTTCTGATTTCATTTCATCTTTGCATGTGTTTACTTTCCCCACCAATTCTTTATCCCGTTTTCTTTGTGCCTTTTGGGATAGAGACAGATGCACTGTTTGGCTTGGACATCTATTTTTTGTTTTGTTTTGTTGTATTTTATTATACTTTAAGTTCTGGGATACATGTGCAAAACGTGCAGGTTTGTTACATAGGTATACACGTGCCATGGTGGTTTGCTGGCACGCCATCACCAACCCGTCATCTACATTAGTATTTCTCCCTAATGGTCCCTCCCCGCAGGCCCCTCACCCCTAGCAACAGGACCCTGGTGTGTGATGTTCCCCTCCCTTGTGTGCCATGTTTCTCATTGTTCAAACCTCCCAAACCATGAGTGAGAACTGTGGTGTTTGGTTTTCCGTTCCTGTGTTAGTTTGCTGAGAATGATGGTTTTCCAGCTTCATCCATGTCCGCAGGCAAAGGACATGAACTCATACGCTTTTTTATGGCTGCATAATATTGCTATGGTTTTATATGTGCCACATTTCTTTATCCAGTCTAATCATTAATGGGGCCATTTGGTTGGTTCGCAAGTCCTTTGCTATTGTGAACTCGCCCTTCGTTGCCCAGGCTGGAGTGCAATGGCACCATCTCAGCTCCCTGCAACCTCCGCCTCCCAGGTTCAAGCGATTCTCCTGCCCCAGCCTCCTGAGTAGCTGGGATTAGAGACATGTGCCACCACTCCCAGCTAAGTTTTGTATTTTTGGTAGAGATGGGGTTTCGCCACGTTGGCCAGGCTGGCCTTAAACCCCTGACCTCAAGTGATCCACCTGCCTTGGCCTCCCAAAATGCTGGGATTATAGGTGCGAGCCACCCTGCCTGCCCAGATGTGTTTTTTTTTTTTATGGTGACAGGTTCATCAAGCAGCTTCTGCAGACACAAACCCGCAGCTGGAGAACTGAATTTGGCATCTCTCATTCTCTATGGTCATGTCTGGACTCAGTTCATTGTTCTTTATACTTTAAAATAATTTGAAGCGTAACCTCTGGAAACGTTACATGATTTATCAACGTTTCTTTAAAAATCGACCCTTACATCATTCATCCCATTTTATGGAATCAGAGGTTCCAGATGGCTCTTCCTTGCTGAGACAATGGCTAAAATAAACACTTTCATATAGGATTAAGAAATTTGAAAATTAAAGTAGATCTAAAGTAACGGCATTTACTTTTTAAAAATGAGATGAGAGTCACATAACATAAAATTAACCCTTTAAGGGCATTAGTAGTCTTCATCTGTTCTGGTAGGTAGTAAGCTACTTCTTTCATTTTAAATTTTATGACAAACCATAATTCTGGTAGGCCAGAGTCAGAGGAGGGAGGGAAAGGGGAGAAGAAGCCCAGAGCAGCTGGAGAAAAAGCAGAGAAAGTGGGAGGACTGAGAGGGGAGAAAGCTGGGAAGGAAAAGCGCCCAAATGATGAGTCTGTGGCTGCCTTCTGCTCACTGCCCTGTGTGTGGGGGGTGGGGCAGCTAAAGCGGACCCTGTGCTCTGTGTGTTTTGGGGGTGCACTGATGCTCCCCCAAACCCATTAGTTAAAGCAGGAATCGGATATTCCCAGCTGCATATCATCTTGGAACTAGCAGAGGAAAAATGGAACTAATAACGTGGCTTTTAAGGCAGGAGGTTAAGACGTTGAAAGTCCTTGGCTTGGACACAAGTCTAAAACTTATCTCTTTGCTCAGGCTTGAGGCAGGGTGGCTCCTCATCGCCCCCTTCCCACACCACGCACACCCTCCGGAGATGGGCTGGACCACCTTTGTCTGTCCCCGCAGGCCAGTCCCCTGTTGTCTGCCGCTTGGATTGGACCCTGCATAAGTACACAAGCTGTGGTCCCTGGCTGTGGTCCAGGGATGCGTGGGGTGTCCCTGAGACTCTCCCAGGAGTCATGCAAGGTCAAAACCATTTTTCATAATAATCCGAACGCGGTATTAGCTGTTTTCACTCTCTTGCATGTAATGTGGAGTTTTCCAGTGGCCCCGTGACGTGTGAGGGGGAAACAGATTGAAGGCAGACACAGACCTGGGATCCAGCTGGCTCCTGTTCAGCCAGACACTGACGAGTTTGCAAACATTTAAAACAATGCCATTCTTGCACATTTTTTTCTTTCAGAAAATACATTTATATTTCATAAAAGTGTTATTCATATGAACCTGTAATGGCTTTTATATTTTAAAAATACCTCTGTTGTAAAATGGTAAAGAGTGATCACTATTCCCCACATTCACAAAAGCTCCCTGGAGTCTTTCCAGGAGTCTTAAGACCGAGAAACCTGAGGGCTGTTTCAGAGCAGCTGGCAGTGTTTCTGAAGTTTCCTGCTACATATCCTCGGGAAGCCTTGTGCAAACACAAAGATTGCAGGAGGGCCTCTGGGCGGTGTTCAGGCTCTGCTGGGGGCGAGGGTCTGACGGGCTTGCGCTGCCAGGTTGGCTCTCGGTGGGGAGCTCTGTGAATGCCATGGCTTCCCAGTGCTGGGACCACCTGCCCGGGACCACCCCCGACCCTCACAAGGCCTGATGCCTTCTGGCCGCCAGCCCCAGCAGCACCCTGAGGCCCACCAAGGGGGCATTTGCACTGGGAAGCTGAACATACAAATGGACAATGGTGAGATCAGCTGCATAAAAATAAAATCCGACCACAGCTTCTGCAGTGACCTGCTGGGTAGCCCAACCACAAGCTCTGCAACTGTTGGCCCCAAACGGCCAGGACTTGGTCAACGCTGGCCAGCTTCCTAAGTTTTGCCCCTGCTTCCAACTCAGGAGCAACCAGTACAAGGCAATGACCCTGTAACCCATCTCAGAGTCGGGGCCAGCTTCCCTGCAGGACAGCCACCTGTGGCCTCCCCTTGTGATCACTCCACCTGTCCACGCCTGGCTTGGCTTTGAGTCTCTGCCACAGGCAGCTGTAATGGGTAGCACTGTGTCCCCCAGAAATTCATATGTTGAAGTCCTAACTATCCCCCAGTGACACAGAATGTGACCTTATTTGGAAATAGCGTGGTTGCAGATGTAATTGGTTAAGATGAGGTCCAATATAACTAGTGTCCTTATAAAAATGGGAAACTTGGACCCAGGGACACACACAGGGAAAACACCATGAGAGGATGAAGGCAGAGTGGGGGTGATGCGTCTACAAGTCAAGCGGGACAAAGACTGCCAGCATGCAGCAGAGCAGGGGACAGGCCGGGGGAGATGCTTCCCAGTGCCATCAGTGGCAGGTGGCAGACCTTCATCTTGAACTTCCAGCCTCCGGCACGTTTATGCAGGCCACCCAGTCTGCAGTACTTCGTCACGACAGCCCCGGTCAGCGGCAGTGGCTGACACCCTGGCTGCAGCAGGCTTGTCCTCATCTGGGTGGGCTTCATCTGTCTCTGCAGCACCCACGCCCCCTGCTGAGGGAAGAACAGGCCTCGAGGTGCAGTTCGCAGGACCCCAGGCTTTGAGTCAGCTTTGGAGAGGGCAAAGCTGACGGAAGCCTTTTTGTGGGCTGCAGGTGTTTAGTCTTAGAGACGTAGTCTGAAGGATCTCCTGACACGGTCCAGGGAGGCCTCCGTGCTGTCTGCCCTCACCTCGGTGTCACCAAGAGCCCCTCCAGGCAGCCTGGGCCTGGGCTGCAAACCACTGAGCAGGTCTCAGCCTCAACCCCAGAAGCTCACAAGTGGGAGGGAGCCCTGGAAGCCCGTGTTACCATTTTGATCCCTGTGATGTAAAGAGCCTGGGGTTGGCTCAGAGGTCTTCATTTGGCCTTGCGTGGGCATGGGGAACCAGCGCCTCACTCCTCCCATGGCAGGCCGAGGCCGACTGGAAAGGAGTTATTTTGAGATCAGCACAGCCTGTACAGATAACAGTAATAGTATTTCATTGCTAAAGCCGTGTGAGAAATGTTGGGTTGGGGGAAAAGAATGGAGATGAGTTTAAAAATAGCAGGCTGTAATTAGCCAAGCATGGATTTGTTCTAGAAGGCATCAATTACTACGGCAACCACACGGCCCAGATTTTCCAGGGCAGTCTCATCCATGGGACCGGATTCTTTTCAGTAAATGTGATCGGTTCCACGTAGAAAGGTGATTTGCTGTCATGGAGGTGTCCGATGGTACACATAAATTAATTCACATATCCAAGCCAATGCTTTGTCCTTTCAGGACTCTCTTTATTTTGTTACTAAAATGCAGTCATTTCGCCTGTGGTCTTTTCCTATAGGTTAAGAACTATTCATGTAGATAAGAATTCAGGAAGGTGTGCACTGAAAGTGGGGCTGCTGAAAGAGTGTAAGGGGGAAAGTCAGATGAATTTTTTGGTTGCAGTGCTTTCCATTTTTCATTTTGGAGACAGGGTCTGCACTCCCAGGCTGGAGTACAGTGGCATGATCATAGCTCACTGAAGCCTCCAACTCCTGGGCTCAAGGGATCCTCCCTTTTCAGCCTCCCCAGAAACTGGGACTATGGGTATGTGCCATCACTTACAGCTAATTTTTTTGATTTTTTGTGGAGATGGGGGGTCTCACCATGTTGCCCAGGCTGGTCTTGAACTTCTGAGCTCAAGAGATCTTCCCACCTTGGCCTCCCAAAGTGTTGGGATTACAGGCATGAGCCACCACTGTGTCTGGCCACTTAAATTTTTTTTTTTTTTTTTTAATTTTAGAGACAGGGTCTTGCTCTGTCTCCTAGGCTGAAGTGCAGTAGCAGATCATAGCTCAGTGCAGCCCCGAACTCCTGGCCTTAAGTGATCCTTCCACCTCTGCCAAATAGCTGGGACCACAGGTATGCACCACCATGCCCAGCTAACTTTTTTTTTTTTGAGACGGAGTCTTGCTCTGTTGCCCAGGCTGGAGTGCAGTGGCGTGATCTCGGCTCACTGCAAGCTCCGCCTCCCGGGTTCGCGCCATTCTCTTGCCTCAGCCTCCTGAGCAGCTGGGACTACAGGTGCCTGTCACCACGCCCGGCTATTTTTTTGTATTTTTGGTAGAGACAGGGTTTCACCATGTTAGCCAGGATGGTCTTGATCTCCTGACCTTGTGATCTGCCCGCCTCAGCTTCCCAAAGTGCTGGGATTACAGGCGTGAGCCACCACACCTGGCCCCAGCTAACTTTTTATTTTATGTTTTGTAGAGATGGGCTCTTGCTATTTTGTCCAGGCTTGCTTTACATTTCTAACTGGACATACACCCAAGGGGCTGGTTCACAAGTGTTTGCCACATTTGGTATAGTACATCTCACGGTATGCCAGAGACGCTCTGCAGGTGACACTCACATGAGCTGTTCTGTGCATGGATTATTATGGCTTGTGTATGCTGCATGCCCATGAAGTGCCACACGAAGTGTGTACTGACAGGGATGTGTATGAATGCCTCAGAGGCCAGAGGCAGAGCTTGGAGCCAGAGAGATGGCAGCACCTCAGGACCAGAGCCGGTGGAGTCATCCTAGCCGCATGGGATAGGATAGGAAACCGTATGTTCTGTTTTTTGCTTCAGTTCTCAGAGAAGGCAACAGTTGTGTTGAGCCATAGTTGGAGGGGGAATTAGGCCAGCAGAAGTCTAGGAGTCAAGGACTCTGCAGGTGGAGGTGAACTGGGAGACACTCACTCACTGCTGGTGGACGGGCATCTTAGCAGTAGAAACCTACATTTTGGAGACTTGGATATCCATTGCTATTTATATTTTCAATCATGATTCCCCTTCGTTTTCTCCATCTTTTGCTTTATTACTTTTTTTTGTTTTGTTTTTTGCAAATATCAGCTAATTTTAGTTATATTCACGGGATAAGAGGATTGGAATTTTGATGGGCATAGTAGAAATCAGAGTTAAAAAAAAACAACAGCAACAACAAGCAGAACTCCAAGGGGAAGGTGAAGCTTGGAGGTTAAATGCTGGGAGCCCTGAAGATGACTGAAGCCCCTGTTCCCACTCCCAGCATCTCCTAGCCCTCTTCCCTGCTTAACCTCTGGAGGGTCTTGCACTTTGGTTTTACGAGGAAGCTGTTCTGTGTTCTTCACAGCTGACTACTTGCTACCAAGGAGGTGGCATCTCCAAAAACCTGCCTTCAACCCTGGTTTGTGGCTGTAAAACCGTCAAACAGTTTCTCAAAGTGTGCTTTGTGGCCCGTCAGCACCTGAAGCCCCCAGGGGCCTGTCAATGGCAGAATTCCAGCTTCCTCTTCAGACTGACTGCATTAGTCTAAATATCTGAGTGGCCGGACCTCCAGATCTTCATTTTCAGCACACACCTACTGAAGTTTTCAGCACACCAAAGTTTAAGAGCCACTGCTGCAAAATCTCAGTAAGTTGAGCTGAACTCTAAACTCCCTCTCGTCTCCACAGTCCCTAGATGGGGAGTATCCTTTTCCCAGCTCTAAGGCCACATGCCTGAATTCCTTCAGCTTGAGTGGCGTGAGCATGTGGGTGCCTTTAGAAGGCTAACATGCTGCCAAAAGATAACCACAGGTGGACGTGGCCCTGGATGGGACTCAAAGACGTGAGCTGTTTCCAAAGATAGCAATGCCAAACCCGTGCTGATGACTCTGTGTGTCTGTATGTGTGCGAGGCTGAACAGCCTTATATAGCGAAGTGAGGCCCCAGGAAGGATCTGCGGAGTACAGCGTGTTCCACACGCTCTTGAACACGCGTGTTCTCAGAACTCTGATACGTGTGTCTCGGCAGCAGATCTGTAAGGAGGTCATCACGTGTCCGCATCTATCTTTGCAGACTGCCCCATCCAGCTTTAGGGAACAGCTGATAAATGCCTGTAGCAAGCAGAGCGAGGCAGCTGAACCAGAACTTTTACAAATGGGAGCAAACATCTGCCATGGTTGCTTGTGGTAGAGGCGCTGTCATTAGTGTTATTACAGATGGTGAAGGATAAGCTGCAGAGCCTCAGCTGGTTCTGTGGAGAGGGACCAACAATGGCACCACAGGTAAGAAGAGGAAAGGCACACCCAACGGCCACTCCCCCTTGTTCAAATGTTGTTCTTGGGGTTGTTGATTCTCCCATTGTATTAGTCCATTCTCATGCTGCTATAAGGACATACCTGAGACTGGGTAATTTATAAAGGAAAGAACACAGTTCCACAGGGCTGAGGAGGCCTCAGGAAACTTGCAATCATGGTGGAAGGAGAAGCACATGCATCCTTCTTCACATAGTGGCAGCAAGAAGAAGTGCAGAGCAAAAGGGGGAAAAGCTCCTTATAAAACCATCAGATCTTGTGAGAACTTACTATCACGAGAACAGGATGGGGGAAACCGCCACCATGATTCAATTATTTCCACCGGGTACCTCCCACAACACATGGGGATTATGGGAACTACAATTCAAGATGAGATATGGGGACAGGTGTGGTGGCTCACTCATGTAATTCCAGCACTTTGGGAGGCAGAGACAGATGGATTACCTGAGGTCAGGAGTTTGAGACCAGCTTGGCCAACATGGCGAAACCCTATCTCTACTAAAAATACAAAATTAGCCGGGCGTGGTGGCGGGGGCCTGTAGTCCCAGCTACTTGGGAGGCTGAAGCAGGAGATCACTTGAACCCAGGAGGTGGAGGTTGCAGTGAGCTGCAATTACGCCACTGCACTCCATCCTGGGAGACAGAGCAAGACTCCCTCAAAAAAAGAAAGAAAGAGAGAGAGAGAGGGAGGGAGGGAGGGGGGGGAAGAGAGAGAGAGAGAGAGAGAGAGAGAAAGAAAGAAAGAAAGAAAGAAAGAAAGAAAGAAAGGAAGGAAGGAAGGAAGGAAGGAAGGAAGGAAGGAAGGAAGGAAGGAAGGAAGGAAGGAAAGAAAGAAAGAAAGAAAGAAAGAAAGAAAGAAAGAAAGAAAGAAAGAAAGAAGAAAAGAAAAGAAAGAGATTTGGGTGGGAACACAGCCAAACGATATCACCCATCAAAGCAGGGCACTCTCTTCCCTCACCTGCTTTACTTTTCCTCAAAGCACTCACCATCCCCTCTGGCATAAATGCCTGGATTTATCCCCAGTCCCCCTCCTGGAACATGAACCCTCGGGGAGGCTCCCAGGCTGTTCTGCTCACACATGGGAGGAGCTCAAAGAGTGTCTGTTGATTGAATCAATGATAGACAAGCTATCTCAGAGGAAGATTTGATGTGACTGGGAGCTCCTTCTCGCCCCTCTCCTTGAGACCTGCTCACAGAGCATGGAGTCTAAATTCTGGCTCTGAATGAGTCTGAGCAACGCCTGAGTGCCCAGCAACCTCAGCTAGGTACAGCAGATTTCAGTTTGTGGCTCCCACTCTGTGCCAGGCAGATCCCATCCTTGGGAAGTCCCCAGCTGGTCTCCACAGTGTCCAGACACTACAGTTCTCACGAGGCTTTACCCTCCCTCACTTCCACTCATCCAAGGACCTCCAGGTCTTCAGGGACAGCTCAGGCCCCAGCTCTCCAAGAAACAATTTCTTCTGATGACACCAACCCATCCTGATGTTTCCTGATTCCCAGTTCCTACGGACTCGAGGCCTGTTGCAGTCCAGGGCGCTGCTACTGAAGCTCTGGGTCTCACCAAGTGGGAGGTATGACTGTTCATGGGATCGACAGACCCCAGAGTCCAGGGGCCAGGGCTCTCAGATTAGATAGATTCTGGTAAGATAGGAAGATACTGCCACATACTGGCCAGGGGTGGTGGCTCACGCCTGTAATCCCACCAATTTGGGAGGCCGAGGCAGGTGGATCACGAGGTCAAGAGATCGAGACTATCCTGGCCAACATGGTGAAACCCTGTCTCTCTAAAAATACAAAAAATTAGCTGGGTGTGGTGATGCGTGCCCTGTAGTCCCAGCTACTTGGAAGGCTGAACCTGGGAGTCAGAGGTTGCAGTGAGCCAAGATCGTGCCACTGCACTCCAGGCTGTTGCTAGAGTGAGACTCTAGCTCAAAAAAACAAAACACCAAAGATTCTACCAGATACTACCTACCGTGTACCCCACGCATATACCTAGTACACAGTAGAGTACATGGTAGGTGTTCACAGATCCCTGATTGTTTAATTATTCAGGCTCCATCTCCATAGGTACCACAATCAGTTTTTTTCGCACATTCCTCTCTTTAGGGTCACAGTATGTGAAAGATCTCCCGATGCATTTTTAAACATTTTATCAAAGTAAGAGATGCATATAGTTGAAGAACGGTATAGAACTGAAGGGCACGGTATGGTGGGAAGTGATGCCTCCATCCATTCCTTACCTCCCAGAAGATGATGCCTTCCTCTTCAATCTTTTAAGGACCCTGTGAGTACACTGGGCCCACCCAGATAATCCAGGACCATCTCCCCATCTCAAAGTCCCTTTTATCACAGAAGGTAAAAGTCATGGGTTCCAGGGATTAGGTTTGAGGACCATTATTCGGTCGACCACCTCCGTGTGAGTGAATACCATTATTTCCTGATAAACCCATCCTTCACGCATCACCTGCTGATTGCCTGTCACAAGAAGGATTTCGCTCTTACATCTTTACCCCACCTCCTCCCCCCGTCTTCTCACAATGTTATTAAGACCCTGCAACCATCCTTCCCAGCAGAGCCGGCTCATGTACTATCATTTCATGTCCTTTCTTGGAGGGGATTTTCTCCCACAGTGGCGATGCTTCAATTTTCTGGCTGCCTTTATCTCTGTCCTGCAGCTGGCTCTTATCATGTTCCTGTCCTTCTCCTGGAACCCTCCCTCTGCAGTCCTCCAACTTTGTCCTCTGGGCACCTCACAGCATAGTGGTTGGGGGTTTCAACCACTGAGAGAGAGAGACAGAGAGACAGAGAGAGAGAACACAAACACGAGAATACTGAGTGGAGTCCTCTCACCTTTTTGACCCAGCCTTGGCAGTCACACAGTGTCACTCCGGCTGTACTCTTCCAATTCTATTCACAGAGGCCCTGGTACTTTTAAAGGGATGGGGAAACAGACACTATCTCTTAAAGTGGGGATAATGGTAACATCCTGGAAGAACATGTGAGACCAGAAATGTTACAGCAGGCAACTGAGGAAATTATCAATCCACCCTACAGCATAATGTTCTTTACCCCCATCCCCCCAAGATGGAGTCTCTTGCTCTGTCGCCCAGGCTGGAGTGCTGTGGCACAATCTTGGCTCACTGCAACCTCCACCTCCCAGGTTCAAGCGATTCTCCTGCCTCAGCCTCACCAGTAGCTGGGATTACAGGGATGCACCACCATGCCCAGCTAATTTTTGTATTCTTTTGTTAGTAGAGATGGGATTTCACTATGTAGGCTAGGCTGGTCTCAAACTCCTGACCTGAAGTGATCTGCCTGCCTTGGCCTCCCAAAGTGCCAGGTTACAGGTGTGACCCATCGTGCGCGGCCTGGCATTACAGTCTTTTCTCAAACAAAATCTGTTTTCTCAGAGAGAGACTGGTGCTAGCAGAATAAAACATTATTTTCAACTCCATCCCACTTGTGTTTCACTGTCTTCCCACGTACTGTATACAACTTTGTCATGAGGCTTTAAGACAACTTTTCTCTCGTTGTCTCCACCCCTTCCATTATTTTCATTTTATATGACCTTATCTTTTTTCTTTTCTTACTATTAGAAAAATAGCTTTTAAAATGAAGAACAGTATTTTTCTTCAAAAGATGCATCCAGAAACAGCTGCATTTCCCGAAAGTCCTTTAATGTTTTGTTTTAACCACCTGAAAAAATACAAGGTGTTTGGGACAAATTTTTGTGTAACCAAAAGGCTGATGTTAGGATGATGGCCAAACTGTAACCATTCCCTGTCACCCCCTTGGCTTGTGGCTCTTGTTTTAAAAATCATTCTTTTGAAAACAAATACTTTTAGGCAATCTAATTACAATATGATATGTAATATTTGGACCAGTTGACTAAAATCAACATTAAATCCAAACCTCACATTATTCAGTCCAAAAGGAGACCTAATGCATTATATTACATGTAGATTTCAAAGTTCTTACACTATTAAAATCGTGAGAAGACAGCAAGGGTTGCCTGCAGGCCACACAGCCCTTCTGTGATGATACCTTACAAGTACCACTGAAGATGTCAAAAGAAGCTGTGAACCTTCCTGGTGCAGGGGCTGCTTGGACATTGTGAGGCTTCACTGGCTTGCTCAGCCCATGTTCACAGAGCTCACCGCTGTCTGGTGCTTGGGGAGCCTCAGCCTCATCAGTGGCCTGTGTGTTCCTCTGCCGTGGAGGTTGTACAAATGTGCTTTCCACTCTAGGCCACCAGGTACAGTAGTGCGTGCCATGCACTGAGCAACTCCAGGGGCACCATTCTCATAGGGGTCATCCTAGGTCAGTTTCCTGACCAATAGTAGTATTTATCTCCAGCAATGGGGGCCTTTTCTAGTTCATGCCAAGGTACGTGCTGCCTGGAGGGAAAAAAAACACACAGTTTCTGCAATCAGTTAACTGGGGTATAATCCTGCAACTTTCGATTGACGACCCTGTGTGTATTAAGTTTGCGAGGGCTGCTGTAACATACAACAGCCTAATTTTCTCACAGTTCTGGAAGCTAGAAGTCTGAGATCAAGGTGTCGGCAGAGTTGGTTTTTCCCAAGGACTATCTCCTCGGTTTGTGGATGGCTATCTTTTCCCTGGCTCCTCACATGGTGTTCTCTGTGTGTGTCTGTGTCCTAATCTCTTCTTTTTTTTTTGAGACGGAGTCTCGCTCTGTCGTCCCTAATCTCTTCTTATGACACTAGTCATATTGGATTAGGACCCATCTTTATGAACTAATTTAACCTCATTTATTTCACTCTTATTTGTTAAGAGTCAGAGTCTTGCTCTGTTGCCCAGACTGGAGTGCAGCAGCATGATCACACCTTACAGCAGCCTTGAACTACGGGGCTCAAGTGATCCTCCTGCCTCAGCCTCCCAAGTAGCTGGGACTACAGGTGTGCACCACCACGGCCAGCTTCATTTTTCCTTTTAAAGACCCTTTATGCAAATATAGTCAGTCACATTATCAGGTACCGGGGATTAGGACTTAAACATATGAAGTTTTGGAGAACATATTTCAGCCAATAACACTGTGTCTCAGGGCCCTAATCTTTAACCTAGGGAATATAATGATATTCTTAGAGAAAATCATATCAAAGTGCTTTGTAGACTGCAAAGTGCTGCACAAATATTGTGTGGTTACTTCCTGTGTCCTGACAACTTGTGCCTGGATCACTGATGTTATCGTTTAGATCTCGTAGAAATACCAGGCAGAGTCAGCCTCCTGAAGGTGGGAACAGTGGGTAACAGGTGTAGAAGCTGGGGCATGAGGTTGTGGCATGCTCTCCTTGCATGAAGGCCCTCTCTCCCCTGCTGCCCCCGCTATTGGTGCTGATGTTCAGGCTCATGGACAGTGAGCCCTACAGTGTATCATACCCCTGGGGCTGAGGGCAAGAGGGAAAGGGAACAATGGCCCACCCCAAAATGTAAAAGGCCCTCCAGGAGTTCTGGTGTATAGGCCCTCCACATAGCTGGAAATGATGGCCATGATTCCTCAGATGCCTGCCGGCTCTTTCTTCCATGTCTTTAGTGGGGGATCGACAAGGTCACTTACTGTAGGGAGTGATTTACTCCGCCTTCCCTGGATCACATCAGGTGATTCTGATCAGGTATCTATGTACTGTTACTCCCTGAGCAAGCATTTGGGAGTACTGGTAGTGGTGGCGACCCAAGATGGATTTAATGTCCTTTGGATTTAATGTCCTTTGGCACATATGCTCCATTTTCATGATAACATTTCTCAAAACTTAATGGAGGGGCTTTTGCTTTCTGAATCTGCCCTTTTTTCTAGAAGGGTGAGAAAGGAAGGTCAGATCTAATTTTCAGACGATTAATGACCAGCGCCCTCCTGCAGTGTCCATGCTCCCACCCTGGGGCTTCCCTTTGAAATCAGCAAGAGTCTGCATAGATTAAGAGATACGAGTCAGGAGCAGGTCCAAATAGAAGCGGCTTTCCCATATTAATAATAATGTTTAACAATAATGTCACTTTGGGTGCTTCCTCTATTCCTTGGAGCCACAGATAGTGGATTTATTGACTTGTTTTCCTTTGACTTATGGTTCTTTCTCGTTATTTTCTGAGTGTGGTTTTGCTTTGCTTCCTGGAAAAGGAAACAGAAGTGGTTCTGGTGAATCCTGGGAGAGTAGAGCCTAGTTTTGAAAATTTTACTCTGTTGATGACAGGGCTACTCAGAGGGAAGCGTGGCCAGAAGAGCATGTTGGAGTTCCTTGCTCATATCCCTGTGAATGTGGTCTCATGTGGCTGTAGGCATTCAGTGGGTTCATGCAGTCTTTGGAACAGAACCCCACAAGGGGCAGAAAATCAACGTTCTAAGGCCTGGGGAGTACTGAACTGGACAAGCCAGATTTTAGAGCTTCCTCAGTGACATGCGCCGAGTGGATCCAGTGGCCCCTCCGAGTCTCTCCAGGAGGGGGGCCCTTCTTTCCTTTTTTCCATCTCCACTTCCCTCTCCCTAGGGCCCAGTGCTTTAACTGACCTCCTCGCCCACTGGAAATTTAGAGGTTACGTGCATTTCATCTATCAGTGAATACAAAGAAGATGATTCTGAATCTCAGAGAACAGCTAAAGTGGAATTTCAGGCATTTCCAGGGGGAGTTTAAATGGTAGGAAGGGCTGGGTTTGCCATTAGTGGCCATTAGTTTGCCTATACTAAGCTTTCTTTTTTGCTCTTGGGTCTGAGACAAACGTCATTCATTTGACATGAAAAGAGTTGGGACCATTTTGGTATCTCCTTAGCTGGCTCAGTTAAGTGCATGTGAGGGAGCCCGTTTTTCACGCCTGGCCAGCTCTGTGCTTAAGCGGCCCCCTCGTAGCCAGAGTAGCCTCATTACAGGTGAAGTCCCCCGTAGGCCTCCTCCTTCCTCTGAGCCCAGGGCAGTGCCAAGGCCGGGGACTCTGGCACCGGTGACAGGCTGTCTTGTCCTGAAGACACGAGGTTAGGTTTGGCAGCTGGCTCCTCCGGGACAGGGCCCAGTGCACTGAACGTAGCTGAGCCCTTCCCCTCACACCCCAAGCGTGGCACCAGGCTGGTCACTCAGAAGCAGCGAGTGAGGTGTCCTGGTGGGAAAAGCCTGGCTTTGTGCAGCCTCGGGGAAGGTTTTCAGCGCCTTCTGAGCCTGTTTCCTCATCTCTAAGGCAGGGACCAGGAAGCCCGCCCCGCAGAGTAGTTGCAGGAAGGAGACATGTATCTGGGAGCAGCTGGCGCGTTCCTGGCATGCACAGCTCCCATCCGATTTCCCCAGATTTCCTGCTGGAACGTTTTCTCGGGCCTCAAGTTTTCCTGAGAGGACTACGTGGAGAGTGGAGACAAACATGCTTAAAAGCCGGGAAATCGCAGGCTCGGAAGCCCCCACGCACGCCTCTGAACGCGGCCCCCTCTCGGGGTCGCGGCGGGACTGAGCCGGCCGCGAGCAGCCGGCTTAGGCGGCTCCCGCAAGAAGACCCAGCCGCTAGGGTTCCAGAGGTCCGCAGACGCTTCCGAAGGGCCCAAGGCTAGAGAGTCCGGCGGGCTCGACAGCCACGTGACCGTCCGCGTCCTCAGCGCCCACGTGACCGTGCGTCCGCCGCGTCGGTTGACTGGGAGCTCCCCGGCCACGCCCTAGGCGCCGGGCCCGGGCTCGGGGCGGGGGGGCGGTGCTGCTGCGGTCGCCAAGGCGTCCTCCGAGCGCGCAGGCGTGGGCCCAGGGTGGCTTTTCCGGTATTTGCTACCATCTCTCGGGATGGGTGGTCACCTTTGCTTGCTGAGCTTCGCGCCCTGCGTCCTCTGGTCTCCAGCAACTTGCAGTGCAGCCGTCCCGCATGAGGCCCTCCAGCGAATGCCCTAAAACTCCGGAGTTGCCTCGGAGGAAAGCAGGCTTGCCCTGAGAGTCCACGTCCTTACTGCCCGTGCCGTCGTGGTGCCTTGAGGGCACCCTTCTGGGAAGATCCTTGCAGAGGCCATGTCCCCTCTCCACGATATCTAAGCCCAGTCCCAACTTGCTTTTCACGCCTGTCCCCCCGGGGAACGTCTGCTGGACCTCAGGACAGCCCCTCAGCCCCGTGCATTCCCGAGGTGAATCTGCAGCGAAGCCTCTGTGGTGACTCACAGTTGCTAGCATTGGTTATCTTCTTCCTGGCAGAAGGCGGCAGGCTGATGCTGGCCCCGTTCCTGTGTGTCTGACAAATCACAAATGTGAATTCAGATCGTCACAGCTGAGTCACGCTCAGGATTTCCATGAGCCCTGCTGGGGTGGCCAGCTGAACTTCCTTCCCCACAGCCCCCCTCCAGCTCTGCAGCACCAGGCACCAGTGTGACTCATGGGGGCCTGTGGAAGCCGGGGCTGCTCAGTGGGGCTGAGTCTAGGAGGGGGAGAGAGAAAGGGAGCCCAGCAACAATTACAGCGCAAACGCCGCAGCTGTCACCACCGAGTGCCTCCAGTTGGGTACGGGTTTGTGAAATTCATTACCCTATGAGATGAGTTTTATCTCTGTTTCACTCAAGAGGATTCTGAAGCTCAGGAGGTTGTGGATGACTCCGGGAAGCACAGCTGGTAGGTGGCAGAGTTGAAATTTGAATCCACGTCATTCTCACCCAGGAGTTCAGGCTTTTTCCCAGCCCAGCCTTTCCACTCGACCTCAATTAGCACAGTCAGATGCTGGGTGCCAAAGCTATTTACTTTGCTTGTGGGAGTCCAGGAGCTGGCTCCTAATGGCTCCGTTTGAAATGGTCTTTTAGGCAAAGGAGACCAGATAAATGTGGAGGAGATGGAAAGTGTTTATGCACGAAGACGCTACACAACAGGCTTATTCCAGTGCACTTCCAAACCCAGGCGTGCTGTTCTTCCTTCTTGCGCCTTACTTTTACATCCCCAGTCACTGCTTGGCATCACCTGGTTGTCCCTTGTTCACTTGAAGCTCAGCATTTCCCAGGCTGAATACTTGATTTTCTCTGCCACATCTGTCTGCCCTGAGTGAGTTAGTGTCAGCGGCCATGTGACCATGCGTGTCTGCAGCGTCCTCCCCCCATCCTGATATTCTTGCAGGCAGTCAGGCTTTGAAAACCAGGTTGTCTCTTGTTAACTTAAAAATCACACAATCTATAAATTTGGACAAGGACACCTTCCTTCCTTCCTTCCCTTTTCTTTTTTTCATTTCTTCTTTTCTTTTTGACAAAGTCTTGCTCTGTCGACCAGGCTGGAGTGCAGTGGCACGATCTCGGCCCACTGCAACCTCTGCCTCCCGGGTTTGAGCGATTCTCGTGCCTCAGCCTCCCAAGTAGCTAGGATTACAGGCACCTGCCACCATGCCTGACTAATTTTTGTATTTTAGTAGAGACAGGGTTTCACTTTTTTTTTTTTTTTTTTTTTCCAAATAGAGGCAGTGTTACCGGTGGAGGGTGTCCAGGTTCTTGGCATCTTGTACAAAGAATTGGGCAAAACCCACAAACACAGTGAGGAAAGAACGAAGCAACAAAAGCAGAGATTTATTGAAAACGAAAGTACACCCACAAGATGGGATCAGACCTGAGCATAGGGACTCAAGAGCCTGGTTACAGAATTTTCTGCAGTTTAAATGCCCTCTAGAGGTTTCCCATTGGCCACTTGCTCTACACCGCATGCAGATGAAGTAGTGGCCTGCAATCTGTCTGATTGCAGAGGGTGAAGTGAAGTTGCAAAGGTTACAACCTATGCAAATGTCTGATTGGTTGTGGAAAGCAACCAATCAGAGGCTAAAGTGAAGTTACAAACTTACACTTCTGTGCAAACAAAGACTTAGCCTGCAGTCTGACTGGATGTAGAAAATGGGAAGCCATGGAGGGTTTGCCTCTGGTCCTTTTGTTACTTAGCTGTGAAAAGTTGGGGTTTTCCTTTTGATTTAGTTCTGGAAGTCAACATGAATTGGCCTTAGGTTTCCTGCTTCTCAACCCCATTCTCCTGCCTCAACAGGGTCTTACTATGTTGGCTAGGTTGGTCTTGAACTCTTGGCCTCAAGCAGTCCTCCTGTCTTGGCCTCCCAAAGTGCTAGGATTATAGGCGTGAGCCCCCACGCCTGCCAAGGAGACTTTATTTCTTATAAGGGGTTACGGCCTGCAGGGTGGCCATCCTGTAGGCTGGGAAGAGCCTCCATCAAAGACCAGAGACAGGCTCTCTGGGGGAAAAAGGGGTAAGTCAGGAATTTAAGTTGAACATGTTGACCAAATGTACATATTCAACAGGTTATCAGAGGAGATGTGAGTATTCATGAAGGGGGTCCTGACATGCATATTGAACAAACATGCATGTAACATACAACCCATGTTCACTTGGAGTGGAAAATAACATTTGAATGTATTACAATTAGACCTTATAGGTCAAAAGTTCTTTTTAGGACACAAAAGCACTCAAGTGTGCAGCCTCTGTAAACTGGCTAGGACTGGGTCATGATTGGATTGGTGGTGTCTCATCTAGAGAAAGTTACTGACATCAGTATCTTGTACAATCAAAGCTGTAGTTATGGCTGGGCCCTCTGCCTTATCTGCATGAGCTGCAAATTGTTTTAATGTTGCTTATCCTGAGACCAGTGCTTATTTAGATGATAGAGAAAAATAAAAACCCTGTGGCTGCTAGAACAGCATTTATTCTTTAAGCATAGGGGTGAGTGACTCAACCCTTGCTTGGTGTAAGAAACATGGCTGTGATTTGATCAAGGATAGGCTGAGGTGGGATGTTTACATCCTGCGTGACTCAGCGAGTTTAGAGCGCAGGCGTATAACTCCACTTGTTATCACATCCATGGAGCCATAACATGGGAAGGCCATCCCTTGGCATTAAGCCACTATTGTCTGTGAAAGGTATAATTGCCCTGCCGACACTACAGGTGCTGGCACCCAGAGAAAGTCACAGCTGTCCATCTTTGCAGATGGACAGAGGGGAGCCAGGACACAGCTTGGCTCACTGGTGCCCAGAGAGAGACAGAGTTAAGCTGCCAACCTTGAAGGCAAGGGAGAGCTGGCTGCGCAGCTGTGTGTGTGGGAGCCACCAGACTAAGCAGACGAGACAGGGCGGACAGTGTGAGAAAGCTGTTGATGAAAGCTGCTGCTGAATAAAACCATATTCACCTGCCTACGGCCCCATGACTGTTCTTTCTGCTCATCTACCCACTCCCTTTGAACCTCAGCATGGGCTGGAACCTGACCCCGAGAGTGACATTTGGCGTAGTCGTGAACCTGACACCTGGCGTGGCCATAGGTCTTATTTATAGTTTGATATCTTATTGTCACAGAATCTGTTGTCAGTTTTATGACCTCTATTTTAGCATTAATGCTCATCAGCTGTGTCTAAACCACAACATGGAAGGCGTTAACGAGGCATGTCTGACCGCCCATCTTGTCATGGCTGGGAACTCAATTTTTAAGGTTTTTCAGGGGTCTCTTTGGCTGAGAGAGGGCTCGTTTAATTTGTGGGGGGCACTTAGGATTTTATTTTTAGTTTACACTCTGAAGCTGCTGTTCACATCCAATTGTATGAAAGCAGGCTTTTCATGTATTTCGTCCAGTAATTTTTAAAAATTTTATATTTTTGCAGTGGAAGGGCTCCTCTGGTTCTCCATCAAGGCCAGAAGCATAATTTGATGACAACATTTTTTTTTTGAGACAGAGTCTTGCTCTGTCACCCAGGCTGGAGGGCAGTGGCATGATCTCGGCTCACGGCAACCTCCACCTCCCAGGTTCAAGTGATTCTCCTGCCTCAGCCTCTCGAGTAGCTGGGATTACAGGTGCACGCTGCCACTCCCAGCTAATTTTTTGTATTTTAGTAGAGATGGAGTTTCACCATGTTCCCCAGGCTGGTCTTGAACTCCTGAGCTCAAGCAGTCCACCCACTTCGGCTTCCCAAAGTGCTAGGATTACAGGTGTGAGCCACCGTGCTCAACCGATGACAGCATATTTTCGATCATTTTCTTTTCTGCTGTTCAGACACTGCTAATGGCTTGTAGTTTCCTGTGATAGTAATGAGATGGGCTAGTTTATTTGTGTTTTGTTCTCTTTTTTCTATCTCCTTCCCATGCCCATTCTGAGCAGATAGCTGTACTCTTCACATGTCCTTGCTTTAAGAAACTGATTGAAGACCACCCTTCTTCCAGCCTTGTGTGAGTCTAAACTTGTTGAAGAGACTTTGCCACAAGTTTAGTGATGGGGGAGGGGGAGAAGGAGTGCTCTTGAGGCCTGGGAAGGAGAAGAAGATATTTGAGAACCGACTCTCACACCTCCTGCCTCCCAGCAGGGCCTTGAGGGTGCGGTGAGACAGCAGGACCACACAGCCTTGGGATCAAAGCTGTGCCTGATGTGATACAGGTCTCCATAAAGGTTTGCCGAACAAGCAAGTTAGTGCTTACAATTTCCCATGACTGTCACTCAGCTTACCTGTGCCTAAATAACTTGCCCATCGCCTAAGAGAGAAACCCCATAAATGTCCTTTGATCCATTTATGCCCCAAGACTGTTGTCATTGTCATTGTCGTTATTGTCATGTTCTCAAATATTTTTGCCTGAAGAGTTTTCCTGTCTGAGGACTTTTCACACGTAGAGGAATTGCTTCTCATTCTTCCTGTTGACGTTACTCTCAAATCTTTTCTGACAGAGTTGCAAACACACTGACAGCTCCCGAATGATCTGATACAGGATCCTTAATAGGCGTGGAAGTGTTCGCCAGACAGAGAGGTCCTGCCCTTGCCGATCTGAGCTGGTTCTGTGTTAGAGACTCCGTGGGCGTCCGTTTGACAGGATCTGCCAGGAGTGGCAGAATGACTTTCCTGATCTGGAAGAGCAAATCTCAGATATTTTGCACATTTGCAGGTATTTTAAAACAGTTTCTGTAAGATGCCAACATTACTTTTCCAGTATTTTGAAGTTCTCCAATGTTTACTGAGAAGAGCTCAGTTGTGTTTATACTGAATTTCAGGTGGATTTCTTGACCGCGCCTCTCACTTCATCACCAGCTTTGGTCCGAGCCCCTAACTGTACTCCCCCTGAAGGTCCCACGGATTCAGGTGACTGGTACCCTGCAGGTTTCATTTATGAGGACCCATTCTTCTTCCTGGGACTTTGGCTTGTGTCTTTCTTCTGCCAAAACAAAATTGCCATTTCCTCTAAGATTCTGTTCAAAACTCTCTCTTCTCAGGAACGTTTCCTGAAAACCCGACTCCCTATGCTGATTTTTCCTTATGAGCCTTCCCTATGCCCTTGGTAAAATGAAGTTTGACAAACACAACGCTATGACAATGAACATTTGCATTCATATAACTTTTCTCTTCTCTTGAATTATTTGCTTAATCTCCCGGGAGTGAATTTTCTGGATGAAAGCATTTAGACTTTTTTTTTTTTTTTCTTTTTGAGATAAGGTCTTGTTCTGTCACCCAGGCCGGAGTGCAGTGGCACGATCACAACTCACTACAGCCTTGACCTCCGGCCTCAAGCAGTCCTCCTGCCTCAGCCTCCCAAGTAGCTGGGACTACAGGCACACACCACCACACCCAGCTTATTATTGTATTTTTTGTAGAGACAGGGTTTCCCCATATTGCCCAGGCTGGTCTTGAACTTCTGGGCTCAAGTGATCTGCCTGATGCAGCCTCCCAAAGTGCTGGGATTACAGGCATGAGCCACTCTGCCTGGTTGCATTTAGACATTTTTATGGCTGATTGAATTCATTCATTCAAAAAGTATTTGTTGAGCATCTATAGGATGCCAAGACTTTGCTGGTAGCTAGGGTGTGACAGTGACTCACAGTGACCTCTTATCCTTCCTAGAACCTACCCCTAGGAGTGGGAGGAGACCACAACCAAAGAATCAAATGGAGACACAGAATATCAGATGAACAGCAGCTACACAGGTAAACAAAGCAGTGCAGCAGGATTGGAGGTGCTTGTGGTGAGAGGAGGCAGGGAGTTGCTTTTTACATGGGGAGATCAGGGAAGGCCCCAGTGGGTAGGTGATATTTGAAGAGAGAGAGACCTGGGAGAGGAAACAGAGTGAGCCCTGTTGATATATAAGGGTAGAATGACTCTGGCAGATGGTTGGTGCAAAGGTCTTGTGGCAGAAAACACCTTTTTGGACTTCCATTGTGAATATCTTGGGACACTCAATGGTGTCCCACAGATCTCTGAAACTTTGTTTGTTTATTTATTTATTTAGAGACAAGGTCTTGCTCTGTTGCCCAGGCTGGAGTGCAGTGGTGCAATCATGGTTCACTGCAGCCTCAAACTCTTGGGATCAAGTGATCCTCCAACGTCAGCCTCCTGAGTAACTGGGACCACAGTTGCACACCACCATGCTCAGCTAATTTCTTATTTTTTGTAGAGATGAGGTCTTGCTTTGTTGTCTAGGCTAGTCTCAAACTCTTGGGGTCAAGCAATCCTCCCTCCTCGGTCTTCTAAAGTGCTGGGATTAAAGGAATGAGCCACTGGCCAATAAATCATTTTAAAAAATCCTTTTTTTCCCATTCTGTTATGGACTGAATGTTTGTGACCCAACCCCCAAATTCATGGGTTGAAACCCAATCCCTAATGTGGTGGCATTTGGAGGCGGGGTCTTTGGGAGGTAATTGGGTTTGAATGAAGTCTCGAGGTGGAGCCCATGAAGGGACTGGTGCTCTTATAAGGAGATGAAGGGACCAGAGCGCTGTCTGCCGTGTGAGGATATGGCAAGGAAGCAGCTATCCGCAAACTTGGGACCGAAGCTAAGAAAGGACCATGCTGCCACCCTGACCTCAGACTTTGAGCCTCCAGAACAGTGAGAAATACAGAGTTATTGTTGAAGCCACCCTGTCTGTGGCATTCTGTTACAGCAGCTGGAACTGACTAAGGCAGCTTCCCTTCTTCAACCTGGATATCTCAGTGGACCTACCTTCAAATCTGCTGTTGAGCCACTGGTGATTTTTTCATTATGGTTACTGTACTTTTCAGCTCCAGAATTTATAGATATATATTTTGATAATTTCTTAATTTCTGTCTCTTTATTCATGTTCTGTATTTGGTGAGACATGGGTCTCGTACTTTATTTCTTTAGATCGGGCTTTCTTTAATTCTTTGCACGTACAGTTGTCCTTTGGTGTCTGTGGGGGATTGGTTCCAGGACCCCTGGGGATACCAAAATCTGTAGATGCTCTAAGTCCGATAATTGACCCTCTGTATCTGTGGATTCAACCGATCCTGGATTGACAATTGCAATGCGGGCATGTGGATAGGAGGGCTGACCATACAGTATTTGTAATCACTGACTTGACGTCTTTATATAGTCAGTTCAACATGTGGGCCTCCTCAGGGACAGTTTCTATCTGTCTTTTTCCCCCCATGTATGGGCCGTATTTCATGAATCTTTTTATGTCTCCTTGTTTTTGCGGTTGAAGACTGGACATATGAAATAACATAATGTGGTTACTCTGGAAATCACATCTCCCCAGGCTTTGTTGTTTCTGCTGTTTATTAAATAACTTCCCTGGATAAAGGGTGTAGTCTATGTTCTTTGTCACAGATGACTACCGGGAGTTTCTGGGAACTTCCAGACAGGTTAGACAATGATGATCTCTAAGAGTAGGACTTTCAGGGAGTTTCACTCCCTGGCTTCCCTGTCCAGCCAGCGGCTGCCAGCTTTCTGCATTTACAGCTACTGTGGAGCTGGGAAGAAGGAGATGGCAACACGGCAAGGTAAAATGCTGCGCAGCTCACAATTCTCTCTGAGATTCAGTCATTTTTCTTGAATAAATCTCCAGGAATTGTTGCAAGCCTGTAGTTAATTTCCAGAGTTCTGAAAAGTTTATTTCGACAATTTTCCATCATTTTCAGCCAGAACCAATTTCACCATTCACTTGAAACTTGCATTTATTTTGCTTCCATCCAGATTTGCAAAACTCCTTGCTCACTGTTCACTAGATCCCATCTTAATTCACCTCACCTGCACGCTTTCAGACCCCTCTTGGTCTTTGCCCTTCTGTGGTAACTATTGCATTTCTAGAACGCTGGACTTAATTCCCAAGCCCTTCTTCACATCCAGGCATTCTACTAAGAAAGAGGTCCCCATGGCCCTGAGTCCCCCTTGCTTCACCTTTGTCATATCGTGCATTTCTGGCCCTGCTTCCTTTTTAGCTCAGCCCTGCAAAGAACCTTAGAGAACATTTGAAACAGTGGTGCTCAAACTTGAGCAAGCTTCAGATTTCTCTGGAGGACGTGTTACACAGATGGCTGGGTCCCATCCCCAGGCACTCGAAGTGCCTGATTTAGCTGCCTGTGATGAGGCCTGGGAATCTGCATTTCTAACAAGTTCCCGGATGCTGCTGGCTCAAGGACCCCTGTTGGAAAACCAGAGCACTAAGGGTCCTCGGTGGCCCAGCAGGAACCCTGTAGATGCCTAAGGCAGATCAGTGCTCAGTGGCTAGTGGCTAGGGGTGCAGACTGGAGCTGGCCTGCCTGGGCTCAAATTCTGACCTGGGGCTAGTGACTGAAACTCTCCACTCAGTGTCCCCATCTGCAGTAGGGATAGTGACGAGGTTCTGGGGGTGAAGAGTAAGAGAGTGTCTGGAAAGCACTGAGAGCAGGCTCATTATTTGGGCCGCATCGCATCGCCATCGAGCGCCTGCTGTCGTTCTTGCTCATTGTTTTGGGCCGAATCAGTGCGGCCTCGCTTGTCGTTCTTGCTCTTAGGCTGCCCATCGTGAGGCCTGTTTGTCGTTCTTTGTTCTTGTTTGGCCGATCGGTGCGGCCTGTTGTCGTTCTTGTTCATTGTTTGGGCCGCATCGGTGCGGCCTGTTGTCGTTCTTGCTCATTAGGCTGCATCAGTGCGGCCTGTTGTCGTTCTTGTTTTGCTTACAGGGAAAGAGAAATTTAGGGGGTGAAAATTAGGCCCAAGCTGGCCAGAAGCCCATCGGAGCCTCGAATCCTTGTGTTCTCACTCTGGTGGCGTTACCTTTCCACTCTCCAGGCACTTCCTTTTAGTCTTTTGGTCACGTAGCTGCTTTCATCAGCCCCTGAGGAAATGTAGGATCCATCCGGAAGAACACAGATGTCTGCAGACGCCAGGCTTCACCCAGCGCATTCACCGGGAAGAAAGAACATAGGGTGGGAGTTCGCCACCAGCTCTTGCATTGCCTGCATTTCTCAGGGCCTTTGTTTCCTTGTGTGGGGCTAACAGTAATGCCTATCTCTGAGGTCTGTGGAAGGGTTACATTTGACGAAATATGATCAAGTCCCTAGCAAAGCCTAAGGCACAGAGTCTGCCATTTGTAGAGCCTCATTGTCACCATGACTGATACAGCATCCTCTGGTCTCCTAGGATTAGGCCAGGTTTCCTTATCTCTGCAAGAAGTCTTCTGGTGCATGGGCCTAGCTGTCAAAACAGATGGTTTTGCTGTTTTCTTTATTCATGCAAATTATTAAAAATAAATGATTCCAGGAGGGACCACATGGCAGTGTGGCAGCTCTACCGTTCTGCCAGGGTCTGGGTGTCCCCAGCTGTCCCTGCCTCATGACATCTCCTCCCCTCCGCCCCCCCACCATTACCCTTTGATACCCGTCACATTTTCTCACATTTACCATAGCACAACTCACATTTTCTCTATTATTTTACACCATTCCTGTTAGTTTTAATCCTGTGGTCCTACATTTAAATCTTTTTCAGATTATTGGACACCATATTGCCCAAAGCCCTGCCCTCTGGCTTTCATGAGTAACAGTGAAACCAGAGAGAAAAACTTGAGAAAATTGAAAAAATTCTTCCCTTCAAACCACACTTAGGGAAAAAAGACAAAGCATACAAACAAAAAAAGCTAATAAAAATTAAGAGACATTGTTAGTTTATTTGAAGACCTTTGAGGGCCTGTCTACACACCACCTCCACCTGACTGTCACCAGGAACTGTGACTGATGCCATTGAAACAGGTCCAGGACTTTGCATGCAGGTGTATTTAGGTTCATGAGGTCCAAAACGTATGACTCCTCTGGGGGTCCACTTTAATTTAATAATATGAAATTATGAATATGGAGTTAGTTATAAAAGTGATTATTTATTTAGAAGAGAAACCAATCACCATCAATTATAAATTTAATAACACACACGTAAAAGAATCCAGAAAAGTAACCTAGTATTTTATTCATATTAACTAACTATGTATTTTTTGGGTGGGGGGCACCTATTCTTTGCTCTCCTCTTCATTTGACAAAATTTTTAAAATTTTCTAAAAAAAAGAATGGATTGGTAATCTGGTCTTTCCTCTGGCATCTGGGATCAACATTTATTTATTATTGACAGGTGAGACATTATTTATTTATTTATTTTAGCCTCATAGCTCATTATTAGTAATGATGTCATGCAAAGTTTTAGAATTGTTGTTAAAATTGGGAAGACCTCTGTCAAGTTTCTTTCACACATGGGCTTTAAGAGTTCAAGGCATTTCAGGTTGTCTTGACTGTGCTTAAGTAGTCTTTGAACCGACATTTCCTCATTATCCAGATGGTCATGAATGCCCATATTATGAGTTTTCCATAATCAGTGTCAGTATTCAGTGCCACAAAAGCAAGAAATTGGAATCTTATTTCAATGTGTTCCTATGATTCACTTTTTTTTTTTTTCAGACAGGGTCTTGTGCTGTTGCCCAGGCTGGAGTACAGTGGTGTGAACATGGCTCACTGTGGCTTCAACTAGCCAGGGTCAAACAATCCTTCCACCTCAGCCTCCCATGTAGCTGGGACTACAGGTGAGTACCACCATACCCAGCTGCTTTTTTGATTTTTTTGTAGAGACAGGGGTCTCACTATGTTGGCCAGGCTGGTCTCAAACTCCTGGGCTCAGCAATCCTCTTGCCTTAGCCTCCTAAAGTGCTGGGATTACAGGAGTGAGCCACTGTGCCTAGCCCACTTCTTATTATTAATTGGATATCAAATCATTCAAGAAGCTATTTATTATTTCTATTAGAAATTTATCTTCCGGCCGGGCGCGGTGGCTCAAGCCTGTAATCCCAGCACTTTGGGAGGCCGAGACAGGCGGATCAT
>NW_016811676.1:1275013-1328975 GCF_001698545.2 Rhinopithecus bieti
AAAAAAAAAAAAAAAAAAAAAAAAAAAAGAAATTTATCTTCCCGTTAATGATTTACTGATTTTGATGTAAACTTTTTTGTTATTAAAGTTCCTTTTTCAACATAGAAATAATTTCTGTTGTTTAATTATTCATCATTATAGCTTTTAAAATACTCTATTATTTTCTTTTAGCCTTTTTGACAAATTTTAAACTTTCAAAAAAGGTACTTTTTATGCATGTCTACATAAAGAGTCTGTAATTTCTCCCTTGTTTTATTGAAACATTCCAAAACATCTTTTCAAATCACAGTTAAATTAACATATTCAAGCTTCATCAACATTTCTAGTACTTTTTTTGACATTCCTGTTGTGTTTGGGTTTCTCTCTCACTCTGTCATGCAGGCTGGAGTGCAGTGGTGCAATCATAATTTACTGTAGCTTTGAACTCCTGGGCTCAAGTGATTGCCTTTCCTCAGCCTCCTGAGTAGGTGAGACCACAGGCATGTGCCACTCTACCTGGCTATTTATTTATTTATTTATTTTGTAGAGAGAGGCTCTTGCTATGTTGCCCAGGCTGGTCTTGAACGCTTGGCTTCAAGTGGTCTTCCTACCTTGGCCCCCCAAAATGTTGAGAGTACAGACATGCATCATCACACCTGGCCCTCTCTTGAATCTGTAAAAACATGTACTAGAATCCTCATAATACTATTATAACCATGTTTCAAAGGTTGGAGAGGTTTATAAGGACATCTCTATAATTAGACCCATCAAAGAAAAATCCAGTTGATATGTGTGCTTAAAATACTCCATCAATTAACCTGAACTGCCCCCCGTTCACCTCCCCACATATAACTATTGCAGAATATCAGGGTAGTTAAAACTTTTGGTCTTGTGTAGGCAGATTTTTTTCCCATGAGTTAAAGAAATGAGATGCTCAATGCCCATATATTGTGATATTTGTGTCGCCAAGCTGGGTGAATTGGAAGAGTGTGTAGGAAGAGTATTCCTAGAGGTCATTTCTACACTAGACTAGCTAGTGATAAGTTTATGTGGAAGTAATTTTGAAGCACATACATTTATCCTGTTAAACCCAAACTAAACCCCATCCCTGAGCCCGATCATAAAAATCACTGCAGCCACTCCAGTCCCACCAGTCATGAGGGGAAGTGTGATAGAGGGAAATTGAAGTGGATGGAGACAGTGGTCTAATTCTGGATTCTGTGTATTGATGTCATTCATCAGTTTTGGAAAAAAAATTTCAGCTAGCATCACTGCAAATGTTTATTCTGACCTATTTTGTCTCTCTTCTTCTCTGGAACTTCAATTACATGTGTATTAGACCATTTGGTATTACCTTACATTTCTCTCACCCTCTGCTTTTTAAAAAATACTTTTTTTTTCTATGCTTCAATTTAGAGAATTTCTACTGAGAATTTCAAGTTTACCAAAGCTTTATTTTGTTCATTCTGCTATTAAGCCCACCCACTGAATTCTCTACCTTGGTATTGTATTTTTTAGTTCTACAATTTCCATTTGGTTCTTTTTTGGGGTTTTCATTTCTTTGCTAAAGTTCTTTATATTTTCACCCATTTTGCCCATACTTCCCTCTAAAAATGTCAGCATATATATTAATTAGTTTAAAATCTTTATTTGCTAATGCCAACTGTGGGTCATCTGTGGGCCTATTTCTACTGACTGCTTTTTCTTTTGATTATGGGTCATACTTCCCAGTTTATATGCATGGCTTGTAGTTTTTTTTTTTTTTTTTTTTTTTATGGACTCTTGCTGTCACCAGGCTGGAGTGCAGTGGCGCAGTCTTGGCTCACTGCAACCTCTGCCTGCCAGGTTCAAATGAGTCTCCTGCCTCAGCCTCCCGAGTAGTTGGGACTACAGGTGCGGTCCACAATGCCCAGTTAATTTTTGTATTTTTAGTAGAGATAGGGTTTCACCATACTGGCCAGGATGGTCTTGATCTCTTGACCTTGTAATCCGCCTCCCTTGTCCTCCCAAAGTGCTAGGATTACAGGCGTGTGTGCACCACCATTTTTTTATTGAATGCTGCAGTTTATAGCATAGCAGTGGAGACTGAAAGAAGTACTTATTTTTTCTAGGAAGTGCTTGCCCTTTTGTGTGTCAGGTATCTTGGATTAGGATCTGAGCTCTTTAATCTAATAATTAGTTGAGCTGAATTAGAGTTGAGGTTGCCACTCTAGTTGATTTAGTTCACCTCTGGTTTCAAATAGCTTGAGTGTGAGATCACCCTCTCTCCAGCAAGGCTATGAAATCTAAGCACCATGACACCACAACATTTCTCTCTGCTTTTCTGTGTCATCTCCTGACTTCTTGGACACCATTTATTCAATAAATTTCTATGGGAGAGAGTTGGAAGACAGACAGAGATGTCCAGTGCTATATTTGGGATTCCTCCAGGTTCAAGTCTAACACCAGCTGTGAAATTTCCAGTTAGTTTCTCCTTATTCCCCCAAATTTTATTTGCCTGTAGCAAACTTGATTTTCTGTCCATTTATGACCCCATGCTTGACAACTTACCACATGACTCGAAGGGACCAGGTTTGCTTAACTGACATGGGCTCATCCTTCTCTGGAATTCAGTTGATTTGGCTTTCTAATCTATAGGTTTTAAATGGTTTTAAAGAAAAAGACAATTTAATAGCTTACCAGTGCTTTATCCTTGCTCTGCTGGAGTGGTCGTCTTTTGTGATCTTTTACATCCTAACCAGAGGTTGAAACTCTTAACATCTTTTTAACTTTGTAAAATCTCCCTTTTTTTTTTCGTTTTCCATTTTCCATTCTTTTTTTTTTTTTGAGGCGGAGTCTCGCTATGTGGCCCGGACTACAGTGCAGTGGCCGGATCTCAGCTCACTGCAAGCTCCGCCTCCCGGGTTCACGCCATTCTCCTGCCTCAGCCTCCCGAGGAGCTGGGACTACAGGCGCCGCCACCTCGCCCGGCTAGTTTTGTATTTTAGTAGAGACGGGGTTTCCCGGTGTTAGCCAGGATGGTCTCGATCTCCTGACCTCGTGACCCGCCCGTCTCGGCCTCCCAAAGTGCTGGGATTACAGGCTTGAGCCACCGCGCCCGGCCTCCATGTTCCATTCTTTTAAGGCATTATTTGTTTTGTTTATTGGCTCTGATGTCCCTTCTAGTTTAGTTTTTATTTCTGAAAAACGTCCTTTGTATTTCTAATTCTGTTTCGTGTTCTATCATCTTCGTCTGTCTTTCAAATCTTAAATTTCTAAATGTTTCTGGTTATGATTTAAATGATACTTTAATGACTTCTATCATTTTCCTAATTCTTTTTACCTCATTTCAAATATTAGGTTACATTGGCATCTTCATTGTATGCATACCTGTCTGTCGTATTTTCATTGTAGGGCCAATATGATTGTTGTTATTAATATGTTATTATTCTGCTTTCTCTTATAACTACTATATTAGACTTGGCTATCATCCATGTTATTGCTTTTATAAAGTGAAACAAGTTTTTCTTTGTTCATAGGATGAGGTATAGGTCAAGATAAGTTTTCAAACTTCATGGGTCTACATCCCCTTTTCTGTTGTTTTTGTAAAATGATTTCAAAAATACTGCCTTGCGTTTTCTGAGATCTGACATTCTGCTCCCATTCCCCATTTTCTTCTGAGTCATTTCTCTTATCTGAACATTTTGTTTGCTAGCTTTGAAGACTTACAGGCTGCTTCACTGTGGTCAGAATAGTATTGTGGTCTCCTTTACCCACCCAGGAACTGAACCTGGTAGAGCCATCTCTCAGCCTGCCACTCTTGGATTGGAGCTCTATGCTTTCAGTGAACACAGGTCAGCAGTGTTGTGTTTTCCTGTCCTCTGGACTGTTGGAATCCCAGTTGACTTCCCCGACTTGCCAGTTGTTTCCCCTTACCCAGATCCTCATACCACGTGGGTCCTGCAGCTGTTGGTGGTTTGTGCCACACACTCTTACTGTGAGATTCTTTGGGATCCCTGGTCATTGATTTTGTTGTAGAAGTACAAAGTCTTTGATTTTGATGTGCTAGTTATTCAGTCTGTTTTTATAGGGAAATTTGAGGAGATTAAACTATTATACCCTATAATCTCCCCAGAATCCTTGTGATAATTATGTTCAAAAGACTATAAAAGAAAAAAAGAGTTGACTAATTATCCACCTCTGGTGCCAGTCAACTGAGATATTTCTGGAAAGGATGGTTCTCTCCCAGTTTGGTGGCTAGACAAGGTCATACACACCATCTATGGCTGTTTGCAAAGACCCCCAAAACCCTGATTTGGTTCCTTGACACCTTGAATTTTCTCTGTCGGGGGCTGAATTGTGTCCCCCAAAAGTCATCTGTTGAAGTTCTAACCCCCAGTACCTCAGAATGTGACTGGATTGGGAGATAGGGCTTTTAAGGAGGTGACTGAGGTTAAATGAAGTCACAGGGATGGGTTCTAATTTAAACTGACTGGCATCTTTGTAAAGAGAGGAGATTAGGACACAGACAGGCACAAAAGGAAGGCCCTGTGTAGACGCAGGAGAAGACGCCATCTACAAGCCAAGGAGAGGGGCTTCAGAATGAAACCCCCACTACAGGCACCTTGATCTCGGACTTCCAGCCTCCAGAACTGTGAGAAAGTAAATGTCTGGGCTGGGTGCAGTGGCTCATGCCTGTAATCCCAGCACTCTGGGAGGCCGAGGCAGGCAGATCACGAGGTCAAGAGATCAAGACCATCCTGGCTAACATGGTGAAAACCCGTTTCTACTAAAAATATAAAAATTAGCTAGGTGCAGTGGCGCACGCTTGTAGTCCCAGCTACTAGGGAGGCTGAGGCAGGGGAATTGCTTGAACCCGGGATGTGGGGCTTGCAGTGAACTGAGATCGCGCCACTGTACTCCATCCTGGGTGACAGAGCGAGATTCCGTCTCAAAACAAAACAAAACAAAAAAAACTAAACACGTTTTGTGGAAAGAATAAGAAAGAATAAGGTAGAGTGATTTTTATTTTATTTTTTTTCTGTTATTTTGGCACAGGCACGACCAAGACCAGGAAATGATTGGTCTTTTATCTGTTTTCTTATCTGTTTCTATTATGGCTGTACCTGAAAGTGTTTAAATTATACAAAATATTTTCTCGCTCTCTCTCTGCCCCTCTCTCAGAGTTTTACTCCAAAAGTTTTCTGGAGAGGGAGTGTGGTGGAAACCAGACTTTGTTGGCAGAAAGAGATGGTTCAAACCTTTTGTCTGCTGCTTGCTCACTGGACGTTGGGCGAGGCATCTGACATGTTTGAGCCACTGCTTCCTCATTTGTAACTGGGAAATGATGCCACTCCCAAAGGATAGACATAAGCATTACATGAGATAAAGCTGTAATTTGCTTCCTGGCCCATAACAGACCCCAAATAAATGCTATTTTCCATTTCTTCTCTTCCTTCTCCCAACCCATAGTTAGCCAGAAAAAAACCAATTATGAACAAAGAAAAGTCCAGTTCATTGAATCCCTGTTTACATTTATGTAAATTAGAAGCACGCTACTCACTGCACTCCCAAATTGGTGTCCTCAGCAGGAGTTCAAAGAGATGCTGCTCCCAGACTCAGGAAGTGCACCACTAGGCTGGTCCATGGACAGTCTTCTGAGCATGGGGCCCTCTCAGAAATAGAGGCTGTTTCAAGAATTCTATAGACACTGCATTTATTGGGCAACTGGCAAGCTGATGTCCCACCTAGTGGTCAGTGGGAGGTAGCCCATTTCAAGAAGAGATAAGAAGACTGCGTAATATCTTCTGCTGGGCAGAGCCTGAAGAACTGTCAGCTCACCCCATTCTCTCCATTTACAGAGGCCTGGGCACGTACAGCACAAGCGTGAGGCATGACAGCCGCAGCATGCAATGTCCCCTGGCAATGAGGGTGGGACTGGTGAGCATCACTCTCCTGGAGAGAGAAAGAAAGTCATGAGATTAAGAGGCATACCTTTGAATGGTTTCCCTAAAATATAAAATATTTCAAATACACAGAAAAGTTTATAACACACAACACATTCCCCACCCAACTCCCTTGAGTGCTAACATTTTGTCACACTTGCTTTCTATTTTGTTAAGAAACAAAACAACACACGTCCCATCAAAGCTCCTGGAACACCCTTCCACGACCCTTTCTCTTCCCTGTCTTTCACCCAGAGGTAACCATCAGCTCCAATTTTGTGTCTACCTTAAAATTACAAAATTCAATTTTGTGGCATTCAAAAATTACACTAACATCCCACGTGTGAATCCATCTTTTTGCATGTTTTCAAAATTTATTTTATCGATGACATGCTGTATGTATTTTTTCTATTACGAATAATGCAATGAACTTTCTTGTGCCATTTTCCCTATGGAACTTCTGCAAAAGTTTCTCTATTACTTTGTTACATGTGGAACTGCTGGATCAAAGAGCAAATGTTTTCTTTCCAGAGGTGTTGTACCAAATTACCCTTCAAATCTCCAGGGATAAGAAGTCCTCGTGCTCTCTATCTGCACTTATATTGAGATTGTTAGTCTTCTAAATATTTTCCATTTGATGGTTATGTAATGACATTTCATACTGCTTTGATTTGTAGTTTCTTATTTAGTAGCTATATTGAACATCTTTTTATGTTTCTTGGCTTTGTATTTTTTTTCTCTTATGAATGGTCTGTTGATATCTTTTGCTTTTTATTTTTATCTTTGAGACAGGGTCTTGCTCTGTCGTTCAGGCTGGAGTGCAATGGTGGGATCACAGCTCACTGTAACCTCCGCCTCCCAGGTTCAAGCAATCCTGCCTCCTCAGCCTCCGGAGCAGCTGGGACTACAGGTGCATGCCACCATGGCTGGCTAATTTTTTTTTTTTTTTGTAGAGACAGGATTTTGCCATGTTGCCCAGGCTGGTCCTGAACTCCTGAGCTCAAGCGATCCTTCCACTGTGGACCTCCCAAAGTGCTGGGATTACAGGCATGAGCCACCACGCCTGGCCCCTTTTACGTTTTAGTTGGATTTTTTTTTTTCCTTGTTGATTCTCGGGGTTTCCGTAGGTATTTCTGATAGGAATCCCCATTTTTGGTTATATGCTTTGCAAATATCTTTTCCCATCCGTACCTTACCTTTTTTTTTTTTTTAAAGTAAAAGTTTAAAGTGGAGTTATATACATTCATAAAAATGCACAAATCATAAATATAGAGCTCCATGAATTGTTACACCCGTGTAACCACCCAGATCAAGAATTGGAATACAACTTGCCCTGCTTCCTGACCATTCTAGCATCTGCCACACTCCCAAGATAAACACCGTGCAGATTTCTGAGTAACTTTGTGTTGTTCTGAACTTTATACGATGAAGTCGCACACCATGTACTCTTTGGTTTCTGTTTTTGTTCACTTGATTGTAAAGTTGCAAGATTCATTTATAACATTGCATGCAGCAGTCATTGTTATTTCCCATTTCTATTTAGTATTTCAATGTATGCATCTACTACTTTCATATGAATCCATTTGATTGTTAAAAATGTTTGGGTAGGATGGACTCGGTGGCTTATGCCTGTAATCCCAGCACTTTGGGAGACAAAGGCGGGCAGATCACTTGAGGTCAGATGTTCGAGACCAGCCTGGCCAATATGGTGAAAGCCCATCTCTACTAAAAATACAAAAATTAGCTGGGCGTGGTGGCACGTGCCTGTAATCCCAGCACTTTGGGAGGCTGAGGCAGGAGAATCGCTTGAACCCGGGAATTGGAGGTTGCAGTGAGCCAAGATCGCGCCATCACATTCCAGTGTGGGCGTTGCAGCAAGACCCCATTTCAACAACAAACAACAACAGCAACAACAACAACAACAACAATAACAACAACAGGTGTCTGGGTAATTTCCATGTTTGAACAATTATGAATAAAGCTGCTGTGAACATTCTGGCACATGCCTTTTGGTGTGCACAGAGCAAAAGTGCAAGGTCATAGGGCACACGCATCCAGCTTTTGTAAAGTCTGCCTGTAATGATGCTGCGAGTGCTGAAGACCCTCCCATTTTCTACCTGTCAGGAGGTTAACTGCTGCTGGGAGCTGGCCAAACGCTATCCTCTTAGCCCAGTGACAGTCCTGATTTAATGACCAGGAGATGTGGGGAGAAAACAGCCCAGCCCCACAGATTAATGCTGGACATCTCTAAGGACCATCCCAGCTTCAGAACCTCCTGAGGGACCACTGGGACCACCTGAAGTCTCCATTTCAAAGTTGAATAGAAGCAGTGAGGACAAATACAATTTTGCCTTGTTACCAATGTAAGGGGGAAAGCAACCTTGTATTTCTGGAATCAACTCCATTGGTCATGATGTATTTTTTATATTTTCCTTGCTATTATTGGTAGTATTTTAAAAAAGATGATTGGACCTAACTGCATGAGGGATATCGGTCTATCATTTTCTTCTCTCATCTCCTCTTGTCATAAAATGAGTAGGGAAGAGTTTCCTCCTACTGTATTTCTGAAAGAGATTGGTGTTTTTATTTCAATTTGATAGACTTTACTGGTAGAACCATCTGGGGTGAGTAATTTCTTTGTGAAAAAATTTTAAAATTACAAAATTCAATTTCTCACATATATAGATGTAGATTCGATTTCTCCTAGGTTTAGTAATTTGTGTCTCACAAGGAATTTGTTCATTTCATCTAAATTGCCACATTTATTGGCATAAAGTTGTTTATAATATTACTTTATTAATTTTTTACTGTTTGTAGGTACTATAGTAATGAGCCCTCTTTATTCTTGATATTGATAATCTGTGTGTTGTCTCTTCAGTTTTTTTTTCATAATCAGTCTATTTGGAAGTTTATCAATCAACCAGTTTTTGATTTCATGGATTTTTTCCTATTATTTGTCCACTTTCAGTTTCACTGATTTCAGCTCTTTACTGTTTCCTTCATTCTTTTGATTTTGATGTTACATTACTCCTCTTTTTTCTTCTAACTTCTTGAGGTTGATACCTAGATAACTGATGTTAGACTTTTTCTATTTTTAAATAAAGCATACATTTCTGACTACATGGCAGCATCCCACATATTTTGATATATTGTATTTTCATTCATTCACATTGAAATATTTCTTTTTATGAGAAAGGATGGGTGAAATGTACAACTATAATTGCAGCTTTGTCTATTCCTTCAATTTTCTTATTTTTGCTTTATGTATTTTTAAGCTTTGTAATTGGTCGTCATCACATTTAATATTATTATGGCTTCTTAATAATTTACTCTTTTGTCATTATACAATTTACCTCTTTCAGGTAATATTCCTGGTTTTGACATCTGCTATGTGTGATATTAAAATAATCGTGTCAGCTGTTTTATGATTAGTCTTTGCCTAGCATACTTTTCCCTATCTTTTTATTTTTAATCTACTTGTAACTCTGTGTTTAATTTAAACTGCATCTCATGTATACAGCACTTATGTACTGCTATGTTTGAGTTTTGCTTATTTTATCCAAACTGATAATCTCTGCCTTTAATTGGAGTGTTTAGACCACTTATATTTAATACAGTTATTGGTATGAATGGGTTTAAATCTACCATCTTGCCTTCTGTATAACTTCTTTGATAAAGTGTCTGTTTAGAACTTTTGGCCATTTTTATTTTGGATTGTTCATTTTCTTGTTGCTGAATTTAAGTCCTGTATTGGATATATGTTTTGTAAGTACTTTCTCCCACTCTGTGGCTTGTCTTTTTATTTTTCTAACAACATCTTTTACAGAGCAAAAGTTTATAATTTCGGTAAAGTCCAACTTATAAACTTTTGAATGGATCATGCATTTAGTGTTGTATATGTAAAACTCATCAATAAACCCAAGGTTATCTAAATTTTCTTCTAGAATTTTATAGCTTTGCATTTTAGACTTAGGTCTCTGATTGATTTCGAGTTAATTTTTGTGAAAAGCATAATATCTGTGTCTAGGTTCATATTTTTGCATATCGATGTCCAGTTGTTTCAATACCACTTGTTGAAAAGACTATCGTTTATCTGTTGAATTTTCTTGTGTCTGTATCAAAGATCACTTGACTATATTTGTGTGTGACTCTTTCTGGGCTTTCTTCTATTCCATTCATCTATGCATTTATTTTGCTAATACGCTGCTGTCTTGATTACTGTAGTTTTATAATAAGTCCTGAAATAAGGTAGTGTGAGTCCTCCAACTTTGTTCTTCTTCAGCATTGTGCTGGTTATTCTAGACCTTTTGCCTGTCTACATGAGCTTTAGAATCAGTTTTTTGATATTTAGAAAATGAATTAATGAGATTTCGACTGGAATTGCATTGACTCCATAGATCACGTTGGGAAGAATTGGCATCTTAACGATGTTGAGTCTTCTAATTTGTTAATATATTTCTTTATTTAGATCTTCTTTGATGTATTTCATCAGTGTTTTGTAGATACAGATCTTGTGCATATTTTGTTGGGTTTATTACGAAGTATTTGATTTTGTTGGTACTATTGCCAATGCTATTTAAAATTTTAAATTCCACTTATCAATTTCTGATGTATAGAAAAGCAGGTGATTATGTAATTCACTTTGTATCCTTTGAACTTTCTATATTTTAAAATTTATTGAAACTTTATGACACTGGCTATGGTCTATGCTGACTGTTCTGTGTACACTTAAAATGGATGTTTGTACTGTCATTTTTACATAGAGATTCAATAAAGTAAATTAAGTCAAGTTGATGGACCATGTTGTTCAATCTGGAAGTCCCAGAAGTTGGTTTTTGTGTTTTGTTTTGTTTTAGATTCTTTGTGATTTCTACAATTATGTCTATGAATAGAGACAGTTTTATTTCTTCCTTTTCAATTTGTATACATTTAAATTTCTTTTTCTTGTCTTACTGCACTAACTAGGATTTTCAGTATGATGTGGAGAGGGGTGGTGAGAGAGGACATCGTGCCTTATTCTTGATCTTTGGGGGAAAGCATCCAGTTTCTTACCATTAAGTGAGATGATGGCTGTAGGGTTTTGCAAGTGTTCTTCATTAAGTTGAAGATATTCCCCTATATTCCCAGTGTGCTGAGAGTTTTTTCCCTTATGACTTTAGCTTTTTGTGTCTTATATAAGAATACCATCCTGTCTTCTGAACATAGAGCCTCATATATCTTCCGTTAATGTTTTCATGATTTTCTCTCATATTTTGAGATTTCTTTTTGTAAGTGGAATGAGGTGAAAATCAACATTTTTAAACATTTCTCCAATTGTTGTCTCATCATTTGCTGAAGAAAGCATCGTTTTCCAACTCTTTTAAGGTGCTTCTTTTATAATACTTAAAAATCCCATACATGCTGTTTCTGGGCTTCATTCAATTTAATTGCTTCATTATCTATTCCTGCACCAATGCCACACTATTTTAATTACTTAGCTTTATATTATGTTCTGGTATCCCCCTCGTGCTCCTCAATTTCCAGTTTCTCTTGGCCAGTCTTTAACATACACGTTTCCTCTGTTGTCTTTTCTGCCTGGATGTTTCTTCCCCAGATATCTACTTGATTTGCTCTTTCAGGTTTTATCTAAATGTCCTGCTCTCATTGAGGGCTTCAACAACCAAGTGATCTAAAATTTTCACTACTTACCTTACATTGCTATCCCAGCCTGCTTTATTTTTCTCCTTGAAACTGAGTACTGTCTGAATATACCATATGTTTTACCTGTTTAGTCTGTTTGCTATCTCCCTGAGCAGAATGTAACTCTAGAAGGAAAAATATTTTTGCCTATTTTGTTCACCACTTAAGTTTTTGCACCCAGAAACAATGGCTGCCACAAGTTATGTATTGAATCGGATTGAATTGAATTGCTAAGACAAAGGCTTCAATCTCTGTTTCTGCATGAAAATGTCAGTGGCCACCTTAGCTCAGAGGAGTGGCATTTGACAAAATCCACTTTCTCATTGGCTTTGGGAAGAGGACAGCTATGTGTTTAGGGACCATTTATAGCAGATACACCTCCTTATAAACCAAATCTGAATTAGGCCTCCTCTTTCCTCTGTGCAGAGCTTCCCAAGGTGCTGATCGCTTCCTAAATTTCCACGGTGGATGTCCTCCGCTGGCCTCCTTAGGTCTGTAACCTCATCACCAGGACATGTGGCTCCGAGCTGGCAATCAAAGCAGGGTTTTGAATGAAGGGTGCTCTGTGACTCATAGGTAATGACCTTAGGAACCAAGAAATCCATAAAAAGAGGATGTGGTCTCTAGGAAAACAAATGGAAATTTTGATATGATGGATAACTGTAAAAAAAAACATAATTAATTTTGTCCGGGTTACCTAATTAAGGTAGGCTGGTTTTCCCACACTTGTCCTTATAACCATCTTCACTGGCCCTCAGGTTCAGTGGATGAGCTTCCTCTCTTCAGAGTTTGCTGCTATTGCCACAATCTTATTTCCTAGGGGCATTCATACACACTTCCTCCACAGAGGTAAGAAGCACAGGTGGGGGTTGCAAAGTTGAATTTGGGATGTGGAATTTTGTAGACATTACAAAAAACCAGATCTGTCCACCCAACGTCAAGGGCGTTCTGTGATTTCAGAGCAGGAAGTCCTTGATCTCCTGGAAGTAAAATCTTTTTTTTTTTTTCCCCCAGTTTATAGACAGTCTTATAAATTCTTCTCTGAAATACAGTAACACAAAGCCTCCTAACAAATAAAGGCAGCAAGTTTTTTGGTATTATTGACAAAACTCTTCATCTAGATAAATATATAACTGCATTATGCATTTCCACATCTACTTTACCAGTTGGAGGAAGGAAAGCTGAGCGGCATGTTTCCTGCTACCTGCAGATTCCCTGCATCTGGCTTTGGCTGGTTGTCCTAAGTCTGCAAAAAATGCTCATTTTAATCAAACTCCTTTAGCTGTTAGAAGATGTGATTCATGCAGGAGTTAAAGCCTCTATGAATGAGAGGGAGAGAGAAAAAGAGAGAGGAAGGGAAGGAGAGAGAAAAGAGAAGAAGAAAGGGGAGGCAGGAAGAAAGAGGAGACGAGAGAAGAGAGAAGGAGGAGGAGAGGGGGAGCAAGGGAGAGAGTGACAGGGTGTCCTGTCCTTGGAGAGTCCTGGTCCCATGCCTGGAGGGCTCTGATCCTACCCCTGGAGGGCCCTGATCCTGCCCCTGAAGGGCCCTGGTCCTAATCCTGGAGAGCCCTGGTTTTGCCCCTGGGTGAGTCCTGCTCCTGCCCTGGTGAGCCCTGCTCTTGTCCCTGGTGAGTCCTGGTTCTGCCCTTGTGAGTCCTGGTGCTGTTCCTAGGTGAGTCCTGCTCCTACCCTTGGTGAGCCCTGGTCCCACCCAGGTCCAGCCTGGTTCTGCCCTGGGTGTTTCTGACCCTGCCCCAGGTGATTCTTAGCACCGATCCTTGACTGCCCCTGGGGAACGCCTAGAAACTTCTGTTGTCCCGGGACCTCTTAAGCAGGGAGAGCCGGCCCAGCCATCCTGGGATCTTGCCTTGGCTCTAGTGCCTGAGGTCACAAGGTCTGGGCTCTTTTACTCTCCCTGTCCGTGGAGCTCATCCACTACCCTCCTTCCTCCCCAAGAATGAGCAACTCCAGAAGGACCCATATCGCATCTTCTCTTTCCAGGGACCTCATAAAATCTGTGGCTGAGAAGGGGCAATTTTCTCCCATAGAGAGCCCCTCCTAAGCCTGTGGTCTGGCTTCATGCGGGCTGATGGGGCCCTCAGAGGTTGCAGCCAGAAGGGAGGGGAAAACCTCAACGCTGTGCATTATTTCTTTTTCTAAAACGTGCAGGGAAAAGTGTAACTAAACACAAAGGCATGCAGGAGGAACCAGTACCACTCTGGGGCTGCGGGCTTGTTTCCACAAAGGCTGAGCACTGCTGGCCCTTCTAGGCATCTCATCACCTCCCTTGGAAAGATGCAAAGCTTAATGTCTCTTATTTGCCTAACAGTGAAGACTGCCAAGTGCTCTAGAAGTGCTTTACATTTGGATTACGTCCCAAGTCACGCACGACATCCCTTTTGGTGGATGCTGCCAAATTCCCAAATCCCTTATCCCCTCCCCATCCCTCGCCCCTTCCTTCCCTCCTCTCTTGGATTCATGGAGGAAACTGGGCTGGGATATTCTTGCCTCTTGGTGGCCATTCAGAATTTGTCTGTGGGTTTCCAGTCTCCTCTTCTGTCACTGACTCCCTCTGATTTGCTGACAGTAGCCTGGACAGTGTGCTGGGAGATTCCCTGCCTGGGAGCCCAACAACCTATGGCTGACCCTAGCATGGCCTTTAACCAACTAGTGACCTTGAGCAAGTCACTGTATCTGTCGGAGCTTTCCTTTCCTGACCACAAAATGAGGTAATGATAGCTCCTACCTCCTCTGATTCTGATGAGACTGAAAAGAAATAATGCATGTTCATTAATTCACTAATTCATTTATTCACTGTCAGACACGAAGGACAGTGCCTGTTGCATCAAAGACTACAAATGTGGCCAGGTGCAGTGGCTCATGCCTGTAATCTCAGCACTTTGGGAGGCCGAGTTGGGAGGATTGCTTGAGCCCAGGAGTTCAAGACCAGCCTGGAAAACATAGCAAGACCCTGTCTCTATTTAAAAAATAAAACATCATATATATATACATATATATAAAATATTATATTAAAAAACCCATATATATATATATATATATGAGAGAGAGGAGAGGAGTTATATTATTCACATATAACAGCCAGGAGTTATATACTCAAATCAGTCTCCCCCAGCATTCAGGGACCAGAGTTTTTAAGGACAACTTGGTGGATGAGGGGATGCCAGTGAGCTGGGAGTGCTGATTGGTCAGGTCAGAATTGAAATCATAGGGATTCGAAGCTGTCTTCTTGCACTGGGTCAGTTCCTAGGTAAGAGGCCACAAGAACAGATGAGCCAGTTAATTGATCTGGATGGTGCCTGCTGATTCATCAAGTGCAGGGTCCGCAAAATATCTCAAGCACTGGTCTTAGATTTTGCAATAGTGTTTTTATCCCCAGGAGCAATTTGGGGTGGACCAGAATCTTGTAGCCTCCAGCTACATGACTCCTAAACCACAATTTCTAATCTTGTGGCTAATTTGTTAGCCCTACCAAGGCAGTCTAGTCCCCAGGCAAGAAAGGGGTTCGTTTGGGGATAGGGCTGTTATCACCTTTGTTTTAAACTATAAACTATAAACTATAAACTAAGTTCCTCCCAAAGTTAGTTCAGCCTATACTCAGGAATGAACAAGGACAACTTGAGGGTTAGAATCAAGATGGAGTGGGTTAGGTCAGATCTCTTTCACTGTCTCAGCTACAATTTTGCAATGGCGGTTTCAATCTCTTTCTTTGGGTTTTATAACGTCTTAATCTTAAGTGTTAAGCATGTCCGTATAAGAAACCACTTGAGCAGACTTAGTGTGAGCAACAAGGCTGTTTAATCACTTGGGTGCAAGTGGGCTGAGTCTGAGAAAGGAGTCAGCAAAGGGTGGTGGGAGTGGAACTGGTTTTATAGGTTTGGGGTAGGTAGTGGAAAGTTACAGGTAGGGGCAGTTTTTTTGGGCAGGGGAAGAATGTCACAAGGTGCATAGTCACAAGGTGGGGGGAGGTCACAAGGCATGCTATCACAAGGTAGATTGATGAGTCAGGGTAGGGCAGAAACAGATCACAACGGTGGAATGCTGCGAGGTCGGTTAATCAGTTAAAGCAGGAACTACCTGTTTCTTCTTCTTTAGTGGTTCTCCTGTTGCTCCAGGCTTTGCGACTCCAGGAGGCCTGTACATGTGGGTCACAGGGGTCACAATGGCTTGACCATGGTGTAGCCCATTCAGAGGACCTTCCATTAAGGTGTTGGCTAATGAAGATGGAAAAAAGCTGAAGACCGTTCTAACTTCTTCCTGCTCATCAGGGGCATCGCCCGGGTGGGTGTTGACCCCAAGGTGAGAAAAAGAAAACTACAAACGTGAACTGTTATTGTGCGTGCCGTCAGCAGGCAGGGCTGTCTTCAGGAGGGGCCTGGACACAGATGGGATTGCTCCTGTTCGGGTTGGAGAGTTATAGCTGTGAGTCTCTGAGATCAAGGAAAGCATAGCAGGCTCGGGGCTCTACCATGTGGCCGACCCCATCTCTGCTGCCTTCCTCAGAGCCTGCGGCTTTGTTTCTGGATTTCCCTTTGCTGATTTGACGCTTTGGGCCTAGGGCTTTGTATTGGGTTCCCTGGGCTGCTGTAATGAATTATTACAGACTTAGAATAATAGAATGTTATTCTCTCATAGTTCTGGAGGACAGAAGTCCAAAGTCAAGTGGTCAGCAGGAAGAACCTGTTCCTGGCCTCTGCCAGCTTCTGGTGGCTCCAGGCTTCCCCAGTTTGTGGCTACATCACTCTAGCCTCTGTGTCTTCACATGACTTCCCCTGTCTCTCTCTGAGTCTTCTCTTCTTATAGGAACACTGTCGATGAAAAGAGTTGAACTCTGTAAAATATTTGAAGAGATTTATTCTGAGCCAAATATGAGTGACCATGGAGTCCCTCAGGACATCCTGAGAACATGTGTTCAAGGTGGTCAGGGCACAGCTTGGTTTTGTACATTTTCGAGAGGCATGATATCAATCGAATACATTTAAGAAATACATTGGTTTGTTCTAGAAAGCCTGAACAACTCAAAGTAAGGGGGCTTCCAGGCTACAGGTGAATTTAAACATTTTCTGGCTGACAACTGGTTGAGTTTGTCTAAAGACCTGGGATCAACAGCTTAAGATAAAAGATTGGAGTCCAAAGTTCTTTTGAAGTCTTACAGTGGCTGCCCTTAGAGACAATAGATGACAAATGTTTCCTATTCAGATCTTAGTGAATCTCTTTAGGATTAAGAGGGTCTGAAAGAAAAAGATCTAGCTATGTTAATAGAGAGTCTTTACAGGTGCAAATTCTCCCTCACCAGCGTTGCAGGGCCATTTCAAAATATGGCAAAGGAAAATGTTTTGGGGGTAAAATATCTTGATTTTCTTCCTTGTCTCGTAATGTTAAGCCAGAGTCATGTTGGAAAGTAAGTCACAACATACAGGGTTAAATAAAACCCATCTGATGAGATTTATGATTTGTAGGGCGTGACTCCCCAGACCCCTTAGATAGGAATTTGGGCAAGATAAAAATCAGAGTTTAGTCCTCAACACCAACCACTGGATTTAGGGCCCTCTCCATGATCTCCTCTCAACCCTCAACTAATTACATTTGCAAAGACCCTATTTGTAAATTAGGTCACATCCTGAGGTAGACGTGAAATTTGGGGGACACTATTCATCCCCTTACAGGCATTCACGCCGGGCTCAGCATGTGTTAGCAATGTAGTCACCCATAGTGGTTGGAAGCTCCTTCTTTTAGGCCCCGAGGCAGACCCCAAGAGCCCTGCTCCTGCCCCAGATGACACCTGATGACCCCTAACGTTGGGGACAAACCTGCTGACACTGACCAGGCCAGAGGACATTTGTTTGCTCCCCTCGCCCAGCACCCAGGGCAGCCCTGGAGTTCTTTCTTGCTTTACCAGATTCTTTTTTTCAGCCCCATTTCGTTTTCCGAATCTTTTTGTCCTATCATCTCAAGTAGCCTACAATCAAACCAAGGCCATGGTCTGAATGTTGTGGTTATTGAGAGGGTAAAGTTTTTTATTTTTATTTTTAGAGATGGCATCTCTCACTGTTACCCAGGCTGGAGTGCAGTGGTGCGATCCTAGCTCACTGCAGCCTTGACCTCCTTGGACTCAATTGATCCTCCCGCTTCAGCCTCTTGAGTAGCTGAGTTTACAGGCATGCACCACTGTGGAGTCCAAATAAGTAAGCAACGACCAGGAGAGCCATTGTTCTGAGAGACCAGTAATCACAGACAACTCACTAGTACAACGTCCTGTTCCCAAATACTTCGCTCCACACGTAGTGCCAGCAGCACAACCTCATTCTGCACATAGCCCCCTCCAGTGTGAACCTGTAAAACTTCCTCCAGTCCCTGCCTCTTGGCACACAGCCCGTTCTCTGCTGTGCTGTCCATGGCACCCTTACAACATATCTTTGTGCCTTACCTAATAAATTGGTCTTTCTTTACCTACAACTGTCTTGGTAAAATCTCCTACCACCTGTGACACTGGCCCCAGCCAGTCGCACCCGTGACAGCCACCATACCTGGCTTTTTAAAAAAATTTTTGTAGTGATGGGGTCTTGCCATGTTGCCCAGGCTGGTATTGAACTCCTGGCTTCAAATGGTCCTGCTGCCTCAGCTGGGATTCTAATGTGCTGGGATTACAAGTGCAAGCCACCGTGCCTAGCCTGCAAAGGTTTTTCTAAATGTTAAAGCAATAATTTGTTTAAAAATATTTTAGTTTGAAAAGATCAGAGAGATAAAGTACAATACGTAAATGCGTGAAATTGGTAGTGGGCTGCAAAAATGCTCATACTGAGTTCTTTCTTTCCGTCCCCTCTCGACTTGATTATCAATTTCTGCACCCCCTTGGGCTCTGTCAGGATTGCATCCTGCCTGCTTTGTACACACGGAACAGACTTGTGGGTTCTTGGCAGCCCTAAGGGACCAGGCTCTGGTGAGCGATCACAGCCAGCGCTGCCTTCCCTTCAGGCCCCAGTGCTGCTCTGTTTATGTGCCTTACGGCTTCTGGGGCACCGCAATGCCTGGAGGAAGAATTTCCCACCTAGAGGCTTACTGCTCTGTGCACAGACACGCGAGCTGCAGGAGAATGAGTGTCTAATTTGGCGTGGCCCATGGAGGCTGAAAGCTCAGCCCCAGGTCTTCGTTTACCTTCAGCTGCTGGCAATGGAGGTGATGGGGAGGATGGGGCTGTGGGTTTCCACCTAATTAGTTTCTCCTGGATCTTTGGCCCTGGCAGCCTCCCTTCAGCATTTCGAGGTGTGGATAAACCCATTCCATTTGACACCAATTTTCTCGGTCACCCTGTGTCCGAGGGCCGGCTAAGTAGCTGTCCGCCTGCATTTCCCATTGCAGGCTTCTCACTTCCAGGGCTTGTTACGGTGCATTAGCCAGATCTCGTTTCATAGCCGTGAGATCGTTGCTGTGGCTCAGGGGTTTTCGTTGGGCAGCTGTTTGTGGCTTCAGCACGGGTGCAAATTAAGGGATGACGCGAATAGCGATCCTGACAGTTGTGTTTTCATCAGGAAGCTGCTCTAATCCTCTAATTGGAATGCTGTGAATATGATGTGGTTCTGTCTTCCTTGTTGCTACTTTTTGGCGGGGAAGTGATGTGCGAACATGGAGAAGGAAGTAGAGGAGGGCCAGGTGGGCATTGCCCTGGGCAGGTGCTGCAGAGGGAGGGGACAGTGTAGAAAGTGGGCTGAGAGAGTTAACCCCTCTCACCAGGCCCCTTCCAGCCCAGCGTCCACAGAAATGGAAGGGAAATGGCAGTGAGGCCTAATGTGGCAGGTGGTTTTCCAAAGCTAACTACAAAGCTGTTACCACGCCTGTGGTCTTCTGTGAACTTGCCACGCTGTGACGGTGGAGGCTCTGCGTGGTGGAGTCTGACTGCGTGGAGCATCAGAATATGGTGAAAAATCACTCCGTTCCTCGTGTGGACAGGTAAACCAAAAATAAAATTCTAACCCCGCCCTCCGCTCTCCCCATCTGAACGGACCCCTCCCCTTGGCAAGGGCGTTGGAAGGCTAACCTGAGGGACTGGTTCAGGCCACGATGTGGGGCGGGGGCTGGACATCCCTCACTCTCCCCTCCTCCCTTTCAGAATTACTGATAGAACAGGCTCTTTCAGTCTAATGAGAAACATTTACAATTTCTTCTCTCTGAAGCCTGCTACCTGTTGGCTTCATCTGCATGGTAAAACTTTGGTTTCCACAACCCCTTATGATAACCCAGACACTCCTTTCTGTTGAAGCCAGGTCTTTAGATAGTAACTTAACTCCTTCAACTGATTGCCAATCAGAACAAATTTAAATCTACCTATCACCTGGAGGCCCCCTCCCCACTTCCAGTTGTCCCGCCTTTCTGGACCAAACCAATGTCTATCCCACATGAACTTGATGTCCTGTGTCTCCCTAAAGTGTATAAAACTAGGCTGTGCCCTGACCACCTTGGGCACATGTTCTCAGGGTTTCCTGGGGCTGTTTTATGGGCCATTAATCACTCCTATTTGGCTCAGACTAAATCCCTTCAAATATTTTACAGAGTTCAGCTGTTTTCATTGACAGCCATTAACGTTAACTCAGCTGCTTCGGCTTCTAGCCCCTTGGAAGCTGCCGTCCTGTAAGGAGGGGCACCTGGAGGCTTCCTGACTGGGAAGAGCTCACGTCTTGTGGAGTTTGGGGGCTGTGAAGACAGAGCAAGACAAGGAGGCTGAGGCACCCGCTGATGGCACTTGGGTCAGAGACGCATCCTCTGTGCCTATCCTCCCTATTCCTGACCTGCAAAATCATGAGAAAATAAAGGATGATTTGAAGCTTTGAAGTGTGGGAGGCTACCTATGGAGCAACACATCACCAGAGCATTCCCAAGACAAGCCTGGGATGGGGACGAGGCTGTAAAATGAGCTGCCCAATAGCCTGGTGGATGAGGATTTCAGCGGCTCTCCCAGACAAGGACAGAGAGGGGTGTCTGGCAGGGCCCAGTGAGGACTCCAGCTCCCTGTGCAGCCTGGTGGAGGCCCCCATCTCACTGCGTCTGGGTGTGAGAGGGGACTGAGCAAGAGTAACTCACCGTCCGCTCGGTGGGCAGCTCAACGTTCATCTCTCCACTTAGCAAATGTGTCCTGATCACGTGTCCACACACACCCACTGAGACAGGAGGAACAAACAGGTAACCTGGGCCCTCAGCGACTGATGGTGTAGTGGCACTTCCCAAGAAATCCCTGCACATCCCTGGGAGGGGCAGGCGGGTTTCCATGGGTCACTCAGAGTGGGGATTGCAACTCAGATGGTGGCTGTCCTACCAAGAGCCTTCCCCAGCTGGTACCTCTCTGGAGGCTCCTCTGGGGAGTCTTAGCAAGGCAAGCACTATAGCCATCAAGGTGTCGTAGCTGGGTCATGACGTAAGGACCTCCTGAATCCAAGTGGATAAATATGGGCGAGAGTTCCTTAGGGCCTTTGGGGCACCACTTGTTGAGAACCTTCTCCCTCGAGGAACAGGAAGTCATGTTTAGGGACTAAGCCCTGATCTTTTTCCCTCTGTCTTTGTGATCCTTGGCAATAGCCCTGAGCCCTCCTGTAAAAGGTAAAGTAGAGGTTCCTCTTCAAAGACTTTCCTCCCCATTTGATTAGGAACAAATAGTAACTTCTCTTAAAAGCAAAATGTATTCAAAGACTTGTGCTAACATTCTTAAATATCTGCTAGCCGTGATAAAGAAATCAATATACTTTATGTTCTTCGCTCCCACAATGTGGCCTAAATATTTGCCCTGACATGCTTATACTGGTCCAAGCAAGCATTAGGTCGTAGCCTGTTCCTCTTCCTTATTTGAAGGTGTTTTTACCTTTCTCAGCATTCCACAAGTTACTTCCTCCTTCCTCTGTTCTCCTCTGCCTTTGCCTCTTAAAAAGTTCTAAGTTGCTAGTCAGTTGGGACAAATACAGAATGTGAAGTCCCGTTGCAGTCAGTGGAGACCGGACACAGCAGTAGGGTGGATGCGTCAGGTTATAAATGACCCTGCCTCCTTTGTTCGGTGTACTCTCGTGGCAAAACTGCTGGCGAGTGTACCCTTTCTGCAGAAAGTATAAAAATGGCCTTGCTAAAAAAATTAATGTTCAAGTGCTATTTCTTTTTTTTTTTTTTTTTTTTTTGAGACAGAGTCTCGCTCTGTCGCCCAGACTGGAGTGCAGTGGTGCGATCCTGGCCCACTGCAACCTCCGCCTCTCGGGTTCAAGCGATTCTCCTGTCTCAGCCTCCCAAGTACCTGGGATTACAGGTGCACGCCACCACACCCAGCTAATTTTTTTGTATTTTTAGCAAAGACGAGGTTTCACCGTGTTAGCCAGGATGGTCTCGATCTCCTGACCTCATGATCCGCCCACCTCGGCCTCCCAAAGTGCCGGGATTGCAGGCGTGAGCCACTGTGCCCAAGTGCTATTTCTTTACGGCACCGGGAAACAAGCATTTCGAACACCTCCTGACTCACTGAAGCTGATTTTTGTTTCTGGGCAAGAAGGAATGACTGAAGATCCCCCACAACGTAGTGCCTCCTCTCCCAAGCAGCCCCCAGGACTTTTCCTCGGGAGGAGGTTCATCTTATCTTGGGGCTGTGTGGGTTTGGTCCTGGGCTAAGGAGGCCATTGCAAATTTATAAAATAAAACCTCAGATTTCTTTAATAGTAGAGAATTAAAAGGAAGTGGATAAACTTAATGTAAAGACAATTCCCAAGTATTTTCATCAACAGTTGTATGACTCCACCCTCACGCTGCAAATAAAGACATATCCAAGACTGGGTAATTTATTAAAAAAAAAAGGCCGGGCGCAGTGGCTCAAGCCTGTAATCCCAGCACTTTGGGAGGGCCGGAGACGGCGCGGATCCAAGGTCAGGAGATCGAGACCACCCCTGGCCTAACCTGGTGGAAACCCCGTCTCTACTAACAAATTACAGAAAAACTAGCTGGACGAGGGTGGCGCGTGCCGCTGTAGTCAGCTAGCTTGGGAGGCTGAGGAGGAGAAATGCGCTGGGAACCTGAGCGGGCCCAGAGCTGCTGCCAGTGAGCCAGAGATCTGGCCACTGCCCACTCCAGTTTGGCGACAGACGCGAGACTCCGTCTCAAAAAAAAACAAAAAAAAAAAAAAGAAAAAAGAGGTTTAATGCGACTTCAGTTCCACATGGCTGGCCTCACAATCATGGCAGAAGGTGAAGGAGGAGCAAAGTTCTATCTTACAAAGAAGCAGGCAAGAGAGCGTGTGGAGGGGAACTTCCCTTTATTATAAAACCATCAGATCTCATGAGACGTATTCACTATCATGAGAACAGCTGGGGAAAAACTACCCTCATGATTCAATTACCTCCCACCGGGTCCCTCCCACAACACGTGGGGATTACGGGAGCACGATTCAAGATGAGATTTGGGTGAGGACACAGCCAAACCGTATCAGTAGTTTAATCAAAGCTACTTATGGGGAACTAATTTGAAAATTCCTTCTATTTCTTTCTTATTCTGGACGTGTGTGTTACGATGTTATCACCAACTTTCCAGCAGCGGTGGCATAAGCCGGGAAGTTCATCATTTCTATAACTGATGGAGATTTGATTCTGTCTGATTTCATGCCTGAATGGGTACATTTTTCAAAATGTTTGTGGTCGGCCCATTCCCCGTATTCATTCTTGGCTCCTGTGTTAGGAAAGCTGTGGTCAGTGTTAAGGGGACAATGTGCCCAGCAGGGATGATAAAGCTGTGGGCATCTTAATGAGCTTCCCGGGGAAGCTCCTCACCCCTTGGTCACTCCAAGGGCCACGTGGCTTGCGTCTGAACCTCCCTTCACGTCCAGCTTCCTGGGCTGGTCAAACACTGATTCCAAATGAACGCTCACACCTTGGTCTGCTTGAGGGCTGTAGAGCCGTGTGTGGAAGTTTGGCAGCTCCTTGGCAAGCCTGCTGCTTCCCCAGCAAATAGAAACACCATTTTGAATACCTGGGCATTCTCTCTGACGTCCCTTTTCATCTCCCCACTCTCACGCAATCCAGCTGGCTCTCTCTGCCTTCCACGGATATCAAGAATGTCCACCATCTCTTGAGTCCAAGTCCTTCTCAGTCACCTCTTTCTTGAACTAATTTATTCCTGTTTGTTTTTTTCTAGTCCTCCCTTCTGTTCGTGTCTCTCCTCTGCACACTTCCATTTTCTGGTTCAGAATAAAAGCCCAAGTTCTTGCAGTGGCTTGGAGGGCCCCATCTGTTGGATCCTCTCCCTGTCACTGTCCCAGTCACACTTGCCTTATGGCTGTTGGTCATAAATACAGTTGACACTTGAACAACATGGGTTTGAACTGCATGGATCCACTTATACACATATTTTTTCAATACAAATATATTTAAAAATTTTGGAGATTTGCAACAATTTGAAAAAACTTGCAGATGAACAGCATAGCGTAGAAATATTGAAAAATGAAGGCCGGGCGCGGTGGCTCACGCCTGTAATCCCAGCACTTTGGGAGGCCAGACGGGCGGATCACGAGGTCAGGAAATCAAGACCATCCTGGTTAACATGGTGAAACCCTGTCTCTACTAAAAATACAAAAAACTAGCCGGGCATGGTGGGTGGCGCCTGTAGTCCCAGCTACTTGGGAGGCTGAGGCAGGAGAATCACTGGAACCCGGGAGGCGGAGTTTGTAGTGAGCTGAGATAGCACCACTGCCCTCCAGTCTGGGCGACAGAACGAGACTCTGTCTCAAAAAAAAAAAAAAAAAGAAAAATTAAGAAAAAGTTAGGTATGTCATGAATGCATAAAACGTATGCAGATACTAGTCTATTTTATCCTTTATTGCCATAAAATATACACAAATCTATTATGAAAGGTTAAATTGTATCAAAGCTTGTGCACACACTTACAGACCATATAGGGAGCCATTCAGTTGAGAGAAACGTAAGCAAATGTAAAGGTGCACTATTTAATGGTAACTGCATACACATGGTACCACTGCACTAATTTCTTTTTTTTTTTTTATTTTCCCCATTAGGTCATTGACATTTTTATTTTTTAATTTTTTATATGTATTAGATGTACATATTTTGAGGGCACATGAGATATTTATATAATTTGTAAAGATCAAATCAGTGTAATTGGGATATCTGCCACCTTAAATACTTTATGACAGAAAAATTTGAATTATTCTCTTCTAGTTATTTTTGAAATATATAATAGATTATTATAAACTATAGCTGCCCTACTGATCCATCAAACACTAGGTCTCATTTATTACAACAAACTATATATTTATACTCATTAATCAACCTCTCTTCATTTCCCTCCCCTGTACCCTTCCCTGCCTCTAATAACCACCAATTTACTCTTCATGAGATTCTCTTTTTTCTTTCTTTTTCTTAAATTTTTTTTTATTATTATACTTTAAGTTCTAGGGTACATGTGCACAACGTGCAGATTTGTTATGTATGTATACATGTGCCATGTTAGTGTGCTGTACCCATTTCAAAGCCACCTCCTGTTGCTATTGTGGCAAGCCCAACTGTTGTATCTGCTTAAAATGCCATGTGATGCTCATCCTGTCTGAGCAGTTCCTTTCTCCAGAAAATTGTGCACCACAGGAAAAAGTGATCTCTCGAGTTTCCTGTGTATTTTATGTCGTGTCTGGTGCAATATTGTAAACCTTGAATGACATCAGGGGGCCCATGCGAAGTTCCCCTAGTGGTGCTGGAAGTGCTCCCAAGAAGCAGACAAAAGTCGTGACGTGCCAAGGAAAAGTTGACTTACTTGCTACCGAACTTGGATTGAGGCCTGCCACTGTGGTTGCTGCCATTTCAGACAGATGATCCAGCTTGTAAACAGATGACGTAAATTTATGGTATTGATAATAGGAGATAGCACTGTCAATGTATTTTCTCTTCCTTATGATTTTCTTAACAATGTTTTCTTTTTGTCTAGTTTACTTTGTTGTAAGAATACAGTCTGTAATGCACATATGAAATGTGTGTTAATCAACCGTTTATGTTATGAGCTTCCAGTCAGTTATACTACTAATAGCTTCCAGGCTATTAGTAGTCAAGTTTTTAGGGAGTCAAAAGTTATATGTGAATTTTTGACTGTGTAGGGGTTGGCAGTCCTGCGTTCTTCAAGTGTCAACTGTACGCTGCACTGGGTGGCTTAAACAACAGAAGTGTATTCTCTCATGGTTCTGGAGACCAGAAGTCTGAAATCAGTACTACTGGGCTGAAATCAAAGTGTTCACTGAGCCCCTTTCCCTCTGGAGGTCTCGGGGTGGGGGAAATTCCCTTCCTTGTTTCTTCCAGTTCTGGTGGCCTGTGATCTTCCTGGGCTTGCAGCCGCATCATTCTGATTTCCGCCTCCTCCTCCTCTGTGTATATTCTGGATCTGCCCCTGTCTTACATGCTACATGTGACGGCACTCAGGGCCCACCTGGATAACACAGGATAAGCTCCTTCTCTCAAGAATCTCTACCTTATCACTTCTTTTGCCATATCAGATAACAGTCACAGGTTCTGAAGATTAGGAAGTGAATCTACATTCAGGGCTCCCTTGTTCTGCCTGCCACCACCACCCTACTTCAAGATGGCACCCTTTCCCCTCCAGCCTCCTTCCTCTGCTTTATTTCCTCTCATAACATTGGGAATAAGGAAACAGAAAGCTCTAGGGTTTCTTAGCAGTCAGTGCCTGGAGTTGGTGAATTTTATGCACTAAAATGCCCAAGAATTGTAATGCACCAAGAACTGATGGCCTCTGTATTGGTCAGGGTAAAGAAGTCACTTAATGGATTTCAGGTCTGAAGGGCTTAGTCAGGGAGTTAGGGGCTTGCCTATCTGCTGGGAGAGCTGGAGGAGAGAAGGTCAGGACTGGTTTCTCCTGAGACACTGAAATGTCTGGGTTTCAGAAAACTGGAGTGACTCCCAGGATCTCTGGGCAGTTTGCACCAACTTTCTCCAGCTGCAGCAGTAAAGTAGGTGATGTTGAAGAGTTTACCAGGTGGCCATGGAGTCTCATGTGTCTGTTTGCAACTGCTTTGGGACAAGAGGGGCTTCTCCTTCCCTCCTCTTTCCAGGCTTCACACAAGTTCCTCTCATGGACAGACTCACCCGGAACCAGACAGGGAAGGAGAGTTGGCAAAGGTAATTCCTGGCTTCCTTGAGATGCAAAGGGGAGTGTAGAAGGTAGTGGCACTGGTGATGCAGGCTGACCTTCCACCTCCAGCCCCACAAACAGTGGGGATCATTCTCATGTCCTCACAACACAAGTGTCACTGTGTGCTCTTTAGTTTTTATTTATCGATATTTCTGCTTATCTTTAAAATGCATTCATCAATTCGTTGGCTAGAATAGATTGAATGCTTACTCTGGGAAAGGCATGGCTCCCACTGAAATGCATGTCTGGCTCATATATTTGCTCTGGGCAATTCTTCCCTAGATCTCCTTTCTCGTACTCTCTTCTCTTCCCTTTCTTCTCTTTTCTCCCATTCTTTCATTTTATTTCCCTTTTTCTGTTCTCCTGATTCAATGGTGAACTTTTGTGAAGTCCTGTTTAAGTCTTCATTCACTGAATTCATAAACATGCCTTCCCTTTTTTCTGTACTATTCAAGGATTTTGGATGCAAATAAGAAAGCTTGAGCTCTGGTTGGGAAGTAAACTCCACATTTCAAACTGCATGTAGTCATTATCATGTCCTCTGTTGGAAGTGCTATTCCCTTGGGTACCAAGATCTCTAAACAAGCAGACCCTACAGGTTGTAGGATAAGATGCAAACATGTTGCAAATGGGTCTTAGAGGTAGTCCTGAGATGCACCATCCCCACTTCCTCTCCTTCTTCCCATTCCCATGTCTTCCTGAAATGGGAGAAATAGTCTTGTATCATACAGGTCACTGGCTCAGCATGCACATTGCATCCTGTGAGATGGCCCTCAATCTTGCAGGATGTACCCTCCAGTTGATGGTGTAACTGAGTCTTCAGTAGGCCTCTTCATGAGCCCAGCAGACTGTGAATAACGGGTACACAGTAAGGCTTGTGAATCCCATAGGCACCTGGTCATTGCCTTAGTTCTCCTGCTGGAGTGATACCAATAATGTGATAAAGTGAATCCTTGTTCAAAAGCAGTGTCACGTCTGATGCTGCAACAATAAGAAAGGTGACCAGTAGGGCCATGTGTGATGGTGTTGGTATAAGTGAGGGTGTTGGAAAAAGCAAGCCTAAATCAGAGGAAGAGTCTCTTCCGGTGAGAATGTATTGCTAGGGTGATGGAGTCCCAATGAAACAACTGGTTGCCAGGTAGCTGCCATATTGGTCTAGAATTGAGTGTTCACATGTGGTTACTGCATTGGACAATTAAGTACTCAGCATTGTAGCGGCTCAGTCAGCCTTGGAGAAGCGGCTTTCTGTATTGTTGAGCTCATGAATAGGATCCATCCTGAAACCATGGTCCCTTTGTCGCTGGGTTCCCAAGCAAGCACAGTGATGGCTGGGGAGGTTGGTGATTGACAGTCATAGGTAGGAGGGCCTTCTTCCAAATGATCAGGCCCCTTCTCCGCAAGAAAGACTTATTGGTGAGCATTTGCATGGACCACAGGCACTGGCACACCCAGCGCTCATTCCTAAGGGTCTTCTTTCTGAATTTATTGATACGAATCATCCAACTGTGCTTCTTCCAAGACCCTGGCTGCCCAGTCAAACCAATAGCCACTGCCTATGTTCTGGTCTAGCTATTTCTTTCTCTAGGCAACGTGGACAATGAGAGAACCCTTGAAGTTATGTCTACTAAAAATATTTACCTTCTCCACCATCTTTCAGAATCATCTCTGGTTTGCTTTGGGAAATGTTTAACAACAGGCTCTCTGGAAAAATAGAAGCTGTAATTTATAGTATTTGCCAATTTCTGTGGTATAAGTATCCCCACAGTTACCAATCTCAAGCTACTGGCTTGATGTCACTGACTGCAGAGTTGGGAAGAGAGGTGCTCTGTAGTCTTCCATTAGATAGCATTTCCACCAGGCCAATACAATAGATGTCAGTAACCTGAAGAACAGAGATAATAGTAAAATACATAATGCGATAAAGAAGAGATGAGTTTAGAGTATTTTGTAAACCTTTGTTTTAAAATATAATTTATTTAATTGTAAGTTTATATATAATTTTGTTTTTAGTAGTGGTTGTGTTTAACAACCAGCCTGCAAAATTCCTGGAAAAAATTCAGTTGGCTCTTGTGAACTGGTCCCAGCTGGCTGTAGCTCAACACTGGCTGTAATGCTGCAGTGTTCGTCCCACTGTTGGCTGGGGCTGGCATACATGGTTGGCAGTGCTACCAGTAAATTGGGCTCTTTTTTTTTCTCCCCAGGTAATTGGTCATAGAGAACTTCCCATGAGGCCTTAAGAGTGGATTAAGGAATGGGTAGCAGTGAAATGAGACTAAGCATGCCAGGAGTTTGCAACCCCCACCTCCACTTATGCAACTTTCTATGGTCTTCAGACCTGCTCAATCCCTGGCCTGTATATGCCATCTCCACCAGCTGATGCAATGCTGCTGAGGTGCCCCACTTGATGGCCAGCTGGGAGAGAGACCCAGCAGGACCTTGTGTTAGTGGAGTGACCCTGCTAAGAGGTCACTCACCCCCAATTAGCTGTTTCCTCCATCATTAGCCAGTGTTGTGCCCCTGCCAGCCTTGGCAGGGATTGATTAATGTTCTCATGTCTCCTCTGGCTCTAACCTACTGACCCTGTCACCATGTAGCTAATGATGGGGTAAATGCTGGTGTTCATTTCTTCCTTTCAATACCAAGGACCCAGACATTAGATCATCTCACAATGTTCACTATGTAACCAGCAGTATAACTTTCCATTCAGTGTTATAATTGTGTGACACTAATTGTCATTTGTGATGCAATTTGGGACTAAGTATTTAAATCTCTGAGCCTCTTTCCTCAGCTAGAAAATAGGACTGATACTACTGATCTTGCAGGACTATAAGGATTAAATAAGATAATGTATAAAGAATGCCCTGCACCTATACATAAATGTGCTAATGAGTGTTTGTAGTTGGAGTGGTTGTGCCGTGATACAGTCCACAAAGGGAAGGAGTCATCCGTTCACCTTGAGTCTATAAAAGTGAAAAAACAATGGTTTTAGAGACTGGTTTGACAAGAAAGAAGTTGGAAATGAGACCTGAAATGTATTGGCCATGGCCTCTGGCAAGGCTGCTCTGTCCTCACTTTACCCCATTGTAATAGTGACAAGCAATGGTTTGGGAAGATACATTTCCCATTTTCTTGTCTTTGGGATTTTCTTGATGCTGGAGCACAGGGAAGCAGAGACTGGTCTGCTCCAAGCCTCCTTGGGGGATGGAAGGTGGCCCACGTGTCTTTCCTCTGGAGATGATTTCAGGATTTTGAGAGAACATAACCATGGAGCTGTGATTTACGAAAACTGTAAATCAAGTAACTGTTGGGAAGACCCAAAATGATGTATTTATTTATAAGGGAAGAAAGATCACATTATATGAGCAAACATGTAGAAGGATGTATGCATTCATGCTGGCTAAGGACAGCTGCCATAAAATATACACATATATTTTATGTTGGAGACACTTGCTGTTCCGAGTTCCTCCACTGTGTTCTTGGAGTCCCATTGGGTGTGACATCTGTCCATCCTGAGGGGCCCTGCCTAGGTTGTGAATGTAGAAGCGCTTGCCTTTCTGGGGTACATACTGACCTTAGGTGGTTAAATGTATCCTATTGGTTATAAGTACCTGGGTCACAGCCGCAAGCAATAATTGGATAAGAAGACTCCTTTAGTTAATGCATACTAATGAATTTCACAGAAATCACCTGTAAGAGCTGATGTAAGTAGTGCAGTGTGTTTTGACAAAATATGAGATAATCTGGTAGAATAAACAGTTCTACTACAGATGGAAAGCACCTGATAATTCCCAGCTGGCAAAGAGTGAAATTTTCAAAATATAATGCAACTGTGAAAGCAATAATAAAGGTTTCAGTGGCTGCTGTAGTCACCTGAATAGCAAACTCTGAATATTCCATCCACCCATCCACCCCCTCCCAGTCAGCCACCTATCCAGTCACCCATCTACTCATCTATCCATCCATCCCTCCACCCACCCAACCATCTATCCACCCATTCACCCATCCATCCACCCATTCACTCATCCAATCATCCACACATCCACTCATCTACCCATCCGCACATCTAGCCATCCACACATCTAGTCATCCACCTTCCCATCCATTCACCGATCCACCCATCTATCCATCCACTTATCCACCCATTTACGCATTCACCCATCCCCACGTCTACCCATCCATCCATGTACCCATCCATCCACCCATCTACCCATCTACCCATCCAACAATCAATCCATCTACCCATCCAACAGTCCATCCATCTACCCATCCACCCATCTACCCATTTATCCACCCATCTACCCATCCACTCATCCACCCATCCACCCATATACCCATCCACACATCTACCCATCCACCCATCTATCCATCCACTTATTCACTCATCTACTCATCTACCCATCCACCCATCCACACATCCACCCATCCACCCATCTACCCATCCGCCTATCCATCCACCCCTCCACTCAGCCAGCCATCTATCCATCCATCCATCCATCCAATAAATAAGTATTGAGCACCAACTAAGTGCCAAGCATTACAAAAGGTGCTGGGAACAAAGATGAGTGAGACCACCTTTGGCTGTCAGGGAGCTTGTCATGTACTGGGGAAGACAGACAAGAGGAGTGAACACACAGGGCAGCGTTAGTTTACAGATCTCTGAAGACCCATACTTGGAAGCCTACTGGCTCCCTAGGGGAGTTAAGGAAGGATGTCTGAGTTCCCTGCATGGCTCTGGATTCACATTCCAGAAAGAAAGGAACAATATTGTCAAAGCTGAAGTGGCCTGAGAGGGTGTGCCCTGTCTAGGGAATGTAGACATTCGATAAGGTGGTCTGCAGAGAGGCCCAGAGCCCAGAACCTGCTGATGCCAAGAGGCTCATCTGAAGCGTTTGGACTGAATGCTGCATGGCAGTGAGCATTAACCTGTGCTCCAATGACAAGGGTCTTGGGCAGTTGGGTTTGAGGGGTAGGGCTCTGAGCCTCCACCCATGCTGCAACCAAGCTCTCTACTTTGTCTGCCTTAAATATTGAGCTTCTGCTTGAGCTTTCCTTCAGAGCATAGTTTCTGCAGCTTAGTTTGAAAACCACTGGAATAGACGAAGAAGTGCCAGTGTGGTTTTGACCAGGGAGTCGCTTTAGCCAATCCCTTGGGGGTAATGCGGAGGGTTGCCCCAGGGCCAGAGAAAAGCAGAGATGGGGCTCTTCACTGGATGCATCTCCACAGGGTTGTGTGGGGCTTGATGGGTAAAAAGGGGGACGGACACACGGGCTGGGGGACAGGGACAGGGTAATAATTCCTCCAGGCACAATAGTAATATTGGCAGGGGCACATTAGGAAAAGCAGAACGAAATACAGACGATGTCCCAGGGTTTGTTTCACCAAACACTAGCTTCTGGGAAAGAATTTATCTTAGGCACATTTTTTACATGACTTTTGTTGATGTTACAGTGTGAGGCAACTCACGTGTCATTTTAAACCTTGGCTTCCTACACGCCTCGGTAGACAGGGACAGCTGGCTAAGCCATCAGCCCGAGATTCCCTGGTGGGGAGGAGTCAGAGCCGAGCCAAGGCACTGGAGTTTGGCAAAGCCAACCCATGCAAAATGGAACACTGAGAACATGAAAAACTCTCACAGAATGTTTCTGAATGATCGAACTCCTTTTATTAAGACTCTTAGAGCTGTGACAAGGGGCAGGATCAACTGCTCTGCAAGTCTGTAAGTCCCTTTAGTTTTTTTCAAGTTCCANATATATTTTATTCTAAAAAAATTTGGCATTGTAGTGATTTCTCAATACATAATTTGTGCTTTCGCATTGAGCATGCTTTCGCCTCATTGTCCGTGCACAGACGTACTTGGAGTTGAGTAAAGGGAGTTACAAAAGGACCGAAAAATGGGACAGGAGCCAAACCAATACTTGAGCCCTACTTGGTATTCCTTCCTAAAAATCTTGGTGGAAAGGTTGGCAAGATTGACCTCAGAAGCAAATCTTAATGACTTTACCCCGAAGAAATCTCCGAAGCCTTGGTAGCAACTCTTGAAAGAAACATTTCTTATTTCCTTTCTGTTCATCCCTAAAGGATCATTGGTTTTGCTTGGAGAAAACTTTAATTATTTTGTACATTCTATTTCTTAATATCTCTATGTCCCTTCTATAATAAACCCTTGTTTAATGATTTTGCTGGACACATGGTTTACTACTATGTGCTATTGAAATTCCGCTAGTGATTTATTCTGCTTTTTACTGAATCATTTCAAAGTGCTTGACGGTTATATAATGACCTTTTGGTTTCGTCCAGTGAAAATTATTTTTTTAATTCAATACTAAAGACTTAAGAACCTTTAAAATGCAATGATGGGTTTATCAATAATACCACTCATGCTATTCCTTTCTTAGCTTGTCCTTAGCCTGAAATTCTAAGTCTCTATAAATTAGCACCAGTTTTCCAAATGCATATTTTATCAAATCCTATGATCCTAGGCCGGTCTAGGTACCATCCCCCAATCTTACCTTGTGTGTTTCTGTTTTAAGACCCTATTCCATGCTGGCCTTGCAAACTGAAATGCCTTTGCTTTTGGATCTCTCTCTCTCTCTCTCTCTCTCTCTAAAACAGGGACGGGGTCTTGCTATGTTGCGCAGGCTGATCTTGAATTCCTGGGCTCAAGCAATCCTCTCACCTTGGCCTCTCAACGTGCTGGAATTACAGGCATGAACCATTGCGCTCACCTGCCCTTAGATCTCTGTCTTCCAACACCTACGCCGTCTTTGAGAAATGTCAGGGCAAATGTCCGTTTCTTCCTCATGATGCCATTTCTTACTGCTTCCGCAGAAGCCGATCTGCTTTCTTTACATTCCAGCAAATTTGTTGTGCCTGTCCCTCTCTGTTTAGGCATTCCTAAAGCCAGACTCAGTTACTTCACGTGTAACGTGGGAAGCAGTATTTGCTCACGGGGTTTTTGTGTGGTTCAATGCACTTAGCACAGTGTTGTTGCCTGGTAAGAGCTGGCAGCCATGGGATTGCAGGCTTGTGGAGGACAGTGAGGGATGTTTCTTTTTCTCAGAGTGTTCATAGTAACTTGTCTAGGACATCACCCTCTGTACTACAAATGTTCACTGAGTGCTCATGGCCAGCACTCAGGCAAGTGAATGCACATTTGGAGTAATAAAATATGGGGCATCAGCTACCTTTCAGAATATTTTGAGTGGAGTTTTGTCCTTGTCTAGTTTTAGTTGGCTGCTGGGATCCCTGAGAATAAAAATACAAGTGTGTGCCTACTCCCAGCATTGACGAACTTCATGCACCTTGAAAATGAAGCACTTTATTTCTCTGTAGGATGTCAGCATTTGATAAAAAACTCAAGTTCATAAAAAAATTTCTGGAGACAAAGTTGAAGATCAAGTACCATCTGTGCTTCATTTCTTTTGGGAAGATGTGCGTTCTGTAGGCATGGATATTGGAGTTGACACACTGACCTGCACCCTAAGGACCCTCAGCTTGGGGACCCAATTCTGACAGCTGCTGGGCTTTGCTTTCTTTGCTTAACTAGTTCTTGAAAATTCTGTGTGATGGTAAGAATAAGAACTTCCAGGTAAATAGAAACATGAATGTCCACAAACATGCAACTCCCAAACTAGATGCAGTCTTACCTTCAATTGCATAGATTCAAAATTAAAGAGACTATTGAAACCTTGGCACTGCTGTAGACTTTTGCACTAATAGCTTTATGGAATAATTTTCTATCTTAAGAAATAGCTCACAGAACAACCCCATATTTTACCAGGCCATAGTAAACATTTTGGGCCTTAATATAATGCCAATTTATTAGGAAAGACAAATACGGTGAATTATCTTTCAATTAATAATGAAAAGTGGCCACGATTTTCCATTATTGGTGTATGACAAAATAAAGCAGGAGTGCTATGGCTAAAATAAATCAGTTTAATTAAAATATTATGGTTTAAGCTTTTGCCTCCTCAATTATTCTGTCTGGTTTAGTATTTTTTTTTTTTTTTTTTTTCTGACTGGGATGCATGCTTCAGAGAGGGTAGAGCTGGATTTGGGTTAAAAGCAAATTGTCAGTAGCTGCTGGAGCTGAAGGAATTGCTCATGGATGAGCCAGCGAGATGCAGCCTCGCATTTATTTTCTATCAATGATGCTGACCTTCCTTGGACATTTTTCTACTGCAGAGAAGACCACAGTGCACGTCCAGTAGCACCTCATTTATCTAGAAGGCACCTGCCTCACAGCTCATCTCTCTGCTACCGGGTTTAGTGGTGGTAAGGACAGGGGAGCAGGGTGTGGTTGGTGGGTACTGTTGGAGACAAGTGTGTGGCTGGTAGTTAATTTCCCTGCTGCCAGCAAGGGAATCAGTTAAATGATGAAAACAGCTAAGATGTAAAGCTGAACCAGCTGGGGTCATTTAGTGTAGAGGTACAATCTAGAACTGATGATGGTGTATGTTGGAATGGATACTAGAATTATTAAAGCAGAGACTGTGGGGTTCAAATGTTTGTTGAAAAAGATGAGGGAACTACAGCAGATTACTCTTTTTTCCTAAGCTCACATGGAATGTTCATCAATTTAAACTGCATTCTGGCTCCTAAAACATACCTTAACACATTTAAAAGAATAGAAATTCTCAGATCACTTGAGGTCAGGAGTTCAAGACCAGCCTGGCCAACATGCTGGTACCCCATCTCTACTAAAAATACAAAAATTAGCTAGTTGTGGTGGTGGGCACCTGTAATCCCAGCTACTTGGGAGGCTGAGGCAGGAGAATCGCTTAAATCCAGGAGGTGAAGGTTGCAGTGAGCTGAGATCATGCCACTGCACTCCAGCCTCAGTGACAGAGCGAGACTCCATCTCAAAACAAAACAAAACAAAAAACAACAACAAAAAAAAGTAGAAATCCTACAATGTTTGCTTTTAGATAACAATGGAATTAAACTAGAAATCAGTAACAGAAAGATAGCCGGAAAATGCCAAACTACTTGGAGATTAAACAACACACTTGTAAATATCATGGGTCAAAGAAGAAATCTCAAGATAAGTGAAAAAATATTTTGAAATAAATGAAAATGAAAACACAGCTTATTATAATTTGTGGGATGCAATAAAAGCAATGCTTAAAGGGGAATTTCTAACATTGAATGCACACAGCGCAAAAGAAGATCTTAAATCAATCATTTAAGTTTCCATTTTAAAAAAGTAGAAAAAAGAGCAAGTTAAATCCAAAGTAAGTCAATGAGAAGAAATAATTAAAATTAGCTTAAAAATTGATGAAATTTAAAATGGAAAATCAATAAAGAAAATAAATAGAAACAAAGTTGATTCTTTGAAAAGATCAATAAACTCCATAAGTCTCTAGGTGGGCTAACTAAGGAAAAAAGAGAAAGAACACAAATTACTACTATCAGAAAGGAGAGAGGGGACATTACTAGCAATCCCATGAATGTTAAAAGGGTAATAAAGGATAATGAAGGAATTTTATGAATGACTCTATGCCCACAAAGTTGATAATGTAGATGAAATGAACCAATTCCTTGAAAGATAGAATTTGTCAAAACTCACACAAGAACAAATAGACAATCTGAATAGGTATATATCTATTAAATAATTTGAATCAATGGTTAGTAACCTCCCCAACCAGAAAGCACTTGGCCCAGATGGGTTCACTGGTGAATTCTACCAAACACTTAAGGAAGAAATGATACTGATTCTCCACAATCTCTTTCAGAAGCTAGAAGCAGAGAGAACACTTGCTAACTCATTCTATAAATCCAGCATCACCTTAATACCCAAACCAGAAAAAGACATTACGAGAAAACTACAGACGAATACCTGTCATAAGCATAGATGCAAAAAATCCTCAACAAAATATTAGCAAATCAAGTCCAACAATATATGAAAATAATACACCATGACCACATGGGATTTATCCTAGGTATATAAGCCTGGTTCAACATTCAAAAATCAACAAATGTAATGAATATCAATGGGCAAAGAAGAAAAATTGCATAACTATATCAACAGATGCAGAAAAAATCCAAACAGTCTTTCATGATAAGAATACTCAGTAAAGCAGAAACAGAGAAGTCCCTCAACTTGATAAATAAATACCTAAAGAAAACCTTATAGCTAACATCTTACTAAATGGCATGATGGTGAGAAACCTGAAGCTTCCCACTAAGATCAGGAAAAAAAAGGTGTTCCCGTCACTACTGCTTTTCAACATGATACTGGAAGTCCTGGTTGATGCAATAAGACAAAGAAAGGAAATAAAAAATATATAGATTGGGAAGAAAGAAGAAATAAAACTTTGTTTGTCTTTGTTTACAGATGACATGATCATCTACGTAGAAAATCTGAAATAACTGACCAAAAAACAAAACAAAATGAAAACAAGCCCCAGAACCTTCCTGGAACTAATAAGGGATTATAGCAAGATTTCAGAATTCAAAGTTAATATGCAAAGTCTATTGTTTTCCTATATACCAGCAATGAATAAGTGAAATTTGAAATTAAAAACACATGATTATTTAAATTAGTAGTCCTTGAAATGAAGTACTTAGGTATAAATCTAACAGAATATGTATAAGATCTACATGAGGAAAACTACAAAACTGGTGAATGAGATCAAAGAAGAACTAAGTAAATAGAGAGCTATTCCATTTCGTGGAAGGACTCAATATTGTCAAGATGTCACTTCTTCCCAACTTCCTCTGTAGATTAAATACAATTCCATTAAAAATCTCAGCAACTTATTTTGTCGGTACCAATAAACTGAGTCTACAGTTTACATGGAGAAAGAAAGCTACCGTAATCAAGACAATGTGGTGTGGGTGAAAGAATAGACGAATAGATCAATGGAACAGAATAGAGAGCTGAGAAATAGAGCCATACAAATACAGTTAACTGATCCTTGGCGAAGGAGCACAGGCAAAACAGTGAAGCAAAGAATGTCTTTTCAACAAATGGTGTTGAAGTAGCTGCCCATCCACAGGCAAAAAAAAAAAAAAAAAAAAAAGTCTAAATACAGACCTTATACTTCTCACAAAAATTAACTTAAAATCGGTCACAGATCTAATGTCAAATGAAAAACTATGCAACTCCTAGAAGGTAACATAAGGGAAAACTTAGATGACCTTGGATATGGCAATTGATTTTTGGACAGAACACCAAAGACATGATCATGAAAGAAGTAATTGATAAGCTGAACTTCAGTAAAATTAAAAACTTCTGTTCTGAAACAAGACAAGGTCAAGATAATGAGAAGACAAGCCACAGACTGGGAGAAAATATTTACAGAAGACACATCCGATAAAGAATTATTATCTAAAATTTACAAAGAACAAATCAACAGTAAGAAAACAACTTTAACAAATCAGTAATAAGAAAACAACCTGATTTTTAAAAAATGCCCAAAAGACCTGAACAGACACCTCACCAAAGAAGATGTACAGACGGAAAACAAGCATATAAAAATATGTCCCAAACCATGTCATTAGGGAATTGCAAATTAAAACAGCAATGAAACACCACTGTACATCTTTTAGAATGGCCCAAATGCAGAACACTGACAACACTAAATGACTGGTGAAGATGTGGAGCAACAGGAACTCTCGTTCACTGCCAGTGGAATGCAAAACAGTACAGCCACTTTGGAAGACACTTTGGCTGTGTCTGGGAAGACTAAATGTCGTTTTAACATATATATTTACCCAGATGAATTGAAAACCTATGTCTGCACAAAACCCTGCATACAGATATTTATAGTGGCTTTATTCGTAACTGACAAAACTTGGAAACAGCCAAGGTGTCCTTCAGTAGGTGAATGGATAAGTAAACCGTGGTACATCTAGAAAATGGATGAGTGTTTGGTGCTTAAAACGTGAGCTCTCAAGCCATAAAAAGATATGAGGGAAACTTAGATGCATGTTACTAAGTGAAATAAGACAATTTGATAAGGCTACATACTATATGACTCAAATTATATGCCATTCTGGAAAAGGCAAAACTATGGAGACAGTAAAAAGATCAGTGGTTGCCAAGGGTTGGGAGGATGCAAGATGAGTTGGGAGAGCACAGAGGATTTTTAGGGCTGTGGCACTATCCTGTATGATTCTATAATGGTGGATCCATGCCTTTATACATTTGTCCAAACCCACAGAATGTACAACACCATGTAAACAATGGACTCTGGGGTGACAGTAATGTCTCAGTGTAGACTCATTCATTTCCACAGATGTACCGCTGTGGTTTGGCGTATCACTCAAAGGGGCGGCCGCTCATGTGTGGGGCTAGGGTAAATGAGAACTCTCGGTCATTTCTGCTCTATTTTGCTGTGAAGTTAACGCTGCTCTAAAAAATAACCTTTATCAAGTTTTTAAAAAAGGGGTGGAGGGAGGTATTCTGAGCAGTGAAATGATATACCCAGGACTACATTGGTCATCTGGGGGCAAAACCTGGTCTTCTGAGTCCAGGGTTCCTACCAAACACTGAAAGAAAGGCTGTTGTCTGTGGGTTCAGGGAAGTGTATGGTACATTTTAAAAATAATGCCACAGTGCATGCAGGGGAGGAACACCAATCTTAAGGCTTTGATTTCTGGAAATTTACTTTTGTGTTGCCGCTCATACCTGATTGGGAAGGATAAGTGTGTGTGTGTGTGTGTGTGTGTGCATGTGTCTGTGTGTGTATGCATTATCTGCATGTGTCTCTGTGTGTGTGTATTCGCGTGTGTGTGTGTGATGTAGGGAGAGGGTGTTTGTGTTGTTACTGTGTTACTTATGAAGGACTGGGAACATTATTGTTGCATAATGTAACATTCAGAGGAGTCCTTAGTCTTTCAGAAAAGGAAAATAAAATCTCTGTGAAGATGCACACAGGGAGGAACCATGTGATAACAGGCCATATGTCTTGTTGATGCCTGTTGTCACAGAATTAGAAAATACACGGAAGAAATTCTTCCAGTGCAGTTGTCCAGATTGTGGAAAGTTCTCATCTACCCTCTAATGCCCCCATAAGACACAGCAAGCTGACCAGGTTAGCTGCAGACCCTGGGATCTGGTTAGGCCTGACTCCCACAGTGTGGACACGGTTCAGGGATTTGAATATTAATGTCCTCTTTCTGAAATCAGGCCCTTGACTGACATTCCCAGCATCTTAAGCACGACCATGTCCAAAATTTCTCCGGGGTTTGCGTTCAGTATGGTGGCTGCAGAATTGTTACCGGTTAGCAGAGTTTATTCTTATCTGGTCCATGGGGCCAGACTAAATTGAACTCTGAAAACTTCAGTGGTAAATTCCACGTTACCTTTTATGCCAATAGAGGGGAGTCTATTCTCAAGTTCAAAGCCAGATGGAAAATGGCAAAGTTCAAGGAGAAATAATATTCTGGAACTTTGTGAGCAAAAATGAGTATTTCTGATTTGAAATCAGGTTTTCTGAAAGAATCCATAAGTAAATTTTAAAATTGCTTTTGTTTATATTTGTGCTTATTAAAACACTCACTGTTCTGGACCAGTCTTAATCTTCTAGGCAGAATTTATTTAGTGTTAAGAAAATGGCAACTCTTTGGATGTCTGTTACATGTGATAATATAAAATTAATTTTGAAAAAATTTTTAAAGGCAAATGTGATTGGACTGTGGGCATGTGTGTGATATGAGGATGATGGCTTGAAAAAAGCCTTTTAAGAAGTTATTTGGCCACCTAAGTGCAACCCATCTTAGGAAGAAAGGATGGGAATGCCCCAGACCTGGCGTGCGGAGGGAGCCCCTGTGTGCTAGGTCCTCCTCCACATTACCTGGGGTTCTCCCAAGTCTGTCTGCAGGTGGAGCAGCCCTAGGGTGCCTCTGCTCCATGGGGCCTCTGCCAGGTCTCCTCGAGCCTGAGGGAGAGTGGTCCACACTGAGAGGCTGGGGGTTATCATGGCAGCCAAGAACATCCTCGGTAACCAGGCATCCATGAGTGCTGGGAGTTCCCCCAGAGCACAGTCTGTGCAGACAGTGGGAAAGGAAAGAGCACTTGGCCAACACAGGCAGATACTTGGGGAGGCAATCATTTTGGAATCCCATGCACCTGTGAGTTCACTGTTGTCTCTGTGTGGCTCTTGGTTAAGACGAGGAAGCGCTGGGCTGAATAAAGATGTTCAGGAGCTTCTTTGGCAAGCTGGTCCCCTAATGGCATGCTGCAAAGGACAAGAAGATCCCACTGGACAAGTCCAACTGTCCTTTCAGCACAAGACCTAACTTTATGCTGCTCTCGTCAGTTACCAGGCTGAGGCCATGTATACACCCAGCCATCACTCATAGGCTCTCTGGGCAACTATGAAGTAGGAGCAAAATATACTTTTTGAAATATATATGGTTAGACTCTGAATATATATGCTCAGTTACAATTGGTGGTGGCCATTAAGTGGAAAGGAATAGGACTAACCCCAATAATAGGTTGCTGGATTGTGGATGCTCAAAAATGAAATTAACCTTTCAACGGGGTGCTAGGAAAAGGAAGTTTTCGTGGTGAGATGAGGGAGAAAATTAAGAGCGAGCAGCCAGGGGAATGGCTGGCTGATAATCTGCCATCACCTGAAAGCTGTGTGGGCACCAGGAGACAGCATAAGTTGTGTCTGTAAGTGCTGCAACGCAGAGGAGTTCTTTGCAGATAAAATGAGACTTGACATTGATGCCTTCATTTGGTGACCCTGATAGAGACGGGGATGTGCGATTTCTTTTCTTTTCCTTTTCCTTTTCCTTGTCCCTTTTCTTTTCTTTTCTCTCTCTTTCTTTCTTTCTTTCTTTCTTTCTTTCTTTCTTTCTTTCTTTCTTTCTTTCTTTCTTTCTTTCTTTCTCTCTCTCTCTCTTTCTTTCTCTCTCTCTCTTTCTTTCTTTCTTTCTTTCTTCTCTCTCTCTCTCTCTTTTTCTCTCTCTCTCTCTTTTTTTTTTTTGAGACAGAGTCTTGCTCTGTGGCCCAGGTTGGAGTGCAGTGGCATGATCTCAGCTCACTGCAATCTCCCCCTCTCAGGTTTAAGCTATTCTTGTGCCTCAGCCTCCAAAGTAGCTGGGTGTACAGGCATGCACTACCATGCCCAGCTAACATTTTCGTATTTTTAGTAGAGGCGGGGTTTTCCATGTTGGCCAGGCTGGTCTCAAACTCCTGGCCTCAGGTCATCTGCCATCTTGGCCTCCCAAAGTGCTAAGATTACAGGTGTGAGCCACCGTGCCTGGCCTTGTGAGATTTATTGACTAGGGTGGGATTTCTATTGGTCGTGGGGTGGCTTCATACAAACCAAACTCCCAGCCTTACTCAAAAAGAAGGACCAGGTCAGACTGTCCGGAGAGAGTGCTGCCATTGGCCTGATGACTGAATCTGTGCCCACAGCATTGTGATACCAAAAAGTGAGACTTTCTAGAGAAAAGAGAATTAGATATGTCACAAAAAAGAAAAGCACTGAGCTCATCACCATGAGAAAATCAGAACTTTCAGGGATTTCCTTACCCTGACTCCATTTATACTTTAGTGTTATTTTTGGACTTTCACATGGGAGGGCACCCCTGCACTTAGCAGATGCTAAAGGTCTTAATTCAGTCATCATCCCTGACCCAGGGAGGTGCTCTGTGGGGTCAAGGGTGTGGGGCAAGTTAAGTTTGAAAGATACACGGTCCCCCGAAAGATACTTCTAGGGAGTCATTGTCCAGGTGGGCAAGAGCCAGACCCTGCAGGGAGAAGCTCCCCAAGAGAGACCTCAGTGGATGGGCATGGCTGAGGCTTTTGTTCTGCCAAGTCTGAGCTACAGGAGCGTATTGCTCATACCCATGCCCACAGTCAGCAATGCTGAGAGATGATGCCAGGGCGATGCCTGTGATGGCCGGATCTGAGGACAGTGCTCCTTCCCCTTCTCTAAGAAGACTGGCTGAAGACCCAGAGGTTTGGGTAATGCTCGGCTGACTGAAACTCAGCTCTCCGCACTCTGGTTGATCCAGTTCTACTAGTTGTGTTTAGTGATAAGACCCAAGACTGACATACTTCATAAGGCATTCAGTCTGGACTAGGCTCTTTGTAGCCAAAAGTCTGCTCCTAGACTCCTGGAAGACTTTGCCCTTTTGCTTGAATGTTTTGTGATTTCTATCGGAATTTTAGAAACGATGATGATTACATGTTTATTTCACTAGTGCTTGTTGGTAGCAGATATTTACATTGCCTGAGAAAAACAGCCCTTCATATTCTTATAAAGATTGGCTTCATTGATATCACAGTATTGATGATCGGTGTTAATGCAGTGGGCACTGAGCCTTAATCTTGAAATGGGCAATTACACAAAGTCGTAGGAACATTTCATTCTCTGAAATCAAGATCTGTTTACTATGTGGCCACAATTCTCCGGCCAACCACAGTGCATGTTAGGATTCGCGTCTAGGGGGTATAGTGTCTAAAAATAACTCTATAAATACCATTTTCATCAGTGATAAGTCTAATCTCCATCACTTAATCACGTTGACCACCCCAATGAAATATTTTTGTGTGCCTTAAAAGTATGTTGCCTTCCTTTTCCTGGGACTCTCTTATTGAATTAGGTGGATACATGAAGCTTTCTTTTACCAAGGCAATGAGGCCAAGGAAAAGTTTGACTCCTTTTACATTTATTTAAGTTTTATGGTGTCGAACCTTGAGATTTGTTTCCTCCCACTTAGTTGTAATGCTCTTCCATGCAGTTGAAGGGTCACAAGCTTTTTGCATGGTCTATATCATAGATACCATTACCTAGTTTCAGACGCAGGATCAAATCCATCATTTATCTCTCCACAATACAACAACATCACAATGATTTGTTACATTGTTACATTTTTTTCTTTCTCATCTGATTTCCAGGAAAGCACTCATAAGAGAGCTTGATATGTTTTCTATAGAACTAAAAGATAAGGAACCTAGCTTGGCTGACTACATCTGGCATTAGAAATGCTTCCTTAGAAGACAAGGGAGTTCAGCTTAGTGACACTAAAGAATGTCATTTAATATTGACTTATCTAAAAATCCCAAGGTCTGGACTTTTTCCATTCATAATGTCTGTAATTACCAATCTTTGTCTTTGCTTCAGACTCAGAAAACGCAAGAAATCCAACAACCCTTTACTACACTTCCGTGTCTCCCTGAGCTCTTTTCAAAGGACCTTTTGGTTTTCCATAAGAAGCATTTAGTTCTTTAACTGCATGTTAAACTTCTAGCTTAGTGGCTAGAGAGAGCCAGAACTAGCGCAATTAAACACGAGCAGTAGTTCCAGGTTCACGTTCATCACCTTGATCAGTTGTAAATTGTAGGCTAGAGAAAACTAGCAAGAAAACAGAGGGAGATATCTGGGCCACCTATTTAGCTCTCCTCCAAGAGAGCCTAAGAGAGAAGTCATGTGGAGGAGTGAGGCGGGTTTGATGTGCAGCAACCACTGCAGGTCTGGGCTGCTTTGCTGAGCAGAGACTGGCAGCCTGAGCTACGTACATCATCCAACGCCTGTGGTTGCCACTGAAGCAATATTAATGTTACAGGGCTGGGAATGCCCATTTCTCTGTAGTTGATTAAGGAGTAATTTTACTGTGTCTACTTTCTGAGATGACCACTAGATCCTGGCTGGCTGTTGACTCTATTTGCCACTCTGGAGGAATGGCTATGAAAAGGAAGGATTCTTCCTTTGAGACCCTAACTGAATGACTGGGCTCTCTAAGTCTGTGAAGCAGTTGTTCCTCTCACAAAAAAAAAAAAAAAAAAAGGTTATGTTATTTTGAACAGACTTATGAGTGACTTCAATAGATTTATACTAGAAAAAAAGTCATTCTTCTATATTGCCTAGGAATCTCAAGGGTACAGTACAATATTTCATAGTACTTAGTAGTACTGTTATTAATAGTACTATTACTAGTACTTAATAGTACCAATAGTACTTAACAGTACAGTACAGGGGTCAGCAAACTTTTTTTTATACAGGGCCAGATAGTAAATATTTCAGTCTTTGCAGGCCACACGGTCTCTGTTGTAATTACTCAGCTCTGCTAGTGCATGTGGAAGCAGCCATAGGCAATACACAGACAAATGGCTGTGGCTGTGTTCCAATAAAACTTTATTTGTGGACATTGAAATTTGAATTTAGGATGATTTTCACATGTCACAAAATATTCTTCTATTCTTTTATTCCCCCAATTATTAAAACATATAAAAATCACTTTTAGCTCACAAGTGGTCCAATAACAGGCAGCAGACCAGATTTTTTTTTTTTTTTTTTAGCAGATTTGGTTTGCCAAAATTTTTTGTAGTAAAAATAGCCCACAGCTTAGGACCTTGTGACCTGGATTTGAGACAAGGAGCTATGATTCACTGGCCTTGTACACTTGGCCAATTTGCCCAAACCCTAGTTTTCCCTCTATAAAATGTAAATTATAATACTCAGCCTCTCATGGTGAATCAGAATGAAATAAGATAATTTGTACAAGTGCTCTTAATGCTCTCAAACACCATACCATGTTGGGTAAAATATCATTTTGTTATTATTATACATTCTGTGATTTATCAAAATATCTTAGCAGCCTTCTGACAGAATTTTGACTTCTAGATGACACTCTGCATCTAAAGCACTCAAGATATTAAAGGCAGAACTATTTGGAAGAGGTGTGCTTTACTCAATTTTAAATTAAAGGCTAACGTTTTCTTAAATACAAGTTGGCCACAAAGTTTAGAAACAAGATAATGTTATTTTAGTGTATTGTAATGTAATATCAATGAATCATCTATTATGTATACGTTACCTATGTTTTTCAATGTTAAAGCCATCCATTGAAAGGAAATCTAGAAGATAATGTTTACCATGTATAGAGGACACTGAACTTTCAACTACCTTCCTGACATTTCTAAATCATACAGAGTATCACCCAAGTCAAGGAAAGAAAGACTGAAGAGTAGCCAGACTATTAGCAAACTGTTTTGGAAATGATTTACTATGAGTATTTTAACCGTATTCTTTCAGCAAATCAAATGATTTCCCATTCTTCTGGTGAGTTCAGGTAGTTTTCTAACAGCTTTCTTATGCCCCCTTTTTCTGTCCACCAGTTCCCACCTTTGTAAGCAGTTTCTAAATATCCCAAAGACACCAGCCTAAATCTAAATAAAAAAGCAAAGGGGAAAAAAGTAAGAAACGTGGAATGTAAGAAAATGTGGGGATGGAAAGCATAAGAATGTTGCTCTGGAGAATTCAAAATGTAGACTATTAAATGAATAGTTTTTAAATTAGAATGCAATGAAAAATAAACATTTCAGAGCCCTAGCTTGGTTAAACCTGCAAGAGAAAATTGTGCTTAAGAAATAGGTTGACATTTGCAGCTGGATTTCTGTGAAGGAACATAAGGTACTGAACTAAAACAGTAGAATTGGAACTGGAGAACCAGATAAAGAACAAAGGGTGGGGATAGATGGAGGAAGGGAGCTGGGGAAGAAAGAGTTCTGCCTCATGGACATAGATGGGATATATGTTGGAACAACCAGGCTGGAAGGCCATGTTTGAAGGAACAGAAAAGTTGACATTTGCTATGTTAATGCAAAAGAGTATAGCTTCCCCAGCGGACAGCTAAAACATAAATGATTTTATTGGTTCCAGAAAGTTGATTTATAAATGAATGGGTGCTTTTCCAGTTGGAGAGCATGTTGCGGGGGTAGAGGTGAGAATCTGAGGAACTCAGCAGCCTTGTGGTGGGGGTCATGTTTGCAGCTGAACCTGCCCTTCCATCCAGGAGCACTTTGTTCTGTCAGATTGGGGTCAACTGTGGCAAACCATACCCTTAAATTCCAAATTCTTATCTGGCTCACGGATCCCACCATGCTTTATGGAAAAGTGACTGAAATGCATTAACCAAACAGACCAAAGGATCAAGTTGAGAGTGATCTTCATTAGTTATGGATACTATTGTATTAAAAGAGACTTTTAAAAAATTCTCATTGCACTTGGTTTGCTAATGGAGTGACTGAGGGAATGAGGACTGGATGTTGGAGAATAGAATGAGTGGAAATGGTGGGGTCAATTTTGTTGAACTGTCTTAATGGAAAACGCCATTCACTCACTACTTGCTGCTTAGAAAATCAGTCTCAATGAACTTTCAGTTCCAAATTTTAACGGTTGACACAAAATACACTGTTAAACTGTGTTAACAACTGTAGAAAAATAGACATGTTTGATAGGGACATTCTAGTAAAAGGTTCTTCAGGAGCATCCTCATTTAAAGATTCAGAGGCTCACATTACAAAAATGAGATTTGGTTCAAGTTCTGTCTCCAACTACATTGGCAACAAAGACAGTGAGCAACAGGGAGAGACCTCACATCTGGGTGCCCGTCACAGACACAGAACTGACAGGTGCACGTGGGCAACGTGTTGTCAAGGCTCTTCGTTCAGTTGTGCTAAAGGGCAGGCAAGCAGGGATCAGGCCCTGAGCTGCTCTTCCAACCAGACACCAGGTTGTGCGCTGTCCTTTAAACCTTAGCAATGGAATTAAAAAGGCCCAGTGAGTCTTCAAGAGCTAAATTAGAAGACATTTTGCAGCCCCTACTCCATCTCGTTTCATACCTGCCATGGCCTGCCCTGCAACCCTGGCAAGGGGGCAGGGGAGCTCCCCAAGCCAAGAGTGCCCTTCGTTAGGCTGCCTCGAGGTCAGGCCATGGCTCCTCCTCGCAGCCTCAAGGGGAGTGCATCGAGCTTCCTCCTCCCGGACCACCACCTCCTTCTTAGAGTGTGTGAAATAAAGACATGATTCAACAGAGATTCAATGCAAAAAGGAAATGCTGGCAAACAGGAAAGGGCTATGGCCAACAGTTTTGTCTTCCTTAAAGTCAGTGCCAAGAGGCAGTTGTCCTGATCCAACGTCTCTGAGATGGGAGAAGAGAGGCCCCGAGGTTATATTTAGGAGCCACTTTCCTTATCCTGGGACTTCTTTTTTAGTAGACAAGGTCCCCAGACTACAGCAAAGGCCTGTGCAATCAGGTCAGGGAAGGCAAGGGAAACAAAGAGGGACAGCTAGTTTGATCTCTTTGACCTCCATGGTGCAGAGCCTCAAACTGAGCACAGCTGTAGGAGCTGAAAATAAACTTGGATCCATTCAATGAATATTTATGATGGGCAACTGTGTTAAAGAACAAACAGCTTATAAATGCAAAATTAATGTGAAAGATCTGTTACAGTGCAAAATCTCCACCTGCCCCGGAGGTTTGAGCTAAGATTTGTTTTCTTATGTTTTCATTTTAAAATTCAGATTTCCACGTACAAATACCCCTCTCTTCCTTCCTCCTCCCTCTCCTTCCTTCCTTCCTTCTTCCTTCCTTCCTTCCTTCCTTCCTTTCCTTCTTTTGCAATTTAAAGTGAATTAAGGCTGGAGTTTTTTGTTTTGTTTTCTTTGATTTGAGAGACACTTTGGATTTGATTTCTAACCTGTGGCGTACTCTGGAGACATTTCTTAGACAATCATCAAGATTGTTGATCTAATCTTTGAATACTGAACTCTGGTCATTTCAAAATAATAAAAGAATAAAAATAAAAGATCACAATGCAAGAAATGCTGATGGATAAGCCCCAGGGACAGGCGAGATATCATTCGCAGAATGCCAGATAGAGTCAAAGCGTGAGAGGTCAATGATTATAATGCGTGTCACTCACTACATGCCTTCATGAATTTCATGGCTTTAGACCCAAACCATCTTCTGCTAACTTACCATGTCTCATTGTAACAGTCTGTAGAGAAACTACAGCTGGAGAATCAATGGTTTTGCAGAAAAGTTTCCTAAATTATTGTACTACAAAGGGCAAGAGCTCATGTGAAAAGTAAAAACATACCTTTGGTGACATGCTAGAGAATATCTCCTTCCTGGTATTCCCCCTCCTCCAGGCCAGTTAGTGAGGCCCTTGTTATCTTTTAAAAACAGACATCTGTTTTGTAACATTTCACAGTATATCAGCATATTGGTGGTGGGTTTTGTCATCTACCAGATCTCTCAATTTCCCCCAGACCTATGGCTTATTAGATTCAATGAAAGGATCAGCATGGGAACAGTGAGGTACCCTAACGGCTGCCAGTCTGAGACACAAACAAAGGCTGTGCACTGAAGGACCAGCCGTCAACGGGATCAAAATAACCTGGAAAACACAGACGTCAAAACAGAAATGCCTACTGCATGTTAGGAATCTTTCTTTCTTTTTTTTTTTTTTTTTTTTTGCTTCTTATTTCTAAAGTTATATATCTAAACCTACATTAATGATACATCTATGTACAGTATTTAGAAGTTCTGTTCTGTGGTGCTTTTGTACATGCTGGGTTTTATTACTAACTACAAAAAGAAAATAATTACATAAGGCATATATATGTACAGTGGTTTGTCTTCAGCTCACCTGGGCCCTATAACTGCCACGCCCACATGGGGGCAAGCACCTCACCCTGTAGTAGATGAAAAGAATTGGGATCTATAAAACTGAGGGCTCCACTCTGTGTCTCACTGAATGAATAAATACGCACCGGAAACCTTGCTTGTCATATCCCAGGTAAAATCTTTGACACACCTTTTTGAGTGATCTGGTATTATACAACACATGCAGGTAAGTAACTGAAATCTCCAGGAGTTGGACGTGTAGTATTTTGGGAGGAGACCAGGCTTGGGCCACAAATGAGAGCACTTTGCACCTTCATCAAATCCATGTCTACCTTGTCAATCTAAACAACTGAGAGAGGGCAGGTAGATATTTTACACCTTGAAGATTTGTTTTCTGGTCATGTAAAAATTAAATATAAATAAAGAACAAAGCAAGAGAGACAAAAAAGAAAGAGAATGAGAGACAAGGAAAGATTGTGTCAGGGGGAGGACTGAAGGGGTTGCCCAGCTAGGGCACTAAACTTTGGATTCATTCTCCAGGTTTGCCACATCACCATTTCTTTCTGTTTGCTCTTCAAGGTTCTTTTCTTCCTCTTCAGTCTCCAGTTCTGCATGTTGGTTGAGTTTGCTAGATACAGACCAACTCAGGGGCAGCTCTGCCCTGCTGGCTAACTCAGCCAGCTCTTTGGCACTAAGGGATGGGGTGCTGGTCTCATAGGTCTCATGGAAGCTGTTGTAGTCAACTTCGTAGAACCCGTCCTCCAGGGTCAGGACAGGTGTGAACCGGTAACCCCACAGGATCTCACTGGTGATGTAGGAGCTTCGAGCTTGGCATGTCATCCCTGCAGAGAGAAGAATGGAGGCTTTAGCATATGTGAGTGTGGGCTTTGCATGGCCAAGGAGTCACAGAGAGCTGGGAGGAGTACTGCATGCAGCTGTTGAGACTGACCTGCATACAGTGCCACAACTTAGTAGGTGTCATTCACGTTGTAGACACATGCTAATGTGCCATGGAGATTCCAGGCCTCTTAGGGGAATCCTGGGGAACAATGAGAGAGTCCTGGCTCACATCAAGCCACATTTGCCTGCATGGCCAGGCACACACAAAGGAAATCAAGTGTGCAAATGCACACAAGTGTTTGCATGTGTGTGGCTATGTCTGGTCCACTCTTTGCTCTGGGAGAACCCTGAAGCCATGACTCTGGCCTCCTACTGCTCTTGGAGACAGCCTGGGTTCTAATGGTATTTGAGCTCTTTAGCCACAGACTTAGAATGAAATTTCATATACAGAACTACGCTTAGGCTGCTTTTAAGCTAGAGGCCACAGATCAGTGTTACCCTCCCACCTGCCATTAATACACAGGCCATGACTGTGGCCCCTAGATGCAGTTGGAAGGGTTACTCACCTGAATTTGCACTTTCCTTAGGCCCAGTGGTCATAGTTAATCAGATTGTGCAATCATAACTACTTTAAAAGCTTCCCCCCCTCCTGTTTTTTTGTTTTTTGAGATGGAGTCTTGCTCTGTTGCCCAGGCTGGAGTGCAGTGGTTCTGATCTTGGCTGACTGCAAACTCCGCCTTCCGGGTCCAAGCAATTCTCCTGCCTCAGACTTCTGAGCAGCTGGGACTACAGGTGGACACTGCCATGCCTGGCTAATTTTTTTTTTTTTTGTATTTTAGTAGAGACGGAGTTTCATCATGTTGCCCAGGCTGTTTGCGAACTCCTGAGCTCATGCAATCCACTTGCCTCGGCCTCCCAAAGTATTGGGATTACAGGCGTAAGCCACTGCTCCTGGCCACTTTTCCCTTTTCTTAAACATTAGAAACCTTTCTGTAATTTGCACAAAAGCACCACATGAGCTATCAGCAGCCCTGGAGTCAGGAAGTGGCTTTCTTTTAAATATGAAATGGCAGAATGAGGAAAATTCCAGCCAACTCGTTAGAAAATAAAAATAGGCAACAAGTGTGGCATAAGATATGAGAAATGACACTTGTGTGTGTTATTTTTTCTGAGGCCAAAGAACTCTCTTATAAAAATTCTCAGGAAATGGAAATATTCATTCGGTCATTAATCCAGGGCTGACTTCTCCATTAGGCAAAAGGCATGGTGTCTACAGCCCATGATACTTTTAGAGGCCCATGAAAATGTTTTAACTTTTTTAAAAATCAGAAAATATAAACTTTTAGATGGAAAAATTGTTAATGTATTCATCTTTACACCAATACAGTTGTAAAATATAATTTAACACATTTTCTTAATGGGGCAAGGGACTTACAAAGGCAAAATCACGAGGGACTCATGAATGTCATACTATGGCGCTGTGTCCATTCATTCAGGAGAGCAGCCAACCAGCCAGTTGGTATATTATCTGTTAGGACCACCACTAAGTATTACGCAGTTGCTTTGTGCTGAATGCAGGTGGATTAGGGAGAAGAGGATACCTGTGAATGTTTACACAGAAGGGTCCAGAGCTACACAACATTCCTGCAGCACTGCATTTGCTCCTTGTGTCTAGAAGAAGAAACTGGGGTGCCAGGGACCTATGTGATTGACTTAACGATAGCTGTCAGGCCTGAGCCAGCACCAGCCCTCATCCCAGCTCTGTGCTCTTCCTCTTAATCTTAAAACCAAAATGTGACCCTTCTTCAATGTTTCCTTGGATGACCCACAGAAGCCCCCTCTTTATGCCTCTAAAACAAATATTGCAGGGCTTTTAGGTATTAGAAACATAGGTCAACACTGATTTGATTTTACTTCTCAAACAATGTTTCTCTTCTGAATTGTTTTCTTTATCTGTGCTTGGGAGTGGTGGGGTGAAGACAGGTGATGGCAGGGATATGTGGGCTCAGCATGAGGAACAAACAGGAAGTCAAGAGGAAAAGGTGATCCAATAACTCTTTTTCCATCAAGGAAATACATATTTATGGTAAAGTGGCTAGAAAATAGGGCTGTGATAACAGTTGGGGAAAACAGCAAGCTAATCAAAGAACAAAAATACATTTTTGGAAAAGATGTTCTGAGGGGGCTTTGGAAAACTCTGACATATTCCTGAGAAACTAGAAGACCACATGCATGTGTAGGGCTGTGCACATGCCCAAGAAAACCAGAGAAGGCCCTGAGCTCTCCCTTCTGGTTGACACTGAGGCTCTGTGCAAGTAGGAGGTGAAGGTTAATGCAGAGTTGTAAAGTGCCTGACTGTTGAAGGCATGTCCCACCATGTACATAGAGATCCTTGACAAAGGCTGGGAGATTTTGGTTACTGGCTTTTAAGAGAACTTGTCTAATTATTAGCTCATCACTAAATTAACTGAGCAGAGACTTTAGTGGCCATATACACAAAAAGTACAGACCTTACAAAATTAGCTCAGGAAAGTGACTAAAAAACAAATAGCAATGGCAACAAAAAACTCTGAAAAGGAGGGAGAATCTCATTTTCAGGATTACTACCTTATATTATTTAAAATGCCTGTTTTCAACAAAAAACTATGACACATGCAAAGAAATAAGAAAGCATGTCCCATACACAGGAAGGGAAGCAGTCAACAGAAACTGTCCTTGAAGACGTCTAGGCATTGGATTCACTAGAGAAAGACTTTAAATCAGCTATTTTAAATATGTTCAAAGAACTAAAAGAAGCCATGTCTAAAGAGCTAAAGGAAATTAGGGAAACATTGTTTCCCCAAATAAAGAATATCAATAATAAAAATAAGTTACATGTAAAATCCAAACATAAATTCTGAAGTAAAAAGTACAATAAATGAAAGAAAAGAACTACTACAGGAACTTTGCAGATTTGAGTTGGCAGAAGAGAGTATCAGGGAGCCTGAAGATAGGTCAGTTGAGATTATCGAGGTATAGAAATTAAGAAGAATGGAGAAAAATGAACAGTGCCTCAGCGACCTGTGGGACACCAGCAAGCATACCAACATACTCATTACAGGAGCCCCAGAAAGAGAGTATTAAGAGAAAATACCAGGAGCAATCTACACATCTAAGAAGCTTATCAAACCACAAGTAAGATGAACCCAAAGAGATTCACACTGAGACACATCATAATCAAACAGTTAAAACACAATGATGAAGGTAGAATCTTGAAGGCAGCAAAAGATAAACAACTCATTACATGCAGGTGATTTTCAATGACGTTAACAGCTTATTTCTCATTAGAAACCATGGAAGCTGCAGGGGCCATTGAAAACAATATGCTAAGAATAGATAGGGCTCAAGGACAGTATCTCCAGTTGAACTTTTAATGAACTCCAGTAGGCGCCAAGAAGGCTGACAAATAAGGAAGAGCCTAGAGACAAGGAACTAAGCAGAAGGTTACATCTGGGTAGAGAAAGTTTGTTTTGCATTGTGTTATTTCTGCTGACGTGAGGTTTATGGAGTATAAATAAAGTGAGGCGGAGGCTCTGCGCGCGGCCGCCATGTTCTCTGTTTGTCTTTGTCTCTTGTGTCTGTTCATTCTTCACCACCCCCAGCGCGGTCCTCAATAAGTGGCGCAGCGAGCAGGGTCCGCACGGGTGAGTAGTGGGGAACAAGAAGGGGAACCCCCTAGGAGCGGGTAAAACCCGGGGATTGTTAAGGGGAACCTTCTTAAGCTTTCATTATGGGGAATTCCAGTTCCTTGGCCTCAGAATATTTAAGATTATTACAAGGGCTTTTACTTTCGATTGGGGTTGATACAAAAGAGAGAACTCTGCAAAAATTGTTTGCTCATGTGGAACAACATTGCTATTGGTTTCAATATCAAACTAAAGTGCAATTAAATAAACGAGATTGGCAACAGGTTGTTAAGACCCTTCGTTAAGCACACCAG
>NW_016811676.1:1329535-1345932 GCF_001698545.2 Rhinopithecus bieti
TGCAGGGGCCATTGAAAACAATATGCTAAGAATAGATAGGGCTCAAGGACAGTATCTCCAGTTGAACTTTTAATGAACTCCAGTAGGCGCCAAGAAGGCAGACAAATAAGGAAGAGCCTAGAGACAAGGAACTAAGCAGAAGGTTACATCTGGGTAGAGAAAGTTTGTTTTGCATTGTGTTATTTCTGCTGACGTGAGGTTTATGGAGTATAAATAAAGTGAGGCGGAGGCTCTGCGCGCGGCCGCCATGTTCTCTGTTTGTCTTTGTCTCCTGTGTCTGTTCATTCTTCACCACCCCCAGCGCGGTCCTCAGTAGAAGCCAGAAGGCAGTGAGAAGACATTATTCAAAGCACTGAAAGAAAAAGACTGTCAACTGAGATTCTATATCTGCAAAATTATCCTTCACAAATGAAGGAGAAATGAAGCCATTCCATGAACAAAAGTGGAGAGACTTTGTTGCTAGCAGACATGTACTCCAAGAAATAATAAAGGGAGTCCTGCAGACTAAAATAAAAAGACACTAGATAGTAAGTCGGATGAGAACAGGTGCGTTCAGGGTGGTATGGCCGTAGACTAGACTGTAACTCAAATCCACATGAAGAAATAAAGAACACTGGAAAAGGTAACTACATAGGTAAATATAAATGTTTTTCTCCAGCATAATTTTATGGTTATTCCATTTTATGGCAATTATATGTGCCATTATATGAATATATCATAGTTTTATTTAATCAATAAAACAAAATGATCCAAAATATGTGGTGGATCTATTTGTTGGGGGAAATATTAATAATACTGACTTGGTTTGTGGAGGTTGTCTTAAGTGTACTATTATGGGCTGAATTGTGCACCCCCACATTCATATGTTAAAGTCCTACTCTCCAGTATTTCAGCATGTGAGATGTTTGAGATGGAATCTTTAAAGAGTTAATTAAGTTAAAATAAGGTCATACTGGTGGGCCCAATATAATTGATGTCCTTATAAGAAGAGGAAATTAGGACACAGAACACACAGAGGAAAGATTATGTGAAGACACAGGGAGGAGATGGCCATCTACAAGCCAAGGAGAGAAGTCTCAGAAGAAACCAGCCCTGTGCACACTTTGTTCTCAGATGTCTATCATCCAGCATTGTGAGAAAATAAATTTCTGATGTTTACTCAGTCTGTGGTGCTTTGTTATGGCAGCAAACTCAGTACACTTACTGAGTTCCATAGGGAGAGGAAAATACCTTTCCCTAGTGCCATTTGAAGTATTTATGTAATAAGTAAGATTTAAGTAAATGCTCATGAATGGTTTTCCAATTTTGTTCATCATTTTGTATCAGAACTCATTTAAAAAACGATAAAAAAGAATATTAATGTTTGCCATCAGTAAACATTAAAAAGTATTTCTAGGGTAAATTGATAATTTTCTTCAGAAAAATTCCTGTCTTACGTATTGACCTGGGTCCCAGTCCAGTCTTTAAAAGTGTGATGTTTTACTGAATCTGGAAAAGTAACAAAATAAAACCAACAGAGTTAGCCTCATAAGCAAGGCAGAACTGCCAAGATGACATCTGTGTGTATGCATGTGGTGTTTATGTTCCATATCAGGGAGATCATCATAAAGTCTCCCTGAGCTAGGTTATTTTGTGAGTATAGTACTTTCTGGAAGAAGTAATGTTTCATTTGATGAGGAGCAAAAGGTGGAAAACCTGATCTTGATCTCCTCTGAGCATGCAGTCATAGGTGTCTGTTTTTCTTTTCTTTTCTTTTTTTTTTTTTTTTTTTTTTTTTTGAGACGGAGGTTTGCTCTGTCGCCCAGGCTGGAGTGCAGTGGCGAGATCTTGACTCACTGCAAGCTCTGCCTCCCAGGTTCACGCCATTCTCCTGTCTCAGCCTCCCGAGTAGCTGGGACTACAGGTGCCCGCCACCATGCCTGGCTAATTTTTTTGTATTTTTAGTAGAGACGGGGTTTCACCATGTTAGCCAGGGTGGTCTCCATCTCCTGACCTCGTGATACACCCGCCTCTGCCTCCCAAAGTGCTGGGATTACAGGCTTGAGCCACTGCGGCCAGCCAGTTGTCTGTTTTTCCTATTGAATTGTGAATGCCTTGAGGATCTATTTGTCTTGTTTATTTCCATATTCCTTACAGTGCTTCAATATTGGAGGTTCCCAATAAGTACTTGCTAAGTGAAAAGAGTGGACTTGGGGAACTATACAGAAACAGCTTAATATTGTTCATTGGCCACGTCTGAATGTATTATTAAATAAAAAGATGGCTTGCGAGTCATTAGAAAAGAAAGTGGGAGATTTCTGCTTCTACTATCATGTCAGTCTGTGTATGAAGAACCCTTAGCTAAGATATAACACAATGCTGGAAAATTACAAAGTGTCTTACCTTTTGTTTTATGTATTTATTTGTTTGACAAACAAAAATTTTACATATCGATGGTGTACAACATGATATTTTGATATATGTGTATGTTGTGAAAAGGCTAAGTCAAGCTAATTAACATATCCATTACCTCAAGCACTCATTTTATTTTTTTGTTGTGAGAACATTTAACATCTACTCTTAGCAATTTTTGGGTATATAATACATTGTTGTTAATGGTAGTTGCCATTTGCGTTTCTATTTTTGGGACAGTGCTTGTCCTCTCCTTTATCTTGAATACCCTTCCCATAGTAAAATGCTGCTCATCTTTCAAGAGTAACTAGTGTGTGATCTCCTTTCCAAAGCACATTGTGGCCAACCAGTCTCTTGCTGGAACTATTGAGTTCCAGGCCACCATAACACTTCAGTGACCTATCACAGCACTTATCAGAGTGTTTTACAGCAGTCCGACGTGTCTGTTTTCCTTGCTGAATTGTGAATGCCCTGAGGATCTATTTGTCTTATTTCCATATTCCTTAGCATTTAGCACAGTGCTTCAGCATTGGAAGTTCCCAGCAAGTACTTACGGTTAAGTAAAAAGAGTAGGCTTAGAGAACTATATCGAAACAGCTTAATATTGTTCATTGGCCATGTCTGAAATGTATTATTAATATTAAATAAAAAGATGGCTTGTGAGTCATTAGAAAAGAAAGGGGGAGATTACTGCTTCCAGCGTCATGTCTGTCTGCATATGAAGGACCCTCAGCTAAAATATAACACAATGCTGAAAAAGTACAAAATTCATAATTTGAAGTAAACTTGAGTTCAATGAAAAGCAAGAGATGGGCCTTCTGGGGCTGGTGAGGAGGGAGTAAACGCACCTATTCCTTCCCACCAATTATAGTTGAGGCCTCTGGATAAGGTACTAAATGAAACCACCTGAAGACTCTAGAAAGTTCACAATAGCAGGATGATTGGAGAAGGGAGTCGAAACTTGAGGAATGAATTGTTTGGGGATACATTTTTCTGCCTTCCTCCTTTATCTTCTGGCTTTAACCTGAGAGAGGCCCCATTGTAGAACTGGGGCCCCAATGCAGAACAAGTGCCGGCAAGAAAATCTCGGAGAGAAACCCTGCCTTTCTAACCGGAGGACCAGGAAAAGGTGCTGCTGGGGGTCAGAGACGGGAGTGGGAATCCCCATTAATTGAGTGTGAGGACTTCTCCCCTAGCCCTGAGTGCAGTCTTCGTCCTCAGCTGCTCTGCAGTGCGGCGGTGACATAGGCGCCAAAACTCTGAGAGAGAACCTGTGTTTTTGAACCAAGTATTGGGAAAGGGGAATTCCAGGGACCAGAGCGTGTGGCTGCATTTTCCTCTTTCCTCTCACTGCTTTACCCTAAGAGTGGCCCCGATCGTGTAAAACCATGCAGCAGCCCAGGTGGCTCAAATGCTGAGGGAGTCTTGGCTTTAGAGAAAGAAGTATGCGGGGGCCGACTGAGGGGAGGGGTGGGTCTCATAGAGGACAGAACTGGAGGAGGATTTCCAGATTCTGTGTATGAATTGATATAATCCTGAGCTTTGCATGCACAAGACAGAAAACATAAGAAAAGATGAACTTAAAAATTACCACGTTTTGGAATATATGACCACACTTCTAAACATCAAAGAAGAAACCATAATGGAAATTTGATAATACTTAGGACTGAGTAATATTGAAACTCTAAATATCAAAATTAAAGGGCATATAGAAAGTAAGAAAAATTTATATACATAAATGCACATATTAGAAAACAAGAAAGTCTGAACATTAATGTTTAGAATATTCAACTTAAGACATTAGTAAATGAACAACAGAATTAATTCACGGGAAATAGGCAACAAAGATCACTGTATAATTAATAAAATATAAAACAAATCAACCACAGTGAGGATCAATAAAGGCAAAAGTTGTGTTTTTGAAAAGTCTAGTAAAACAGACAAATCTCTGATCAGACTGGCCAAGTAAAAGGTATAGAAGGCAAAAATAAATGGCATTGGGAACTCAAAGGTGTATATATAACTATAGAAATGGCAGAGACTGAAAACCCAAAAGGAGATTATAATAACTTAAAAATAAAGATGAAATGGACAATTTTCTAAATCATGTAAATTACCAATAGTTATTTAAGTAAAAATAAAAAGCAGAGATACCTTATAACCCATTATGAAATTGAGCCAGTGACTAAAAACTTGCCATAAAGAAATTACAAAGCCCAGACAATCTTAAAGATGAGTTCAATGAAATATTCTAGGAAGAAATCATGATAATTTTACATAAACTCTCCCAGGAAATAGAAGAATAATTTCCTAACTCATTCTAGAAGCCAAATAATCTTGACAATAAAGTCATAAATATAATACAAGAAAGAGAGAAAAAAAAGGAGAACACAAGCTCATATTATTCACTTGTGTAGTTACAAGAATTCTAGAAGAAATATTAGCAAACCAAATCCGGCAGTTTAGAAAAAAAGATACACCATGACCAAGTTGGGTTTATTCCAAGGAATGCAAGGGTGGTTTAACCTTAGAATACTGATCATATAATTTATCATGTTAAAAGATTGAAAGATCATTATAATACGTGCATAGAATTCATTTGATAAAATTCAAAAACCACTTATCATGAAACTTCTTAATAAACTTTGAATATGAGACCAACTGTATCTACCAAAAATCTAAACAATCATTATTTCTGATGATGATGATGATCAAAAGTTAGGATCATTTAAAGTCAGGACCAGTGATTTTAAATACAGATACAGTAAATGCTTGCTATCACCTTTTCTATTCAGTATCGTACCAAAGGCCTTTGCTGGTATAAATAAGATAAAACAAAGAAATAAAATAATTTGATTCAGAAATAAATAAAACTTTCATTATTTGCAGATAATATAACTGTGTACATAGAAAATCCACAAGAGTAGTACAACTATTAGGATTACTAAGAATGTTTAGCAAGGTGGCTAGAATTAAAAATCTGTGCAGAAAACTTATGTATATTTTTATATACCAGCAACAAACAAAAGACATAACAACTCTTCACCATTTCCTCTAGCAACAAAAAAATACCTAGAAATATATCTAATAATAGAAATACAAAACCTTTATGACAGTTTATAAATTATCCAATTTGAGAGACAGTAAGGAAGATTTAAATAAATGGAGAAATATATCATGTTCATGGATAGGATGATTAAACATCCTAAAGATGTCAGTTTTTCCCAAGTTACTTTATAGATTCAATGCAATCCCAACAAAATACTCTTAAAGTTAAAAAAAAAATGGATTTGACAAATCCTTTCTTACACCATAAGGAAATACAAAGACTCAAAAGCCAAAACGCTCCTGGAGAAGAACAAACTGTAGGGACTCACTCTATTAGATCACAGGACATATTTAGTAACTACGGACATGTACAACAGGAAACATATGGTTATGTTCATAGCAATTGATATACTTTGGATATTTGTCCTCTCCAAATCCCAGGTTGAAATTTGATCCCCAATGTTGAGGGTGGGGCCTGATGGAAGGTGTTTCGGTCATGGGGTGCTTGGTGCCATGCCCAAGGTAATGAGTAAGTTCTCGTTCTATCAGTTCCCATGAGAACTGACTGTTTAAAAAGAGCCTGGCACCTCCATCCTCTCTCTCTCTTCCTTTCTCTCTTGCCATGTGAGCTCCATGCACCTGCTCCCTTTTCCCCTTCTGCCATGAGTGGAAGCTTCCTGAAGCTCTCACCAGAGGCTGGGGCCATGCTTCCTGTACAGCCTGCAGAATCATGAGCCAAATGAACCTCTTTTCTTTATCAATTACCCAGCCTTAGGTATTCCTTTATAGCAACACAATGAGCTGGGACAGCAGTATCATTTTTAACAAGTTGGAAACAACCCAACTGTCCCTTGACAGACAGTGGCATATATTCACCTAGTGGAATTGTAAGAAGTACTAGTAAGTAAATTACACACGTAGGGTCCAATATAGATGAATCTTAGAAACATAATATTCCACAAAAAAGCAAGTTTTATAAAATTTAAAAGTATACCACTTTTATGAAGTTAAAATAAGCATAAGTGAATAATATAGTATTTAGGAATACATACAAATCATTTTTTTTTTTTTTCGGACAGAGTCTTACTCTGTCACCCAGGCTGGAGTGCAGTGGCATGATCTTGGCTCATTGCAGTTTCTGCCTCCTGGGTTCAAGTGATTGTCGTGCCTCAGCCTCCTGAGGAGTTGGGATTACAGGCTTGCACCACCACGGCTGCTAATTTTTGTATTTTTTTGTAGAGATGGGGTTTTGCCATGTTGGCCAGGCTGGTCTCAAACTCCTGGCCTCAAGTGATCCGCCCATCTTGGCCTCCCAAAGTGTGGGATTACAGGCATGAGCCGCCACACCCAGCCAAATCACTTTTTTTTTTTTTTTTTTAAAGAAAGCAAGGGAATGTTAAAAACCAGTAGTTATGTTGGGGTGAGAAAAGAATATAGAAGTAGATATAATGGTTAGCAATGTTCTAGCTCTTAAATTGAGTGGCCAAGTTACAAGTGTTTTATATAATATTACATTTATTTATTTATTATTTTGAGATGGAGTCTTACTCTGTTGCCCAGACTGGAGTGCAGTGGGGCGATCTGGGCTTACTGCAACCTCCGCCTCAGCCTCCCAAGTAGCTTGGAGTACAGGCACATGCCATCACGCCTGGCTAATTTTTGTATTTTTAGTAGAGACAGGGTTTCGCCATGTTGGACAGGCTGGTCTCGAATTCCTGACCTCAGGTGATCTGCCTGCCTCAGGCTCCCAAAGTGCTGGGATTACAGGCGTGATCCACCACACCTGGCCTATTATTTTGTTTTTTGAGACAGGATCTCACTCTGTCGCCCAGGCTTTAGTGCAGTGGTAGGATCTTGGCTCACTGCAGCCTCAACCTCCCCAGGCTTAGGTGATCCTCCCACTTCAGCCTCCTGAGTAGCTGGGATTACAGGCATGTGCCACTACACCTGACTATTTTTGTATTTTTTGTAGAGACAGGGTTTCGCCATGTTGCCCAGGCTGGTCCCGAGCTTCCGAGCTCAATTGATCTGTCTGCCTTAGCCTCCCAAAGTGATGGGATTACAGGCATGTGCCACCACACCCAGCTAAATTACAAGTGTTTTATTATCATATTTTGTAACATAACATGTGATGTACATTACTTTGTACTTATCAAGTACTATATTAAAAAAAATCACCGAATTCCATTTTGTTGGAATTTTTTAATATTATACTGCTTATAATTATTCGTACAAAGGTCCTTCTTGTTCTGTGTTTTCAAAACCATTAACCGTTCACTTATTTGGTGGTGGGTAGGGGAGAATGACTGATCTAAGTCCTGGGCTCTGAAGGTCTGAGAACCTGGAGTACTGATGTCTGAGGGAGAGGATGGATGTCCATCTCTAGACGAGACAGCCTGTCTCCCTTTTCCCTGCCTTTTGCTCTATCTGGGTCCTCAATGGATTGGATGGTGCCCACCCACATAGGTGAGGGCAGATCTTCTTTACTCCAGATTCAAATGCCAGTCTCTTCTGGAAACACCCTCACAGACACACCCATAAATAATGTCTTATTAGCTACCTGGGTATCCCCAGCACAGTCAAACTGACACACAGACTCACCCATGACAGGGAGGCTGCTTGATTTCCACAGTGTTGTCTGAACTAAGTTATTTCTCCAAATGGGTGTGTGGAGTGTGCATGTGTGTGTGTAGCTTTTAACAATTATTTAATTTCGCAGTTTTTCCACTGAGAGCTTCTCTGTCTGGATGTCTAGTCTTCCAGGAGTTAAACTTACAGGGACATGCATGCAAACCTGTCTTTAGGTGGCCATTTCATTCCCAATAAGACCATGTGAGAAGGAGGGCTTGGAGGGGAAGGGAGTACGTGTTACAGGTGGTGATTGCTAGGCTCACTCTGCCTAGGATCCAGGAAAACAGACTGAAACACAGCTAAGGAATGTGCAATAGGCACTGAGCAAACACAGGGGCAGGCCCTGCAAGATGGAGATTTAATAGGCAAAGCCCTATTTTTAGATTCTGTGACAAATTATGATGGGAGAAGTTTGTGTGCAGAATACCAGTATGATGAAAGTCATCCTCATGAGAGAGCCCTCTGGGCAAAGCCAGAGGTATGGTCAGTATGTAGATAATACATCAAAACTGCCTGGAGGATAAGATTCCAATAAAATTAGATGAATACAAACCACTCTCACCACTTCTGAATACTATAAAATGAATCTATATTGCCAATATTCAAAAACAAAGAACCGATTGTAGACACTTTACCATTTTATTTCAAACACCAGGCTACATAGATGATGTTTTCCTTTTCCTTTACTCCTGTGCCCATTCTCAATAAGAACTGTGCTGAATTAGTGCAGTAATAAAGTGTTGTGCACTTATAAGTCAGTGCTGGGTCATTCTTCATGTGAGAGAAAGATGTTGGTGATTAACCAAGCCCAGTGTTAAAAAGAAGCAGGATAGTGTGATTTCTGGCATAATCATGGTTTTAATTCAGTAGGTTTTGCCAACTGCTGAACATTTAAATAATGATGAGCCCTGCCCTAGGCTCAGGTTACAAATCCCTTCGAGGAACAGTTGTGTTTCTTCTATTACCCAAATATTAGAGGGTCAGTGAGGGTCACCTCCAGCTATGCAAAAACAAATGGAAGTGTGGATTTTTAAAAATGTCTAAAAAAGGAGATCCTACATATGTCCTCCTAATTCTATTCTCACCAAGATCATTGATAAGTGTATAAATTAAGTATTGAATTAAGTAGGCAATGTTATTTATTGAGTGCTTACTGTGTGCTGGGCTCAGTGTGTGCTGAGTGTGAACCAACCAGCTAGTCCTTGCAGCAGCCTTCTCAGACAGATGCTATGATCTCAATTTCACGTGTTAGCAAACTAAGGCAGAGAGATTAAGTAACTCTCTGGGTCACATAGTGCTGTGGATTGAATATCATGCCCCAAAATTCATATCCAAAGTCCTGACTCCAATATGACTGCATCTGGAGAACTGGCCTTAGGGAGATAATTTTTTTTTTTTATACTTTAAGTTCTAGGGTACATGAGCACAAAGTACAGGTTTGTTACATATGTATATACGGGGGTATTTAAGTTAAATGAGATAATAAGAATGGGTGTCCTCATAAGAAGAGGAAGAGACATCAGAGCATGTACACTCTCTTTCTACATGAACACAGAAGAAGCCATGTGAGGACACAGCAAGAAAGTCACTGTCTACAAGCCAGGCAGAGAGCCCTCAGCAGAAGCCAGCCCTGCTGACACCTTGATCTTGGACTTCCAGCCTCCAGAACTGTGAGGAAATACATTTCTCTTGTTAAAGTCACTAAGTCTGGTATGTTGTTGTGGCAGCCTGAGCAGACCAATAGGTACAGTAAGAGTGGGGTGAGGGTTCTCATTTAGGAGGCCGGGCTCCAGAGTCTATGCTGTCAACCACAACACTATTATTTCTATATCTGAAGACAGAGACTACATGTTAATTTTGATCTTGATTTATTTTTATTTTTATGTTTAAGATGGAGTCTCGCTCTGTTGCGCAGGCTGGAGTGCAGTGATGTGATCTCAGCTCACTGTAGCCTCTGCCTTCTGGGTTCAAGTGATTCTCCTGCCTCGGCCTCCCAAGTAGCTGGGATTAGAGGCATGCACCACCATGCCCTGCTAATTTTTGTATTTTTGGTAGAGATGGGATTTCACCATGTTGGCCAGGCTGGTCTTGAACTTCTGACCTCAGGTTAACCGCCCTTCTTAGCTTCCCAAAGTGCTAGGATTACAGGTGTGAGCCACCGCTCCCAGCCATAAATTTTGATCTTTATAACTTCTATAGTGTCTTACGCCTAAAGATTGATAACATATTTTACAAAATAAAATAGAGTGCAAATAAATGATCATAGCCAAGGACATTCTGCACACCAACACCTGGCCACCATTTGTCCCAAATTGCCACTCCTTTCTGCCTACCATTTCCACCCTCCACTAGCTTTCCTTTTAAGCCTGTCCATTCTTACCTTGTCTTCCACACAAATGGTGTTTATTCTCTGCCCAAATCTGGGATACTGGCTACCATCTCAGAAAATTGCTTGCAGGCACCAGGCAACCTTCATTTACTTTTTAATAAATCATGAGATAGCCCCAAATCAAATCTCAAACTGCAGGAAACTTCTTCAAATTCTCCCATTCTATACTTGTTCCTTCCCCAAGAGTAAGAATCTGAATCCTCAACAATCTATATATGTAGTCTCTCTGCTACAAAACATACAAAACACTTTTGGAATGGTCACATCCATAACTCTACTGAGGAATTGCTTATACAAGACTCAGACCTCACAGCTAAGGACCAGCTATTCCTCCAGTTGAAACAGAAAATCCCATGTGACCTTATTTAGCCTGAGGGCTCCCAATAATGTACCAGTAGGTGATGGACCAGTCATAAACTGCTCAAAGCATTTGAAAGCCATTTGGAAAGCTTCCCTACTTCCAAAAATTCTACCTAATAGAACACTCACCAATCAAACACTGTCTGTCTTAAGACTTCCTTCTTTTACTCTATAAAACTCACCCTCCTTTGACTTTTCACTAGGAGGAAAGTGATGGTAGCAGTCTTTCTTGTATGATCTCAATAAATAGCCTTTTGCTAATTCTACAGTTGCACTTTGCCCTTTTGATACCATCAACTACAAGCCTATGAGGTAAAACTAAGAATTACTTGCAATTTTTTAAAATCCTAGAATATTCCTATTGAGGTTGTACAAGCAAAATACTGTGTTCAAAGGTTACCTGAACTAATTTTTATAAATATGTGGTTATGTTATCTATTGCATAAACAGGTTCCTTTGTTTCTATTTGTGTTTCCTTTTAAGGTTTGCTTTTGTCATTCTTTTCTATTTTGTTTTAAACTTGTAAGCCATTTAAATGGTTCAAAATGTAGTTAGCACAAAAAGACATATTCAGAAAAGTCTCATTCCCATCCCTAAACTCCTTCTGCCCCTGTTCTGCCCACCTCCTATGTGAGGTCATTTTCATTCATTTCTGCTAGATCCTGCCCAAATCTCATGTTGAACTGTAATCCTCGATGTTGGAGGTGGTCTGGTGGAAGATGATTGGATCATGGAGGCAGATTTTCCCCTTTGGTGCTGTTCTCATGAGATTTTGTTTAAAAATGTGTGGTACTTCCCCGAGTCTCTCTCTTCCTCCTGCTCCAGCCATGTAAGATGTGCCTGCTTCCCCTTCCCCTTCTGCCATGATTGTAAGTTTCCTGAGGCTTCCCCAGAATCTGATGCTATCATGCTTCCTGTACAGCCTGCAGATCTGTGAGCCAATTAAATCTTTTTTCTTTATAAATTACTCAGTCTCTAGCAGTGCAAGAACAAACTAATACAATCCTTCCTGTGTCTCCTTCTGTAAAAATAAGCAAAGCAAATATATATACATACACGTTCTTGTTTCCCAGTCTTTTCCCATGGAAAAAATGCTTCAGAACAAGAAACTGAATAATAGGTTCCTTCTGCTAAAGTAATTTGAAATCACTTAATGCATTCATTTCATTTTACAGATCACAGGCTCCTCGATGAAGCATAGGGGCCACACTACAGGAGTGGGAGGCACACAGGCCTGGGTGTGAATCTTGGCTGCATGGAGTGGCTGTGGGACCTAGGACAGGCTACTTAACCTCTCTCACTTCCTCATTAGTCACATGGAGAAAACAATGACCAGATTACAGGTGCTATTGCATCCATGGGAAGCTTCACATGTGAAAGTACTCAACACAGGGTTCTGCCTGAGGACACCACTGGGGATTCTCTTAATTCCCTTCCTTTCCTTGGTCAAATGTAAAAGCAACAGCTGACCTTTCCTGTAGAATTAGCATCATTGATCAATAGCTTTTGTCCCGTATGTCATGTGTTTTGTTGTTTGTTGATTCTTTCAAGTGGAATAAAAACCTCCACAGGAAAGGTCTGGTGACGCCATGTCTTGGCTTCCTATTGATGCCAGGGTTTACTTTACACATACTTGTTCTTCGGACATTTCAAAATACTCTTTGATGCCTGGTATTTAAAGAGTCGCTCTTCATTTCATTGTCCCTCATTATTCTGCATTTTTCAGGCACTGGTTCTTAACTTTTTTAAGGCAAGGACGCTTTTGGGAATCTGATGAAACCCATAGATCCTCTTCTTTTAAAATATATGTGCATTCAAAAGTTTCCCAATGGTCAGGTGCTCATGAACTCACTAAAGCCCATAGGATCCCAGGTCCAAATAAAACAAAGGAAAGCAGAAGTAGAAGAATAAAACAAGTCTTCTAGGGTTAAGTGTGTGCATGCAAGTCATGGGGAGGAGGTTTAAGAAAAAGTAGGGAATAGGAAGAGGGAATTTACTTAAGCTGCCACTGGGTTACAGGAACCTCACATGCTTTCACAGTATCCAGTGCTCACCCCATCAGAATCTTTTTCACCAAACTGTAACTGTCAATACTTGTCTGTATCTCTCGGAAGTCCGGGGACGAGGGTTTCTGTGGGCAGGAGCTCTGTCTTAGCCACCATTTTATCTCCATTCCATAGTATAGTGTTTGGTAATATGTCTAATAAATAATGGATAAATGAGTAAAAATACCCAGCTGGTAATAACTTCATTTATTTATCATGTATTTATTGAGAATCTATTATGTGTCAGGCACTTTGATGGGTTCTGAGAGCAGAATGATGACTTGGCCCTTGGATTCATTGGATGTATGGTCTACTGAGAATCCAAATAAATATAAAATTACAACTGTGACTCCTATGAGACTGTGAAAAAGGACTGCATTTGGTCTTGTGTGTGAATTAGTAAAAATGTCCCTGAGGATGTGACATTTGAGCTAAGATTTGAAGGATGGATAAGGCAATGTGTGGGGTAAGGGTGAGTGCCCTACAAGCAGAGGGAACAACATTTGCAGGGGGAAGATCTGTTGTAGGAAGGCTCCTTGGGCGTTCAAGAAGCTGAAAGTAGATAAATGTGTTTGGGGGATGGGCAAGGGGAGCTTGGTACCAAATGAAAATATTGCTCTGGCTGCAGAGGAGAAAATGACTTGGAGGAGGACAAAGTAAGCAGATGTGGGGAAAATAGCAAACTGCTTCAATTGTACAAAGAAGAAATTATAGTATTGGGACTAGAATAGAAGTGATGAAGATAGGGAGACTGAAATGGACTCAAGACATGTTTAGGAGGTCAAGTAGACAGACCACTGTAATGAATTATTCATGAGGCCGAGTTAGAGGGAAGAGCCAAGAAGGACACCCAGGTTTCTGGCATGGAAAACAGGATGAACGGATGGATGGTGGTTCCACTGGGAATCTTGAATGCAGCAAGATGACATGTTTGGTTTTGGACATGTTTAGGTTATTGTGACTTTGACACATGCAAGAGTATTGAGCAGGCCATTGGGATAACCAAATCTCAGATCTACAGAAGAGGCCTTGGTTAGACATACACAGTGGGGATATCAGCGGCATATGGATGATAACAGAAGCCTGGGAGGGGACGAGATTGCCTAGGGAAGGGTCAAATGAGAGGGAAAGGCTGAGCGGGAGACAAAGGCTGTGGAAACTTAACATCTGATGGGCAGGAGAAAGGGGATGAGCCTGCCCAGCACGTTGAAAGAGAGAGGCTAGAGAGGCAGGAGAAGATCCGGAGAGCAAAGGGCGGCAGAAGCCATGTGAGGAGGATGTTTCAAGAAGAGCAAGTGGTTAACGCTGTAAAAAAATGCTGAAAGAGAAAACTGCCCCAAACTGAACAATATGCGTTAGATTCAAACATGGCTGTCAGAGCTGAGGGGTAAAAAGGGAGCCAGTGAGGTGGGTTGAGAAGTGTTTGAGGTGAGGAGGTGGGGAGTGAATATAGAAAAGTTTTTCAAGAATCTGACCCCGAAGATGTGGGGAGAAGGCAAGAGTTAACAAGGGATATGGGGTGGGTGAGTTCTGAAAGCCGTGAGGCACCTGACCACGTTTAAACATGGCTAAGAAAGGCTCTGTTTGAGTGGATGTGGCTCCATCTACAGATAGAGGAGGAGGTGATCAACTATTTAAGGTTCTGCAGAGATGGGTGAGGCTGGGAGAAGATGGAAGAGGGACCCCTCCTCTGTCCTCACAGAGGGAAGGCTGAGACTGTGGGTACTGGTGCAGGTAGATCTGGGATATGGTGGCAAAGGCTTGAGGGAATTTTAGTCGGCACAGTTCCATTTTCTTTGTGAAACAGGAGGTTGAGGGGGAGATTGGAAACTTTCTGAGGAGAGTAAGAGAGTGATTTGATCAGAGAAACTAAGCAGGATTTAGACAGGTGGCTAATCGTGAATTTGTCGTGAGTATTTGTTGGTTATATACCTCACACCCATTTCCTTTCCCCTTTCCAGGTATTACTCAGTTTTATGAGCTGCCTCCTATCACTGCCCATGAACTCTGGGGTCTCACTTGGCTTAAGCTTACTGACACATGCCATCTCCTTGGCTACAGTCATCCACTTCAGGACTTCATTCCGATGAATTAAAACAGCATGGCAAGAAGCAGTTGGCAGAAGTGAGCTTTCCCCCACGACTGTGAACCAGCGCCCAGATAGCCTCTTGGCTGCTGGCAGCTATGTAGGGACTGTGAGATCAGACACCCAGAGGAAGCTGACCTGGGGGACATGCCTCACTGTCCACAGACTTGACACTTATGAGAAGTAACGAACCCCATGATTGCTCAAGCCAGCCACTAAGTGCCCTAAAACAATCTATCTGACCCAGGCACACATTTGCCCTGATGTGTCACTTTCTCCAGCCACACACGACAGCTGTAGTTAAGGCACAGGCTCATTGACCAGCTTATTGCACCAAAACCAAAGGGAAATTAATAATATTCGTTTATTTAACAAGAATTTACTGAATGCCCTCAAAGTGTAAGGCTTTGTACTTGGAGATCAGAATTAGTAGTCCTGGGTCTCACAGAGTTCAGCATCCAGTGCAGGGAATATAATAGCTCCAAGGACATGGCACCACTGACAACAAATTCTCATTAAATTCAGATGAATATATGAGCTTCCCATTATCACTAAGGCAATTCAGGGTGATTGATCCATATTCTCCTGAATGACATATTGACTTAGGAAAAAAAAAAAAAAAAAAGCAAAAACTCCCTTCAATTCCTCTTCCAAGTTGTTCTTGGTGTTCATTTCAATCTACCTCCTCTTATATAAAAATACTGATTTTGGCCAGCACAGTGACTCATGCCTATAATCCCAACACTTTGGGAGGCTAAAGAGGGTGGATTTCTTGAGCCAAGGAGTTTGAGACCAGTCTGGGTAACATGGTAAAACCCCATTCCTGCAAAACAAAAACAAAAACAAAAAACAGAAATTAGCCAGGTGTGGTGGTGTGCACCTGTAGTCCCCCGGTGCTTGCAGGGACCAACAAGGAGACTGGTTGTATTTGGGTGAGACCACACCCCCAACCATGACAAAGTGATATTATGCCACCCCAAGTCCAACCACCCTTAGGGTGGGGAGGGGAACATCTTGAATGACAGTTTGGATCTGAATTAACCACGTTGAAAACTGGAAGTATGTATGTATGTATGTATGTATGTATGTATGTATGTATTTATTTTGAGACAGATTCTCACCCTTTCACCCAGGCTGGAGTGCAATGGCAAGATCTTGGCTCACTGCAACCTCTGCCTCCTGGATTCAAGTGATTCTCCTGCTTCAGCCTCCTGAGTAGCTGGGATTACAGGTACACGCCACTTTGCCTGGCTAATTTTTTGTGTCTTTAGTAGAGATAGGGTTTCACCATGTTGGCCAGGCTGGTCTTAAACTCCTGACCTCGTGATCCACCCACCTTAGCCTCCCAAAGTGTTGAGATTACAGGCGTGAGCTACCGTGCCCAGCCATGACTAAGTTATTTTTAATTGGAAAATCAGTCTCTCTCTTTCTTTCTTTCTTTCCCTCT
>NW_016811676.1:1346689-1366363 GCF_001698545.2 Rhinopithecus bieti
CTTTCCTTCCCTCCCTCCCTTCCTCCCTCCCTCCCTCCCTCCCTTCCTGCCTTCCTGCCTGCCTTCCTGCCTTCCTTCCTTTATTTGACAGAGGCTCACTCACTCTGTCACCCAGGCTGGAGTGCAGTGGTGAAATCTCGGCTCACTGCAGCCTTGGCTACTTGGATTCAAGTGATTCTCCTGCCTCAGCCTCCTGAGTAGCTGGGATTACAGGCACTCCCCACCACGCCTAGCTAATTTTTGTATTTTTAGTAGAGACGGGGTTTCACCATATTGGCCAGGCTGGTTTCGAACAGAACGTGACCTCAAGTGACCCACCTGCCTTGACCTCCAAAAGTGCTAGGATTACAGGCATGAGCCACCATGTCCAGCCTATGTTTCAGTTTTTTTCTATTAGGAAACAGAAAGGGAGCTGAAGTGCAGAATTAATTTCAATTGCAGAGAAAAACGTTGGTTCCATCTCTACTTATCTGAGTGTTGTGTCTATAAATTATAAACTCTCCTGGAACATATTTTAAAATTTGGCTTAAAATTCAAAACTCTTTCTAATAAAAAAAGATACTTATAACTAAAATGTCTTCATCTTGAAAGATAATAACAGAGTCTGTGATCCTGAGAATGCCCTCTGGCGAGGTGACAAGTCTTGGGAAAGCTTACGTGATATTATTGCTCTGTGTAGCTGAAACATAAACATCTATGTCAATGAACTTTATGATTCTAGTAAAAAACAAACAGACCTCCAAGTTTTGAGTTTGATAACTAGAACAATATAGAGATATGGGTGGGTGGGACAGTTTAATAAAAGACTTACTGTCTTTTTGATGGATAACAGGCATATAGTTGGGCGATTCTCATGGACCTATGGGCTCCAGTCCTAGTATGTTTTCCAGTGGTGTTAAAGGCAGGTATTGTGCTTTTGAGAAGACAAAAGCTCCTAGGAAACTCTGTCTACGTTGTTTCTGTAGCAGTCATGGGGAAAAATCAGTAGAGACAAACCCTTGATGATGGTCTCATCTTAATTACCTAGCCCTTCATGAAACCAGGAGCTCAGGGAAGCCACGTTGTGGACAGGAAACAGACTGGCCATCAGACCAAGACACTCAGAGCCAAGGGACCTGATAAGAGTCAGTTCAGTGGTTTCAGAGTTCCTGCTGTGGGCAAGCTCATTGGACTGGCTCTGCCTCTACCCTTGCTTCTGGAAAATGTAGAGTGCCTTTAGCTGAACCCTGAAGAACGGGCAAGGGATGGGTAGCTGGAGGGGCCAGAGGGGTGCTGCATGGGAGCTGGACCAATGTGTGTCGGGGTCTCTATCTGTTGTTTGCAAATAAGCTCTGGACTAAGGTGATACCACCTAGATGTGGACACCTAAGGAAAAGCTAAATTTGTCATTCTGTGCAAACTATTGGTGTCCCACAATCCCCCATGACCCCTTAGGTCTCTCGACCCCCCTTTGCCACACATTTGCATCTGGGTAATTATCTAGGAAGGTGAAAGTGAATTGAAAGGACTCCTGAAGGCAGAGGTTGCTAGAGAGAAAGAAGTTTAGACCTAAAAACAGAAATATCAATCAACCCAGCAGTCTCATTCCTGGGTACATACCCAAAGGAATATAAATTTTTCTGTTATAAAGACACATGTATGCATAGGTTCATTGCAGCACTATTCACAATAGCAAAGACATGAAATCAACCTAAATGTCCATCAATGGTAGATTGGATAAAGAAAATATGGTACATAGACACCATGGAATACTATGCAGCCATAAAAAAGAATGAAATCATGTCCTTTGCAGGAACATGGATGGAGCCAGAGGGCGTTATCCTCAGCAAACTCATGCGGAAATGCAAAACCAAATACCACATGTTCTCACTTATAAGTGGGAGCTAAGTGATGAGAACTCATGAACACATAGAGAGGAACAACACACACTGGGGCCTAGTGGAGAGCAGAGGGTGGAGGAGGGAGAGGATCAGGAAAAATAACCAGTGGGTGCTAGAGGCTTAATACCTGGGTAATAAAATAAGCTGTACAAAAAATCCCCATGACACAAGTTTACCTATACAACAAGCCTACACATGTACCCCTGAACTTAAAAGTTAAAAAAGGAGAATGTTTACTGATTTGCATTTGATTTGTCAAAGCATATAATGCCGTTAACATCTATTAAAAGAACTTTTGATTCCCCAAACTGAGATTTGCCTCTCTGGTATAAGATGCATGTGTCTAAGGGTTGATTTAGTAACTGGGTAATTTACTTGTTGGGAGGAAACAGAACGTGTAAACCTCTCCCCCTGACATATTTTTAGGTCTATGAATCTGACTGATATTTCAGAAGTGTAGAGAAACTGGAGAATCTTTACTAAAAATTAAACACAGCTTACGCCTGGCCTAGCTATAGTTTACTTTTATTGCCTTTTCATAATTGTTTACATTTTCATTAATTTTGCACCTTGGGAGCCACATTTGATCAATCTGCAGAGTGATAAAATGTCCCCATTCTCTGAGGACCAGTTTGTACTCTGCTTTGTTAATAGCCTGTCAAAAGGAAATGCCTTGAACGTGTTTTAAATTCTTCTTAAATTTAAGGGAGGCTGGTGAAACAATAGCCGGGCTTCCTGTCCTCCCTTCTTACCTCTGAATCCTTTCCGAAAGATTCCAAGGTGCCCTTCTCATGGGGGAGGACGGCTGATGAGCAAGGGAAGAAGAAGAGAGAGCATCATTGGTTGCAAGAAAACAGGTGGGGTTTTTTTTTTTTTGGTGAAAAGCAGGCTTTAAAGAATTTTGAACCAAAAGCAATAGATTTTTAAAAACAAGGCTGGGTATGGTGGCTCAAACTCATAATCCCAGCAATTTGGGAGGCTGAGGCAGGAGGATCATTTGAGGCCAGAGTTAGAGACCAGCCTGGGCAACATAAAGAGACCTTGTCTCTACATAAAATAAAACAAATGTAGCTGAGTCCCAGCTACTCAGGACAGGAGGCTGAAGAGGGAGGATTGCTTGAACCCCAGAGGTCGAGGCTGTGGTGAGCCATGATCGCACCACTGCACTCCAGACTGGGCAACACAGCAAGACTCTATCTTTAAAAAGAAACAAATAAAAACAAATAAACAAAATAAACAAGCTCCTTACAGAGTGACTCACAAATCCAGCACCAGGAAGGTGATACAATAGAGACGTATTTATTGAAGCAACCGCGTCGTCTCGTGGGCCATCTAATGAAGGCAATCTTAAATTGAAATAGTGGGCAAATTTTGGAAAAATAAATGTAGTTTGCATCCTGCATGTTTGTGAAGGTCTGTGGATCTTGGTGGCAGTGAAGTGTTTGAACCATGTTTAACAGGGAAGCTTTTGTCCAAGAGGTTCCGAGCATTCTGCCTAGGCTGCCCTGGGGCTGCAGTGACCCTGGAGCGGGTGAGTACCCAGTCGTATTCCAGGTGCCAGAGTTCCTTTGGTGGTAGCTACTAGACTAGAAAATATTACTTGTAGAGTCATGTCGCAGCCTTTTCCAGAGCTTCTTCATAAATTGGATTCATTTTTACTATTAGAGCTGTCTCAAGAGGTTCAGAGTCCAGCGCACAGCCTCTCTTGTAATCTGCTGGAAGTCCCTCACTCTTCGACTAACAGTGAACAGTTACTAAAACGGGGGTAAAAATCCACTTATGACTCTGTTAGGAACTCTCACCCTTTCTTCACACTTGGAATCTTTCCTGACTTTTGGAAAATTTGGTTTGGTTTATAGAGTGTGAGACAAGCCTTTTGAATGAGCACATCCTCGTAAATGTATGCGTAATACGTTTAGAAGTCAGAGAGTCTCCTTCAGTCCAAGTCCAGTTTTGAAGTATTTATTTCAAGTGTATAAATCAACGAATCTCTACATTCCTACGTTAACTGGGGTACTGTAACCCAGGAGAGTTTAGCATTTCAAATCTGTTTTTTAAAAATATATATTTCATAAGAATCAAATATTTTCAGGAACAAATGAAGGCTTGGTATGGCAAAATAAACCCCCACCATGCTACATCCCTTGGCTCACAAATCACCACCAGGTGCCCAAGTTCTGTCCTGACTGTTGTGAAATTCTAGTAATAACAGGAGTATCTCATCCATTTATGTTCACACCTCTAGCTTGTTATTATCTCGGGGTGACATGAGATGCTTGTAGCTTAATCATTTATTTGGCTCAGGCTTTTAAAGACGAGGAGGAGCTGAGTAACAACATTGTGTTCCTCTCTGGTCTAATCTTTGTCATCTCAATTCACTGTTCCTCCCGGGTAGGGAGGGTTGGCATGTTCCAGTTTTAGCAGTCGGTGTGCCAGGCAATGTTCAGCAGAGCCAGAGAGCAGGAACAGCAGGTACCAGGATCCTGGGTCACAGTGCAGTTTCAGTTAGTTTAGTTTCAACAGCAGCTCTTCCAAGGTGGTGGAAATAGATTGTGTGTAGGGATCAGAGTGACAGGGAGGGATGGAGCCCTTTCATCTGTCCTATTTTGAGGAAGACGAGTCATATATCAAGTAAAGTAATACATGAGGATATAGCACAGGGCAGAACATGTAACATGTTCTTCATGACATCACTTATTAAGCACAGGCTATTATTGGTATCCTTATTATAACTTGAAGGGGCTGACTTAATTCTTACTTTTTAGCTCGTTTCTTCGGATCCATGAGTTTTTTTGGTCTTACTTCTAAGAGCGTCCTATTAGACGTAAAGACGTGGCCGACAGATGTGTGTATGAGTAGGGCTGGGGTGGAGGGGAAGCAATATTTTGTGTCTATGTCAGAAACAGCTTGGTTCTGGATTAGTGTCTTTTATTTAACCATGTCTTTTATTGTCTGTATTCTGATCCTTTGACATCTGGGGTTGTGCTGACCCAATTGCCAGAGACCAGTAAACAATTTTGCCCATGGGATCACTTTTCAGATGCAAACCAACAGCTCCAGGGTCCATGCCTCCAATCACTTCTCTCATGAGGCTCTCTCACTCCAGGCCATGATCCACTCACCTTAACCCCCCAGAGTTAGGCCTCAAACATTAGGGACAGCCTCCATGCTCCAGAGTCTGCTGAAATGATCCAAACTAGCCCATCCTAAGCCTGCTGACCAGCCTCGTCCATTCCTTCTCATGGAAACCATGATAAAGGGTCTTGCCCACAGCTTCCTGCCCTCCTTCCCTCCTGGCTGACCGGGTGCTTCCTGATGTGGAACACCTCTGCCCCCACCATGACATAGTGTGCCTCCGACTTTGGGAACTGTGAGTGACAAACACCTCAGCAGAGCTTGGTGGCAGCAGAGGCAGGGTCTGTACCTCGGTTTATGTTGATATTGCATGGAAAATAGCACAGCTAACACTGATTGTATTTCCTGGACCTCAAGTTGGGACACGCAGTCTGAGCTGGCAGATTCAGAAGTCATGCCTGTGATCCGTGACTGTTCTGAGGCTGCAGGAAGCCCTTCCAGCCTGGGTTAGCCAGGAGTGAGCTGGGCTGCTGCCACCACTGACCCTCATCAGACAGCCCAGGGAGAGGGACATCAGGTTGAAGCACAGCTGGTAGGGGTGACATTTCTGAGCATGCAGGGTATAAAACAGGGGAGGAATCTACAGGGGAGGAGGCTGTGCCTCTGAGGGCATGAGCTGCAATCACTGAGGCCAGGCAGCTCTGGCTACAGAGCTGTGGGCCATGGATGGGAGGAAGTCTTACAAGTAGCCAGGCCTTGTCACTCAAACCTCCGTGAACAGCATCTGCTGGCTGAGCTCTTGGACTTCTCGGAAAGGTGATGGGGGAAGCTATGGTCTGTAAGGTTTACCTTTCCTCTGGGGGATGCTACTGGCACACATTACAGACATCAACATTTTAGCTGCTAATCCTGAAGAGCTGGTCTGGGATCTCCATGGGATGTCATCTTGCTAATATTTAGAGTTGGGGACAAAAACCAGAATAGATTATTTCCTTTCCTGAATACTTTAATTTCACTCGTAACCAAACTGCCAATAGGTTCATTTTCTCCTAACCAAATTGCCAGTAGGTACAAGTTTAGAATGACTTCTCTTGGAATAGACAGTCTTAAATTTTATTACGCTGCTTGTTGGAGTGTGGATGCCACCTGACAAAATGATGAAAATGAACCTTCTTCCTGCTGTTTCTTGGGGTCGGTCATTTGTCCAGTCATATCACACTAAACTCATTACTTTGGGTTTTTAAAGTTGTTTTTTTTTTCTTTATAATTGCAGATATTTAAGTCAGGTCACCTATAGAAAGGGAGCTTAGGCTGGGTGTGGTGGCTCATGCCTGTAATCCCAGCACTTTGGGAGGCCAAGGCGGGCAGATTACCTGAGGTCAGGAGTTTGAGACAAGCCTGGCCAACATGGTGAAACCCTGTCTCTACCAAAAATACAAAAATTAGCTGGGCATGGTGGCGGGCGCCTGTAATCCCAACTACTTGGGAGGCTGAGGCAGGAGAATCACTTGAACCTGGAAGGTGGAGTCTGCAGTGTGCCGAGATTGTGCGGTTGCACTCCATCCTGGGTGACAGAGCAAGACTCTATCTCAAAAAAAAAAAAAGGGGGGGGGGTAATTTTTAAATAACTGTGTTTTACTTTTCCTCCTCCTCACTTATCTTACACTTCCTCAAGCTAACCGGCATGTTGTGGGAGAGGCGGGAGGAGTTCCAACCCAAGGAATCTTGACCTGAGATTTCTAGGAGGAGGAGTGCTGCCTCTTTCCTCTGGGGCCCACCTTCAGTTGCACTAATTGTTCAGTGTTGTTCCACAGACTCAGAACACAGTATAATTGTATGCTTCTCAATAGGAGTTATTAATGAACACAGAATGTGAAATTGATGAAATTTTTTTTGTAAGTCGGAAAAGCTCTCAGCAGCAATCTCATGGTGAAACGCAGGAGACAGGGCTATCTGTAGTGGGAGGCTGTGGGCAGGAGCGTTTGTTCGCCAGAGGCTGGCTGTGGCACCACTGTGATGTAGCCAGACCCCACATCACCTTTGCTAGGCTGTGCCTCGCTGATGTTTCTGCATGTGCTGTTTCCAGATGACCCAGCCTGGGTTCTGATCTAGCCACATTGATAATGAATGTTCGTTTTGAGACCGAAGCACAAAACTGGGAGAAGCTGAGCTTCTTCACTTGTTTCCTATCTGTCCTATGTCTCTAAATAGGTAGGTGACAATGTGGCATGAACTCAATTCACTGAGTGTTTTCTGTAAGTATTAGGGATGTATCCCCTATACAAAGAGAGCTCAGGACAGAAGAGCTTCTTAAGTCACACAGCTCTGCTTTCGTCCATCGGCTTTGTGTGTGTCTCCCTGGTGGCCCTCATGGTGGGAAAGTGTTTGGAGAATGATTCTGAGTTCATTGGAGGTGCCATATTCCACTCTTCAACTTATGGTGCTTCTTAAGGACTCCCTCGCTGTGAAATTACTGATAATCATTGCGAGTCAGTGTGTGTGAAGGTGGGAAATTATGATATGATTTGCATGACTCAGAAAATGTATATTGGAAGGCCACCTTTGAAAAATGCTAAAGTGTTTGCATAGAAGGATGTTAGCTAGAAGTGTTCACCCTGGGTAGGGCGAGGAGACAATGCCAAGAGGAAGAGCTCCTATAGTGATTAACACCAGTCAAGGCTGGGGCACGGAGGGCAAGAGCTGAGCCAGGACCCACACATCCCAGATGGGGCATGTTGGGGTAGGGGGTTGTGGGACCCTCTTTTAGGGAGGAGATTCTGATAGCTTGGCTCTTACTTCACTTTCATAGTTGCATCCATTGAGTGACTCAAGTCAGGCCCATTTGGAAGGCCTCTTACATGGGGCACCTGTCTCTCTGCCTTTCTACCTGGGAAGGCAGGAGGAGGCTCAGCTCTGCCCCATTACTGCAGGACACCCCACTCATCAGCAACAACGGAGCCAGCCAGCACAGAGGTCCTCCACTCTGGGTAAAAGGAGCAGTGAGGAGGGAGAGACAGCGGATTATACGCAGGAAGCCTTGACCCTCCTTCTTTGCTCATTGCCTGTAAGAAATGCTATTTGTTAAGGAAAGGTAGGGAAAAATCTATTTAAAGGGTTTTAAAATATAGACCTATCATGGCCCTTCCTCATTTGTTTGTTCCAGAGTTGTTTGCTTATCTGTCTTGTTTCTCCCTTTCTGGTTTAACAGGAAGCTTTATATCCCCAGAGTATTTAACCTGCAAAGTGCAGACGTTCAATACATTAATGGATGGATGGATGACAGGATGAAAAAGCAGGCTGAGACAGATAATTGAGGAAGGGCCTGCTGGGGTCTGGAGGGGAGTTGAGTTTGGCGTTGGCCTGCCCAGGGGTTGGTGGGATTCAGGCAGAGGATGTGGAAGAGGGGTTCCCAGGGGATGCAGGAAGGAGTCCTCCAGCGGACACTGGTCCCAAGCTTGGGTCTCAGAAACGGCACACAGGTGGGCTCCATAACCTCTAGTTCTGGGGAGCACCCCTGACGCCGCAACATGCAGGGTGCACCAAGTCCATGCCAAGATCTCGTTCAGTGAGTTCACTTTTGCAGAGGCTTGCTCAACTCCTTGTGGGACGGTCGCAGTCTATGGAGACTCTCCAGGGTTTGAGATGTTTACATTGGACAAGGGTCTCCTTTCTGCCCTCACCTGCTCATTTCCAGATCTGCTTTGAATGAAGAGGTGGAGTAGACTTTTGGTGACAGTGACTGAAGATCTTTCATTTGACCATTTTATAGTATTTCTCCTGGGCTGGATGTTTAGAGCAGTCTTCGGTTTTGTTTTATTTTTTCATTAAATACGTAATGACTCCGAGCTGTGGTGCACATTCCTTCACAATGGGGGCAGATTCACATTTCAGCGGGCAGTCTTTCAAATGTAATTTAAGGATTTTTATTAACAATCTGACTTGGGAGTTCCCTATTACTTGCTGATTTAGTGATCTTATAAGAAGTTTGGATTTTGCAGAAGTGACAGTGTTACTGGAACAGGAAGACATGGAAGGAAGATTTGCTGGGTCAGGGAGAAAACTCAGTGGACTGCTTGCTTTCCAATGACCCTTTCTCTATGTCCCTGGAGTAGAGAGACTACTACTAGTAGCCATAGTTTAGTCCCTGGATGCTTGCAAGGATCGAATATCCTCAAACCATTGGCAATGCACAAAAATATTGCCAAGATACGTGGCATGGTAAGAAAGGGAGACATGCCTTTTCTACTTGATCTCCTTCTGGACTTGACAAAGGAACGGATGTCCTCACGTGTTGGAAATAATCAAGAAACTCTAATTCCAGCTTTTTAATTTTTTAATTTTTTAATTTAATTTAATTTTATTTTTTGAGATGAAGTCTCACTCTGTCGCCCAGGCTGGAGTGCAGTGGCACAATCTTGGCTCACTGCAAGCTCCATCTCCTGGATTAACGCCATTCTCCTGCCTCAGCCTCCCAGAGTAGCTGGGGCTACAGGCGCCTGCCACCATGCCCAGCTAATTTTTTTGTATTTTTAGTAGAGATGAGGTTTCATTGCAGTAGCCAGGATGGTCTCCTTCTCCTGACCTTGTGATCCGCCCGCCTCAGCCTCCCAAAGTGCTGGGATTATAGGCGTGAGCCACCGCGCCTGGCCTAATTCCAGCTTTTAAAAACAATCTGTCCAGTGTGTCTGCATTCTAGAAAAGCAGTGCACCATGAATGTGGCTTTGATTCTGCCTGGTCCTTAGATAATCCTGGCCACACGTTAGACCCAGGTGTAGTGTCTGGCACCAGTTCTGGCCCTCCGTCCACTTCCTTGAGCTTAATGCTCCAGCAAGGTGGGGCTAGGCAGGATAGGGTTGTTGTAGGCTTGGGCTTTGGCAATAAGCTACCCCTAGGCTGAGTTCTAGTTCTGCCTCTTACTCTCCACATGAGCTGTGACAAGCTCCATTACTTTCCTGAGCCTCAGTTTCCTTATTTGTGAAAAAGGAATAATACCTCCAGGTTGTTGTGAGATGCACGTATGGTAGGTACCAGGTATGTAGTGCGTTATACCTGCCTCACGGTGGGCTGTCAACAAAGATGGCAGCTGGATGGCCACAGCCTCCTCACTGTACTGCGTGTCATTCCCCTGTCTGGACTACGCTTCCTCTTCCTCTGTTTACTGAAATTCTATCCAGTGGTTTTAGGAGGCCTCTCTGAGCATCTCAGCCAGCTTTCCTTCAAGAATCCTGCTTCATCTATTATCTGAAGCACTTGCTAGGCTCTTTTCACAGTCCACTTATTGCTTTTCACTTGACAATTTTCCAGGTTTCGTTCATTACAATTATCAAAAGAATTTTGGCAAAGTCTTCCTTCCCCAACTAGGCTGTCAGTCTCTGGCATTTAGTAAATATGTATGCTTTGTCTGTTTTTGTACATCCACCCTCCTAATCAGATAATCTCAATGGAATTTGTATCTCTTGTATACCATAAGCTTGATAAATACTTGATAATACTTGATGACAACTCAAAAGTTCAATTTTATTGCCACTACTTGAATTATAATAGCACTTACTGTATGAGACAGGTACTGTGTTAATTATCAGAATGAATGAAACTAGAAACAGACCTTCTCCTCTTGAAACTTATCGAAGGTAGGGAAATGAAAGACATTGATCACTGTATAAAACTTGTAATGAGTTTTTCAAAAGAAAGGTATAGAGGGCCACAGGACCATACAAGGGCAGGAGCGTGGCGTCACTTGGGAGTAGGAATGGCTTTCTCAATGTCATGCTGACAGAGGGTGGACAAGGGTATCCCTGGACTGAAGAAGCAGTGACCCTGTTGTGGGGACAGTCATACGTGAGATAATGATGTGAGGTGAGGCTAAAGAGGTGAGCAGGGGCACACATGTAGGCCTGTTGGTCACATCAATAACTCAGCCTTCCCTCTAAAAGCAGTAAGAAGGCATTGGAGAGTTTGGAGGAGATAGATAGGATCCTCCTCTCTGTCTTTCGAAAAGAGCCCTTGAGCTGCAGTGCTCATAGTGGACTGGGGCAGAGCAAGAATGAACAAAGAGAGAGCAAGAAGGAGCCTTCCTAGTGGTCTGGGCAAGGGGTGATGGCGGGTAGACTGGAGTGGTCATGCAGAGGAAGGGAGTGACAGGATTCAAGACAGAGCTGGGAAGGGAAGTAGACTGAGCTTGGCGCTGGGTTGGAAATGGGGGCAGGGAACATGCAAATTCCCTTGATGTCATCTAGGTCTCTGGACTGAGCACCTGTGTGGACAGTGGAGCTGTACACCAACATACCGACTCCTGGAGAGGACTGGATTGAGAGGGAGTGTGTGAGTTTAGTGCGGACAGGTTGAGTGAAGCCCAGGCTCTAAGAGGAGCTGTCAAAGGATGGTTGGATAAAGCCTTCTGGAACTTTAGGGACAAGTCTAACTTGTCCAGCATTGATGGTGACTAGTTCACATGTCAACTTCAACCACAGTCTCCAATCTGCAGGCTTGTAACCTTATTTTCAGCCTTACTGACCCACTGATTTTACTCCAAAGCTCTTTAAGATGAGTCTTTAGGTTAGAGGTAAATTTGGGAGTCACTGGTGTATGGGAGCTGATGTTGTGGGAATGTCAATGAGAATTGGAGATAGAATAGAGTGAGTGGAGGAAGAGCTTAGTTAGACGGAAGCTGAGAAACCACAACATTTTCATGGCTGGTTATAGGAGTTGGAGGCTGAACAAGAGCTTGAGTGAATAGAGGCAGAAGAAAAACAGGAAGTTCGAAGTCATAGGAGCCCAGGGAGAAGAGTGGTTCCAGAAAGAAACAGTGGTCAACATCAAAAACTGCTGGAAGAACAAAAGAAATGGAAATAGTGTATTGGATTTAAAGACTAAAGACCATTGATGAGCTGGGCAGGGAATGTTTCAGCAGAACAGTGGGGTCAGAAATCTGGGCGCCTGTTGAGTAGTGAGCAGCAAAGAGAAGAGGGAGAATGGAAATATCAACAACTCTTTTGAAGAATTTGCTTGTTAGGGGGGCAGAAAGAGCCAAGGTTGATAGAGAATTGTGGAAGCGAAGGAGAGTTTTTTGTTTTGTTTTGGTTTGTTTTGTTTTAATGGGAGAGACTTGACACAATTACATACAAAGAATTCATTGGGAAGAGAGAGGTCAAATATTTGGGAGAAAGAGGGGATTATTTATAGTGTTTTAGGGTGACTAGCTATTCTGGATTGTCCAGGACTAAGAGGTTTCCTGGGACACAGGACTTTTAGTGCTAAAACTGGGATAGCTTTGGACAAACTGGGATGATTGGCCACTCTAGTTGACAGATAGGTAGGAGAAGATGGGATTCAAAGCACAGGAGCTGGAATTTTCTGCAGGAAGAGGGCCATTTTCTCTTTTGCGATGGGAGGAAAGAAAAGGATGGACTCAGATGTGGAAAACATTGCAGGCTTATTTGAGGAAGCTAGGGGATTCCTGTCCGATGTTTTCAGGTTCCTGAGTAAGGCCACTTGCTGAGAGCGAATGAGTGGAGAAAGTTTGAAATGCTCTTTGTGGAGCCCGGGAGAGCAAATTGACCAGAAAAATTACTGGGCACTGTTGAAGGTCCCTGTGAGGTTGGGTTGCACGAATTTAGAATGATGCTTATCTGCCCGCGTGTGTGGGATTATTTAGCAGAGATCAGCAGCTCAGGTGCGGCTCACAGAAGGTCAACGTTTGGCTACTTCTAGGGCTGACATTTTCTCCAGCAATGCAACAACAACAGCAGCAACACAAAACAAAGGAGTGAAAAGGGAATTAAGGAACTGGCAAGAATTTTATTGAATTCATAGACTAGAGCTGGATGAAGAAAGAAGTGAAGACAGGAAACGACAATGAATTTGGAGTAAAATTGATGGGTCAGTAAGGTTGAAAATAAGGTTACAAGCCTGCAGGATAGAGATTGCGGTTAAAGTCGACATGTGAGCTAGTAGCCATCAACGCTGGGGGTGCAGGTGTGCGGGGGCAAGGGGTGCTGGCCAGACTGCACGAGCAGATGGGGAGATGTAAACATGCATTCTTTTTATGGAAAGCTATGACAAAGGAAGGGAGGGATTAAAATACTCAAGGGGGGACGTAGGGTGAATGACTGATAAGGGAGGCAAGCTTTCTAACTGTGCTTAAAAAATAAAGCAAATGCATTTAAATGCTTTAGGGAAATTGCCGTTATCAACTGCCATTATTAATTCCACAGTGCATGGCATTACAGTACTTCAGTCAATGTTTGATGTATTTCATAGGCTCTTTCCATCCTGTCTCCAACCCTGTTGTAATTCTCGTTTGGTATTCTGAGCAAAGTATTAGTTTAATTATCTTGCCTTTCTTATTCTCTGATGTACTGTGTTCTATTCTTACCAGGTTGCACGAGGTAAGCATATTTGACTTGTCTTAGCCACCAGACCACTTTCCACAGAAAGCTAGAGATGCATTCTGAGTTAGGACAACCTCTAGAAAAATGGAGGGAAATATGAAAAACATTACCCAACGTGTGAGCTAGTCCCACCCCAACACAGACTCCAGGACTCTACAGTGACTCAAGAAGGAGTGTGGGGACCCCAGAAAGTTCTGGAATCAGCCTGGAGAGACTCTTAGGTAGGAATTTTAGAAAGGGTGCCCTTGGGCAACCCTCACCGTCTCTCAGAATCCAAGAAAAAAATTCCACTTTGTGGGTTTTTTTTTTTTTTTTTTTTTTTGGTGTGTGAGCATTAGAGATCATGGATGTGTAGCACCAGGCACAGTGGCTTGTTTGTCAGTTCATCCATACTTTTTTCTTTTCATTCGTTCATTCATTCATTCATTCATTCATTCATTCATGGAATCAGGAAGTAAGCATTTCTTCAGTCTCCATGTCCTATGTCCTAGGTAAAGGTGCTGGAACACAGAAAATGGACACTCACACCCCTCAGTAGACTCAACAAATGGAAGCGTCTGTCAGCTCTTCTGCTACTTTCTGATTGGTCTTCTACCTTCTTGATTCAACATCTCTCTGCTGTCTTGACATTTGGTTAAAAAAAAAATGTTTTGGCATTTCCTGATAACTCTTCCCATATTGCTTTCCTCCAATTCACCCTCACAGCCCCAAATAGAGCAGTTTTCGGAGAAACAGCACCAGGCAGGGGTCAGAGCCCTGACTCATGTGTCCTTGAGCAGGTCAAGAGACCCCTCTGACCACCAGCTAGGGCCTGCCCATGCTGTTCCTTGCCATTTAAATGTCTCCTTTGATCTTCTCAGTTGCTCAGTGAAGCAGCAGGCTGGGGTGGTTCTTGCTACTTCCATTTCACTGATGAGCAAACCTTGGCTTGCCTTCTGTCTGGGGCACTGTCCTCAAAACTTGAGGATGGAAGAGAAGTTCACGTACTCCGTGGCCCAGCCTCCTGTCTCTCTTCTCTGGGGAGGGGAGGCTGCTTTTGTTCATGCTTCCTTCTCTCTGCTGGAAAATACTGGAATGAGAGGTTGTTTTCTTGTCCTTTGACCCAAGAAGTTGGCGCCCCAGCCCTGGGGTTCTCAATGACGCTTGTGCTTCCTTCCCACCCAAAGAAAAGTTCCAGGGGATGTCGGTGATGGCGCCGTCCTGCTCTGCCATTGGCGGTCCTGGAAGATGCAGCGAGATTGCTTCTTGGACAGGAGGAAGGGGAGGGGGTGTCCTGCCCTGGTACCCACACGGGCCTTCCTCCACAGGATGAGGAGTCTGAGAAGCCGAGGGGACCAGTCCACCCAGAACTCATGCCTTACCCCCAGCCAGTCCTGAGGTATCTGGGACCTGGGAACTCCCTCCTCCAATGGCCCTGACCCAAGGCCTGTGCGCCATGGCTAGAGTCATGGAGGGGTGACTCAGGGCTGCAAGGCTGGGGATGGGACTTGGGGGGCTGGTTGGGGTGAACCCACATACATCCCCAAGGACCCTCACTGGATGAGACAGGAGACAAGGGTGGGAGAGAAGAGGCATGTCCTCGGGGCCCCATTTGCGCTGTGGTTCTGGCACTGAAACCCTTAGGGGTGGGCCTGGGGTGAAGGTCAGCAGTGGGAGCCCTGGGAGCCTTCTCTGCCATAAGGACGGGGGATTCTGAGACAGGTGAGGGTCTGCCTAGCATGCCCAGAAAATAGTTCCAGCTCTCCATTAGTAGCAGAATCACCGAGGCTGCCTGCTCCCAGCTTGACAGGGGATCACTAAGACCCCTTCCTCTCCTTCTCTGCCTACTCTCAAAGAGACTGGGGACTCAGCTGGGGATTGTTGGGTGACTGTGATAAACCAGAGGGGTGCCCCTCACTTTCTGGACTCTGAAAATCAGTCTTCTAATTTTGCTCCTATCATTCCTGATGAAAATTCAGTTAAATGAGGTCTTAGCGAAGAGGTAGTAGAGAAAGGGTAGTTAAAGTGGTAATTTCTCATAACTGACCCACCTAGGCCACCCTCTGGTTTAGAAAAGGAAAAGTCCCTGCTCCATGAAGGGAATTTTCGGAGGAAACAGCATCTAAGAAATCAGTATTTCATGACGGTGTCTTTCCAGTGATGGTTCTGCAAGCTGGTGGAGTGGTGAGTCAGGATTTGAACTCAGATCTCAGGTTTTCCTTGCCTTGCCTTGCAGGGCTGGTCTTAGGTTTCAAGATTCATTTGTGTAATTTGTGGGTTTTCTCTTAAAACGAGGCTCTTATTCCTGCAAATATTTACAGGTTACTTTATTCTACGTGGAACAGAATTGCTTCTAACTTGGTGGGGGCAGGGAACACTGCTGTCTGCAGTAAGGGCTCAATTAACTGATTTCACAGTGGCCACGGCATGACTGAGACACTCATTTTAGAGATTAAGTGGAAAATAAAAGAGATCAGAGCACCTCAAGCATACGGCAGGAACGCACGGTGAATTAAATGGAGAGAGGGAAGTATTTGGTCCCTGAAGACGAGCATGACATTGCGATTTAGCTTGGACGAGAAAACTGAGGTCTGGGAAGTGCCTACCCACGTGGGGGAGTTTCTCTGTCAAGTTTCTGCTGCTTTGCAGCCATTTAAAATTGGTCCTGAAATATCTGCAGTGCAGAACATCTGAGAAGAGCTTTTCATTTGCTAGAATGTTGCAGCAAGCAGGCTAAGCGATATTTGCAGGCAACTTTGTGATAGATTTAGAAAGCCCTGAAGAAATGGGTGGTGGTGATAGAGAGATTTTTTTCTTTCCTTTTTCTCTTTTTTGGCTTGTCTGCAGAATAGATGAAAAGAGAAAATATACCCAGATACTTTGCTCACTCTTCCAAGTGCACACTAGGCAGTGTAAGCTCCAGAGGCAGCGCTTACCGGAGGGGAAGGGACGCTGAGGCCAAGAGAATCCTCCACAGCAGAGTGCCGGCTCACTGGGTGGAAGGGACTTCAGAGGGTGTTGCCCACTTCTCTTATTGCAGGTAAAGAAACAGAGGCAGTGGTCCTTTGTCCCAGGCCATTCAGCTGGCCAGTAGCGGAGCCCAGGGCTTGCCCAGATCCTCCAGTGCCCAGGCTGGTCCTCCTTCCATTCTGACCCCAACACATGAAGTGTCTGTCTGGAAATGTTGGCTCCCACACTTCAAAACATTAAACTCCTTGTTTTCTTTCTCCAAATGATAATTGGTTTTCAGTGTTTACATTAGCTGGAAGCCAAGTTGGGAACACTCCTAACTCATTTTTCAAACAAGATTTTTTTAAATAAAGTTTCCCAGCATGGAATGCTTTGCAACTTTGTAAGGGCTTCAGTTGCTGAGAACTTACTGCACCTGTGTCAAAACTGTGCTCTCAGGGCCCCTGGTGGAGCCCAGAAGAAGAGTTCCACGCAGTCCCTGGGGTTTTTTGTTTTTTGTTTTTTGTTTTTTTTCCCAGGCACTCCTGGAAACTGCATCACAGATCAGATCATGTCGTTCCACAAGAACGATGTGTCACTGTGAGGCTGCATTCCTGATCATGAACTGGGCACCAAATAAGTCACGGACGTGGAGCAAAAGGTGTGACCCAAGGGAGGCAGCGTGTGAGCCCCAGGTCTCAGAACATCCTCGCGGACAGCAAAGCCCTTGTGGTGGTGGAGTAGGGGCCCGTGGCCACCCCTCACACATGGCAGGTCCTTTGCAACTCCAAGTGCCTCAGATGCTACCAGCCATCCTTGGGCAGGTCTGAGACGTGACAGAGAGGAAGATGAGAATGGTAAAAGAGAAACGAGTAGAAAACTAAAAGAGGGAAGAGCAGAGGAAAGAGCAGAAATGCAGTCTAGCTGCAGGGCAGGCCGCTTGCCCCAGCCAGTGCCTCAGTTCCTCCGCCACCTGGGGGACTCAGGAGTCTGAGTGGGTATAGGTCTATTGCCTCAGTTTCCCCATCTGATGTGGGACTTGCCTTGACCCAATGCCTGGACCACAGTCATCTTTGATACCTGAAGCCTCCATGGATATGACTCTTTCTAATGTTTGCTGCTTCAGGATTCAACCTTATCCACTTTTGGCTTCTTCATGCCCTCTCCAATGAGTAGCGATTCAAAACCTTTTATAAAACTACACAGCACTGTCATCTCTGGCAATGTGGCTGTCTAGAGAACTCGGAAAACTGTCTCCCTCTGAAATATTTAAAATGCTGGCTATATTTCAGAAATGTAGATCGTCACATATGACTAAGTTAAAAAGAAAGGGAAGTGCTCAGAGGCCAAAAGAAGACGCTGAAGTCCAGAAAGCTGCAGGAATGCTGGAGGCAGGCTGCCCTGGGGCAGGTGCCCATGACCTCAGGTGGCGGTGGTGTGCCCACTTCCTGGGGGCTTGGCCCAGCAGCTTGGGTGAGACTCACGTGCAGAGCTCACTGTCCAGGCAGTTTTCCCGAGAGGCACCTGCCTGGGCACACATGTACACTCTCTTCCTTTTTTCTTTCACAACTGGTCCCCCCCCACTTGACCAAGAAAGGCCCTGTTTTACCAGGATTGGTGCCCCAGGGTGCAAGGCCCTAGACAAAGGGGTGAGAGATAAGAAATATCAGTGCTGTTGGACACCCTTTTAATAGCATGATGCGTCCCAGGCTGGCTTTGGGGCTCTCCTTCTCTCCCATGCTCTACCCTGAACGGGAAGCACTGGTCATCGGGTGTTCTGGCCCAGCTGTGAGGTTCTGAATTCATTTGAGTTGTGAAGTGGGCTAGCACACGGGATGCCGATTTTCCTTTAATGACCTTGCCCCTTGCATCCCCTACTATGGCCACAGAATGTATTGTTCCCATGAGGACCAAACAAAGACTTACAGATGATGGTAGCTCATGTCACCCAGGCAACAAACACATACCTCATCTGCGCACCTGTGTTAGAAATACTTTGGGATGGGCAGAAGGCATGCTGGGAATCTCCATGAGGTTCAGAGCATGCTGCTCTCACGCTCACCACCAGGGCTGGAGGGAGGTTGTTGGAGAGCATGCTTGTTGCCGGCCAGCCCCTGCACCAGGGGACACCCATTTAGCCTTAATTGACACCGCTAATCTTGGTAAGGCCTGTCTCCCACCGGTGTCCCCATCTGTGCCTCGGTTGGATCATTTGCATGATTTTAAGGATGAGAAACTGAAAATGTGCACATCTAAGCAGATTGATGGAACATCTCTGACAGAAAGTCACATAGGATAGAGGTAAGATAGTGTCTTAGTTTCTTCAACATTTACAGAGAAAACACTTTTATGATCTTTTGGCCAAAATACAATTGAATATTGTAAATCCTTATTCAACTGTTTTTGCAAAGGTCTATCAAAATTCATACTATCTCTATGTTTCTGAAATGTTCACAGGATATTAGGCTGAAAGAGGCTCTCCTAACTATAAGTAACAGATTAATAGTTATTTGACAAGTGTTGATAAGACCTCCTCCCCACCCCCACCTTTTGGTATAATTCCTTGAAAGTGAGAACGTGACTAGTCACAAATCCTTTTGTAAGATAGGTGGGTTCTAATTATTTGCTTTTAAGAAAACTGAAACAGGACCTAATTCACTTATCAGCTTATGGATCATTTAAAATAACTTTCCATGATTAAGCAACACGTGATTTTTAATAACAAATGACTCTAAAGGGGTTCATAGAACAGAGGGATGTGTTACATCAATACTCATTTCTTCCTTTTTCTGTATTTTTGAGAATAATGTTTATAAGTGCATATATCTAAACTAATAAAGATTGGAACAGAAGTAATGCTGAATCCTGCCTTAGACTACGAGTAAGTCATATTAATCTATAGCTACATGCAAAAAAATTAGAAGCTCCACCCATTTCCTTAAGAGATACAGTTCTTTCTTTCTTTCTTTTTTTTTTGAGACAGAGTCTCCCTTTGTCGCCCAGGCTGGAGTGCAGTGGCGTGATCTGAGCTCACTGCAAGCTCTGCCTCCCGGGTTCACGCCATTCTCCTGCCTCAGCCACCCCAGCAGCTGGGACTACAGGCACCCGCCACCACACCCGGCTCATTTTTTGTATATTTTTTAGTAGAGACGGGGTTTCACCATGTTAGCCAGGATGGTCAAGATCTCCTGACCTCGTGATCCGCCTGCCTCGGCCTCCCAAAGTGCTGGGATTACAGGTGTGAGCCACCCTAAGAGACATAGTTGTAAAAAATTTTACTATTTGTACTTAAAAATTATTTACCAATGGCCGGGCGCGGTGGCTCAAGCCTGTAATCCCAGCACTTTGGGAGGCCGAGACGGGCAGATCACGAGGTCAGGAGATCAAGACCATCCTGGCT
>NW_016811676.1:1366695-1407044 GCF_001698545.2 Rhinopithecus bieti
AAAAAAAAAAAAAAAAAAAAAAAAAAAATTTATTTACCAAAACTTAATATATTTATGTTTTCAGCATTTGTGTTCTGCTTATGTTACAATAACTATCTAGAAGAGAACAATTTAATCCTTGCAGTCTTGTGATCAGAGAAAATGTTATTTATTTTTATTTTTATATTTTATTTACTTTTAAGTTTCAGGATACATGTGCAGGATATACAGGTTTGTTACATAAGTAAACGTGTGCCATGGTGGTTTGCTGCACCTATCAACCCATCACCTAGGTATTAAGCCCAGCATGCATTAGCTGTTTTTCCTGATGCTCTCCTTTCCCCTCCCCCTCCCTGACAGGCCCCAGTGTGTGGTGTTCCCCTCCCTGTGTCCATGTGTTCTCATTGTTCAGCTTCCATTTATAAGTGAGAACATGTGGTGTTTGGTTTTCTCTTCCTGTGTTGGTTTGCTGAGGATAATGGTTTCCATTATTCCAGCTCCATTCAGGTCTCTGCAAAGGACATGATCTCATTCCTTTTTATGGCTGCATAGTATTCCATGGTGTATATGTATCACACTTGCTTTATCCAGTCTTTCACTGATGGGCATTTGGGTTCATTCAATGTCTTTGCTGATTGTGACTAGTGCTGCAATGAACATGTGCGTGCATGTATCTTTATAACAGAATGATTTATATTCCTTTGGGTATATACACAGTAATGAGATTGCTGGGTCAAGTGGTATTTCTGGTTCTAGGTCTTTGAGGAATCACCATACTGTCTTCCACAATGGTTGAACTAACTTACATTCCCACCAACAGTGTAAAAACGTTCCTGTTTCTCCACATCCTTGCCAGCATCTGTTATTTGTTGACTTTTTTATAATCACCATTCTGACTGGTGTGAGATGGTATCTCATTGTGGTTTTGATTTGCATTTCTTTAATGACCAGTGATGTTGAGTTTTTTTCATATGTTCATCAGTCACATAAACGTCTTCTTTTGAGAAGTGTCTGTTCATGTCCTCTGCCCACTTTTAATAAGGTTGTTTTGAGAAAATTTTAATATTTTAAATTTTGTATACATATTCTTATTACAGAGAGGTCTGAGAGGGTGATTAAAATTACTTGGAAGCAAAAAAGGGTAATATATTAGGATAAAATTCTGTAGGGAAGATGAAATGGAAATAAAAGTTCAAGGAAGGAAAGGATACTCTAAAACTCCAGAAGTTTAAAGAAAAGCTTGACTTGTGTTTTTTAAGTGGACAATGATGGGTATTGAATTGTTATACATTTATATTCCACAGGATCTATTTAAATGAGTTCTGTAATTGTTTATGTCAGTGTTTACAATATGTTAGAAAAAACATCTTTTATAATTATTTAAGCTTATAATAAAATTCGGGATGTCAAATCAAAATATGTGAGAGGCCTAATAGTTTTCCAAAATGTTTAAGGAGTATGTGAGCAAAAAAGTTGAAGACCACTGTCTTGGAGCACTCAGCTAATTCTCTAGTAAAAAGACAAAGATAGTTTCATGAAATAAAAAAAAAAATCCAGCTACATATTGTTTACAAGAGGCACTCCCCAAATAGAAGGACATGGAAAGCTGAAGATAAAATAATAGGAAGGGATATATCAGAGAAATATTAATCAAAAAGAACAGTTGTATAGCTATACTAATATGGGACAAAATGGATTAAGGCAAAAAGTATTGCAAGAGATGAAAGGGTCACCATAATGATGAAAGATTCTACTCACCAGGAGAATACTGATTATATACATCTAATAATACAGTTTCAAAGTAGAAAAAACCAAGAGTACAAGATGAAATGGACACATTCGCCATCATGACAGCTCTATCAGTAATTGAAAAATTAATAGACAAAAATCAGTAAGAATATACGCACACCTATGAAGAACACAATTAGCAAGCTTAGCATCATGGATTCATGCCAAACACTGCATCCCACAACTGGGCTGGCATTCTTTTTAAGCCCCTATGGAACATTGGATATTTACCATGTACAACATTAGCAATTAAGTCTTTATAAGTCCCAAATAAACTATCATTCAGTTCACATTATCCAATTATTATGAAATTGATTAAGAAGTCAGTAGCAAAGAAGACTAATAAAACATCATACTTTTGGAAATAAAATAAAGTTGAATCTAAATAATTTATCAGTTAATAATCCAACACCATAGGAATTAGCTCTTAGAATTGAACAATACAATAAAAAACTACATATCAAAAGGTTTTGGATAAAATGACTCTTAGAAAATGAAACCTAAATTTCATTAGAAAAAAAGAAGAAAGAAAAGTAATGAGTGAAACACCCACTTTAAGAAATTAGAGAGGAAAAGTAACAGAATTCAGCCAAAGAAAAAGAAGTAAAGAGACAATAAAGATGACAGCAGAAAGTAATGAAATAGAAAACAACCTTGCAATGGGAAGAATTAAAGTTGATTCTTTGTAGGTAAGTGAAATTGACCAACTCCTGATGAGATTAACACAGTAAAAAAAAATAATAATTTAAATACACAATATCTGAAATTAAATAGTGTGCATAACAAAAGATGCAGTAAAAATATATTAAGAAATATCATGAATTCATACCAGCAAATTGGAAACTTTAGATGAAATAAACAAAGATATAAAAAATATTACTTACAAAAACTGACTCAGTTAGAAATAGAAAAACTTGAATAGTCCTATAACTATTAAAGAAACAAAATCAGTCACAGAAAGAAAATGCTAGGTGGTGTTTTACTCTGAGTTTTCCTAAACATTTAAGGAATAGATAATTCCAATGGTATGGAGACTGGGAAAAGAAAGAATATTCATTTTAGGCCTTGGTTTAGTCATCTGCCAAATGGGTCAACAATGGCACAAATCTCACTGGATTCCTATGAAGATTAAAGCAGATAATGAGTAGAAGTCTTTTGCAGTAAGCAACAGAAAGGTTCACTGGCACATGGGATGCATTAAATAAACAGTAGCTATTATTATTATTTATGATTATTGATGGTTCCCAAGAGAGCCTCACTGGCAAGGCAGGCCATGGTGGGGGACATCTGTAAGTCGATGCGGTCATTGAAAGCATCATTTCTCCAGGAATGAGGTAGTCATTGTTCTCTGGTTTTACAATAAACATTTAGCAATTGGCAGGATGTGGACGAACCTCATGGGAACTGGAAGTAGCTCTGAATTGTAAGGAGAAACAGCCAGATCAGATGGGAAAGTAATTTTTAATTACTCTGCTGAATTTCTAGCAGGGAGATTGCAACCTTGGTGAGTGAGTCTCCACGCTGGTATGAGGTAGAGCTGGATTTGGACAGCTCAGTGCAGGCTTGCCAACCTTTCCTTCCTCTCTCAGTGGACGAGGAAGGGAGCAACAAGACTAAAATACAGTTTTAGGTGGACCAAGTGTCTGCTCGGTGACATCATTCATCCCTCCCACAAGTATCATGGACAATTTTCGTACCGCAGCATTGCTGCTGTTTAGTAATTCAAAGTGTATCTAAGAAACACAATTATCTCGACAGAGAGGTGGACAGCAGGTGAGGGTGATGTGTGAGCTGGTGCCAGAGGTTTGCTGGTTTAGTTACTCCAGGCAGGGAGTTGTCAGAAGGCTTCCTGGAGGAGTGGAGCTGGGTGCATAGAGTGGCCTCTCAGTGGATGTGGGTAGAAAAAGGATCCAGAAATGAGCAGGCCCAGCTAGTTGCTGGATTGGATAGTTGCTGTCATGATGTCATTTCATACCCACAGCCATCCTGAGAACCTGAAAGCAAGATTTTATTACTCCCCATTTTGCAGGTTAGAAGACGTGGCTTGCACAAGTGTAGTGATCCTCTCCAAACCACAGAAGCAGGAGTGAAGGGATCTTATCCGGGGCAGAGGCTCAGGGGGAGAAGATGGGTACACAGGCAGAGATCTGGGAATGGCAAGGTCAGCTTCTGGTGACCCAAGAGCCTTAGTTCTGGCTTCCTGTTGAGTAGGGCCAAGACCTCACTCCCCTTCCCCTGGGATTCCTCAGGCTGGTCCGAGGCTGAGCTGACCCTCACGGTCTGGACTGGGCGGCTTGGCTCAGGGGCTCCCGTGGGATGAGGACCATGAGCTGCTCAGAGGTGTCAGTACATCCAGCCCCACCCCTTGCTGGCTGTGCTGTCTCGGGCAAGTCACCTTGCCTCTCTGAGTTGCAATTTCCTTATTTGAAAAATGGGGATACAATGCTAGTGCATCATTCGTTGTTTTCCCCTTAAAAATTAAATAAGGCAACACAGGCAAAGTGTCCATATCCGAGCTGGATACGTAACAAGGGCCGATGAGTGTGAGTTCCTTTTGGTCCCTCTTGGTATCTCCAGGCCAGGGTTCCACATTGTGAGTTGGAGAATTCTCTACTGTGGAGGGCATTTAGCAACACCTTTTCCTCATCACATAGGAGCTCCGGTAACAAGCCCATCCTATCTGGACCATGGGGATCCAGCTCAGCTGAGGGTCAGTCCAGAGAATTCCAGGACTCGGAATGACAATAGGACATCAGGGGTAGCGGGCTCCGGGGTAGCGGGCTCTGGGGTAGCGGGTTCTGGGGTAGCAGGTGCCGGGGTAGCGGGCTCCGGGGTAGAGGGCGCTGGGGTAGCTCACTCTGAGGTCGGCACTGCAGGGTGTTTAGCCGCATCTCTGCCTCTGATTACAAGGTGCCAGTAGCAGACCCCTCCCCACCCCAGTGTGACATCCAAAATGCCTCCATATATTGCCCTCTGTCCCCCGAGAGACAAAACTCGCTCTTGACTGAGAACCACTGTCCTAGGTCCATCTCCTGCAGTTGGGCCAGAGCCTACCTGGACTCTGGGCACAGAGAAGCAAGCGCCGCCCCCTGGAGTGGTGGTCCTCCTCCAGGAGGCATGCCGGAGCTCCCTGGTGCTTCTTAAAAGCGCAGGCGCCTGGGCTCTACTCCACAATTCTGATGTCATTGGATGCGGTGGACATTTGCTGAAAACTCACGCGATGGTCTGATCAGTGGGCACAGCTGAGAACCCGTGGCGCCTGGCTCGTTTGGGGACAGAGCCCACAGCCCCAGGGCCTCAGCTCGGGTATGTGGGGCAGCTCCGTGCATGCTGAAAGCAAACCCCCTCCAGTGCTTGCTGGGGCCTTCTCTGCCTCAGAGCCCTCTCCAAAACCCATAGAAGCCTTCAGACTCATGTTCAGCCCCACATGAGGAGTTGGAGGGATGTTAGTGCCCCAGGGGTAATAGGAGCCTGTAGGAGCTCCCCAGAACTGCCTTAGGGGAAACCACAGATGGCGCCTTAAATAACGCAGTGATTGTCTCAGAGTTCTTGTGGCTGGAAGCCTGCACCAGGGTGTCTGCAGGGTTGGGTCTGCTGAGGCCTCTCTCCTTGGCTTATAGATGCCCTCTCCTCCCTGGGTCCTCACAGGGTCACCCCTCTGTGTGTATTTGTGTCCTAATCTATTCTTATAAGGACACCAGTTAGGTTGGATGAGGGCCCACCCGAATGGCCTCGTTTACCTTAATCACTTCCTAAAGGCCCTACCTCCAAATATAGCCACATGCTGAGGTATTGGAGGTTAGGACTTCAACAGAGGCACATTGGGAGACACACCTCGGCCCACAGCAGCATCTGGAGGCCTGTGTCTCTGTGTCTGAGCCTGGGTGTGGATGCAGCGCCCGCGCTGGTTGGAGGAAGCTGGCCTGCACGGCCTCTGAGCTTCTCTACTTTCTTACTCATCTCAACTTTGGGCCACTCCAATTCTGCTGAGGAAGGAAAAGGATCCTTTTTGCAAATTATATACTGAGGAAAATGTCAGAAAAACCTGGCAGAAGACAGTTGGACCTATATGGGTCCCAGCTACTCTCCCGGAGATGCAGCCTGCTGGCTCCCGTCCGAGGACTGAGGTCTCCAGGAGTGGGTGTGGTCCCAGTCCCTTCCTGGGGTCAGCTAAATAAAGGCCCCCAAAGATGTCAGGTCCTGACCCCCAACCCTGCGACTCTTACTCTGCATGACAAAAGAGGATTTGCTGATAGATAGGATTCAGTGAAGGAACCTAAAATGGGGAGGTGACCCTGGATTAGCCAGGCGGGCCCTAAATGTAGGCACACGGTCCTTTAAGATGGAGGCAAGAAGGTCAAAAGAGACAACGGGTGAAATGGTGACAGAAGCAGAGAGACAGAAGGAGCTCTGGAGCTGCTGCACTGCTGGCCTTGAAGACGAGAAGGCAGCCACCAGCCTGGGGATGCAGATGGCCTCTGGACACCGGAAAGGCCAGGAGATGGATTCTTCCATGGAGCCTCCAAAAGCAGCCCAGGCCTGCCTGTCCACTTTAGACTTCTGCCTCCAGAACCGAGAAAGAATCTATTTCTGCCAGTTTTGTTTTGTTTTGTTTTGTTTTTTTGTTTTTTTTTTGAGACGGAGTCTGCTCTGCTGCCCAGGCTGGAGTGCAGTGGTACAATCTCGGCTCACTGCAACCTCCACCTCCCGGGTTCAAGTGATTCTCCTGTCTTAGCCTCTTGAGTAGCTGGGACTACAGGTGCCTGCCACCACGCCCAGCTAATTTTTTGCATTTTTAGTAGAGATGGGGTTTCACCTTGTTAGCCAGGATGGTCTGGATCTCCTGACCTTGTGATCTGCCTGCGTGGGCCTCCCAAAGTGCTGGGATTACAGGCATGAGCCACCGTGACCAGCCCCCATTTCTGTCATTTTAAGCCACCACCTTTGTGGTCACTTGTCATGGTGGCCACAGGGAACTCATAAATGTCCCAGAGGCAGCAAAACCTCCCAGTGGAAATCTGTAGCCTCTGACTCCCAATCACCTCCCCTTCTCTTCCTCCAGTGACAGCCGTTCCAGTATTTCATTTTGTACCTTGAGTTAATTTTTCAAAATTGTGCTGCATTAATCTAAAAGATGTCATAGGGAGGCCCCCCAGGATCACTGGACAGTGGCATTTGGGACCTCAGGGACTCCCAGGGTTGGTCTCGTCCTGCTGCAGCCCAGGAGTCCTCACATGTTGCAACATGAGGGTGCACTGAGTAGACCCTTGTCTAGAAGTGATGGAAATGGCTAGCCTGCTCAAAAGAATCAAACAGGGATGGGACTGAGCTGATCTCTCTCCTTGGCAAGAAGCTCATCTCTCTCCTTGGCAAGACCAGGAACCAGGGAAGCCTTCTCTGAGGTCCCTGGAGTTGGACTATAGGGCATTGTTCTAGAATAACTGCGAGGCCACACTATCAGGTTCTCTGCTAAGGTTGCAGCTTCTGGGGCAGGGGGAGGGAGAAACAGAGTCGGCCTGGCTTGGATCTCATGTCTCTCTGCTCAGCTCAGCAGCTGTGGCCAGGTGCAGGCTGGTACACAATGCAGGACCTCTGTCTGGGGAGAGAGGAAAGCTTTTGTGGTGGAAAATTTGCATCTGTAAGGAATCTCTAATAATATAACTAGATATTTCCCTTTCCAGGCCTTCTCAATCTAGAAGAGATTAAATAAGAGTCTAGCACCTTTAAATGATCTAAATCCAGGCACGGTGGCTCACGCCTGTAATCCCAGCACTTTGGGAGGCTGAGGCAGGCGGATCACAAGGTCAAGAGATCGAGACCATCCTGGCCAACATGGTGAAACCCTGTCTCTAATAAAATACAAAAAGTAGCTGGGTGTGGTGGCACGGACCTGTAGTCTCAGCTCCTCGGGAGGCTGAGGCAGGAGGCTGCATATAGCTCTGCCGTGTCCCCGCAGCAGAGATCCTGCAGAAAGGGCATCTGTCTCCAAAACACACACTCATCCCTGGCTACATTGGTGGACATACCATAAGCTACCAGTGTCCTCCTGCTGGGCGGCCGGGGTCCTGCCCAATTCGGTGGTCTGTCTACCATTTTGTTGTCTTCTCAAAGTCTCCTGTTTTGAAAATAGGACAAGTGTCCCAGTGTCATGGGTGCATCATGAAGATTGGACTAGAGGATGCTTATTATGGTGTCAGGCTGAGCACTCAGGACATCGTAGCTTTTGAACCCTTAATGCTTCCTTTCCTTAAGCCTCTGAGGTGCTCAATGGCTTACTGGGTTCTTTTCTTCTGACAGGAAGAGCAGGGTGTGGAGGGTGATAGTGGTTAGTGGAAGGGGAGGAAGGAGTGAGAAGGGGGCAAGGAGGAAAGGAGGGTCAGGGACACGTGGAGGCTCATGTTGCCTGGCCTTGAGTTCAGGCAGAAGATTCCTTGGACTTGGCCTGGGGAGGGGTGGGGGAGAGGGGAAGTGGAGTGGGAGGACGTGCCCTAAGGAAAGTGGACTTCACTCTAATTCAAACCCTGGGCACTAAAGGACAATTCGTGTTACTTTTCCTCTTGTTCTCAAGCTTCTGAGTTTTTAATTTTCAAAATTTCACTATATATTAGTAAGCAAATTTGTTCTCAGTGTAACTTTATGAACTTCCTGATACGGACAGGAGACAGGGAAATACTGGGTAGAGAGGGTGATTCCCTGGCAAAGGCCCCACTCTCAAGCTTGCAAACCTGCAACCCTAAATGAGGCATTCCTGTTTTCATGCCCAGAAGTTGCCTTTTGGCCTGCCACATCCCCCTGTCCTGTACCCATATAAACCCCAAACGCCAGGCTCCAGAAGCAGGAGATGAGCAGATGAACAGAAGAGCAGAAGAGTGGCAGAGAAGGAACATCGGGAGGAGTTCAGTTGCAGATGGTTGGAGAATTGGCTGTTGGACTGCCAAACTCCAGGGGAAGATGATCTTCCCACTCCATCCCCTGTCCAGCTCCCCATCCATCCTGTTGAGAGCCTCCTCCAGCACCCAGTAAAACCCTGCATTCACCATCCTTCAAGTCCATGTGAGACCTGATTCCTCCGGGATGCTTGGATACAGAAAGCTGTCACACTGACCCCCTGCCCTTGCAAAAAGGCAGAGGATCCACTGAGCTGGTTAACACTTGCACCATCTGAGGACGGCAAGGCTAAGAGAGTGCACTGTAACACATGCTGCCTTGGGCTCCAGGAGTCACAGGTTCCCACCCCTGGGTGTTGCCATGGGGCCGGAGTCCAGTGATCTGGCTCCTCCACCTGTCCATCTGTGTGCTCCCCCTCATATAAGGGGTTTGACCAAATAGACAAGCCACGTCTCTGTTGCATGTCCTGCAAGGGGGGTCAGGGAACTCTCTCATTTCACTTTTAGTGATAGCTGATAGCTGTAAACCAAAATTAAAATTCTAAGCCCCTCAAATGAATGAATGGACTCTCCTCTTGGCCAAAGGGATTCAAAAGAAGCCCGAAAAACAAGTTCAGGCTATGATGGGAAGGGGTGGAGGTCAGACATGTCTCATATACCCTCTCCCTTTTGGAGTTCAGGAGAAACCAGCATTAACATTAAACAGGGATCTTCAGACTGACAGAACAGACTCTTTGTAGCAATATGATACCAAATTCCAACTTAACTCTAGTATAACATCACATGACAGGTAAAGGAGGATATCAAAATATTTTATCCCAAAATATGTTTCTTTGCTATATTTTGAAGTGGTGCTGCAAAGCTGGCTTTTGTGATGCAAAATTTGCATCTGTAAGAAATCTCTAATAATATAACTAGATATTTCTCCTTCCAGGCCCTCCCAATCCAAAAGAGATTAGCACCTTTAAAAGATCTAAATAGGAAACATTTGCCATCTATTGTCTCAAAGGGCAGCCACCTGTGAGACTTCATCTACATAACAAGAACCTTGGTCTCCACGATCCCTTATCTTAACCCAAACACTCCTTTCTATTGATTCTAGGTCTTTAGATAATAACTTAACTCTTCAACCAATTGCCAATCAGAAAATCTTTGAATCCACCTATGACCTGTAAGGCACTCCCCCACCTTCCAGTTGTCCCACCTTTCCAGAACTAAACAATTTATACCTCACATGTATTGATTGAGGTCTTATGTCTCCCTAAAACGTATGTGACCAAGCTATACCCCAACCACTTGGGCACATGTTCTCCAGACTTCTTAAGACTGTGCTTTGGGCCATGGTCACTCATATTTGACTCAGAATAAACCTCTTTAAGTAGTTTACAGAGTTTGCTTTTTTTTTGCTGACATACTACAAATTCAAAGCTCAATGAAAACAAAACAGGGAAGTTTCAAAGAAATCTCTGCTTGATGCCATGCAGGTCTTTGTATCTTTAGGGAGATGGTAGGTGGTGTTGGGGAGCATGAAGTCTGTGTGTGTTGTGTGTGTGTGTGTCTGTGAATGTGCACGTGCATCTGTGCTATAATGCAGGGATAAAAGCAACAATGCTTTGGACATTTTCATGATGCTGAATCTACTGTTTGGAGCTTACAATAAGGGAATGTACAGAAACTGAAATGTCTTCATAGAATTGTAGCTGGAATAACATAGTTAAGATGGATATTCAAAATAATTTGAAAATATTCTCTCCCATTCTGTATATTGTCTTTCACTTTCATGATAATGTATTTCAATGCATACAAGTTTTTTATTTTGATGAAGTCATATTTATATTTTTCTTTTGTTGCTTGTACTTGTGGTGTCACGGCTAAGAATCCATCGATAAATCCGAAGTCATGGAGATTTACCCCTGTGTTTTCTTCTAAAGAATCTTATAGCTTTTGCTCCTCATTTAGGTCATTGACACAGTTTGAGTTTATTTTTGCAAACGTATGAGGTAGAGTTTCAACTTATTTTTTTGCACGTATATATCTAGTTGTCCCAGCACCATTTGTTGAAAAGAGGATTCTTTCCCATTAAATGGTCTTAGTGTCCTCATGAAAATCAATTGTTCTTAGATGTGCAGGTTTATTTCTGGACTCTAAATTCTATTCCACTGGTTTAGATGTCCCTCCTTTTGTCTTAAATTCAGTCACTGCTTTAATTACTATAGTTTTATAGTAAGTTTTGAAATGAGGAAGTGTGAATCTTCTAATTTTGTTCTTTTTTAGTATTGTTTGGCCATTTGGGAACCCTTACAATTCCATATGAACCTGAGGATTGGCCTTTATAGTTCGGCAAAATGGCCATTGGAATCTTGGCAGGGATTACATTAAATCTGCAGATCACTTCGGGTAGTATTGCCGTTCTTAATAATATTAAGCCTGGGCTGAGTGCGGTGGCTCACACCTGTAATCCCAGCACTTTGGGAAGCTGAGGTGGCGGATAACCTGAGCTCAGAAGTTTGAAACTAGCCTGGGCAACATGGTGAAACCATGTCTCTACTAAAAATACAAAAGTTAGCTGGGCATGGTGGCACATGCCTGTAGTCCTAGCTACGTGGGCGGCTGAGGTGGGAGAATTGTTTGAGCCTGGGAGGCAGAGGCTGCAGTGAGCCAAGATCGTGTCACTGCACTCCAGCCTGGGTGACAGAATAAGACCCTGTCTCAAAACGACAAAACAAAACAAAAATAATATTAAGCCCTCCAGCCTATAAGCACAGGATGTTATTCCATTTATTTAGATCTTCTTTAATTTCTTTCAGCAGTGTCTTATCATTTTCAGTATATGAGTTATTTTACTTCCTTGGTTGAACTTACGCGTAGGTATTTTATTTTACTTTTTGGACGCTATTGTCAATGGACCTGTTTTCTTAATTTCCTTTTTGAATTGTCCATTGCTAGTGTATTGTGATATTGTGAAATATATATTTGGCCTTTATCCCATTTCCTGATACACAGCTCCTAAAACCACTAGAATCTTTGGAGTGTTAAGAATGTCTTTTGTTTGCTGTCGAGATGACTGGCAGCTGCAGACCTCTAGATAGCTGCAGGGTCGGGGCTGGCCACCTGAAAGACCATGGCATGAGTAGAAGGTTGAGACTTTCAGTCCCACCCCTAACTTCCAGGGAGGGGAAGGGGGCTGAAGGTTCAGTTGATCACCAGTGGCCAGTGATATCATTACTCATGCCTACATAATGAAGCTTCCACAGTAAAGCAAAAGGACTGAGTTCTGGGGGCTTCTGGAAAGCTGAACACATGGAGGTTCCTGGAAGTGGTTCACCCAGGGAGGGCACACCCCTCTTCTTGCCTCTTCTCCCACACTTTGCCCTGTACCCTTCTTCCTTCTGGCTGTCCATCTGTACCCTTAATTATATCCTTTATAATAAATGAGTAGGTGTAAGTAGAGTGATTCCCTGAGTTCTGTGAACTGCTTTAGCAAACTAATTGAATCCCAGGAGGGGGTTGCGGGAACTCCCAATTTACAGCCAACTAGTCAGAAGCACAGGCCACAACCTGTGCTTGCGACTGGCATCGCTGAGCCCTCACCCTGTGGGATCTGACGCTGCCTGCAGGTAGACAGTGTCAGAGCTGAACTGAATGAGGGAACACACAGCTGGTGTCCACTGGAGACCTACAGCCCTCTGGAGTCACGGAAGTGTTACCTGTTGTAAGAGTATAGCACGAGATGCTGAGTTCGTTTCTTCCTAGGTCCTTATGTATAGAAATTCAACTGTTTTTTGTGTGTGTGTGTGTTGATCTTGTACTCTACAACTTTTCTGAATTTGTTTATTGGCTCTCGTAGTATTTTTGTGGATTCTTTGGGATTTTATCTATATAAGATCATGTTATCTCTGAACAGAACTAGCTTTACTTCTTTCCAATTGGAATACTTTGTTTCTTTTTTTTTTTTTACTTAATTGCTCGGGAGGGAATTGTGTCTTGACCCATTCTCTACCTGCAGTCTAGGAGGGATTGACCCCATCTCTTATGGGCGATCCCTGCTTGGCTTAAACGAGTCCATAGACCCCATCTGCTTGTCCCCAGTGATTGGGTCGGAAATGGCATATGACCTCCTCAAGGACAATAAGGTGCAAAGAAATATAGCTTTAGCTTCTAGGAAGGAAGCTTCTCTTTTCTGCAGAAGCTTCTGGAAGAGATCCTGACTCTTCTGCTTGTGAGAAGTTGGGGCCTGGAATGTGGTGGACACTTCTGCTACCATGAAAGAAGTAATCTAAGGATGACGGTGACGCAGAAGGAAGGGAAAGCAGCAGACCTGGAGAAAAGGAGCTGGGGCCGGGGGTCATCTCAGGGCCTAGGAACCAGCAGCCTCGGAAGTCCTCTCCCCCTGGGATTTTGGTTGGATGAGTTAAGACATCCTCATTTTTTTTCTTTTTTCATAAATCAGTTTGGGTTCTCTGACCTTCCTTTTTACTTCAAAATGTTAAAAGTTCAAGATACATGGTATATCCTTATCCTTAGCTTAGTATAAACTTATCAGCTATGGTTGTTTTCCTTGGACTTTTACCTAATCAAAAGAAAATAAAGACGTAATACACATGTAAGGAGATGGTAGGTTTCTCTCTCTCTCTCTCTTTCTCTCTCTCTCTCTCCCCTTCCCTTCCCTTCCCTTCCTTTCTCTTTCTTTCTTCTCTCTCTCTCTTTGTTTGAAATAGGATCTGGCTAAGTGGCTAAGGCAGGAGTGTAGTGGTACCGTCATAGCTTACTGCAGACTCAAACTCCTGGGCTAAAGTGGTCCTCCTGTCTCAGCCTCCCAAATAGCTAGGACTACAGGTGCATGCTGCTGTGCCCTGTTAATTATTTTACGTTTTGTAGAACCAGAGTCTCACTACATTTTCCAGGCTAGATTTTTCTTTTAAGTGTGGTAAATGCTATAAAAATTGCCTTTTTACATTATTCTCAGAACGTTTTTAATGAGCAATAATATTCATTATTGAATGCAAAGTGAGAGAAAGAAAACAACGGAGGAGAAGAAGAATTGAGAGGAGAGGGGGACAGGTAAGACAGCGCGAGGGAAAGAGGAGCGGTGGAAATGGAGCAGGGGCAGGAGGAAGAGGGATGGGACCTGAACCATCTAATGTCTGCCTCTCTAGGGCTGTGGCCGATAGGCCCAGGGGCTGCCCGCTGGAGCTAGGGAAGTGGGTTGTTGCTCCATCAGCTTTCCTGGGTGGTGCCATTACTGGGAGGCTCCTATCTCCAGGTAGACTGCCCTGCAGCTTCCCTTGGCCGGGCTGCCCCTGTCCCTTCCCCCTCCCTCTTCCAGTCCTGTTTCTTTCCAGGAGCTGGCTCCTTGGAGCTCATCCATCCTCCTTCCTGGGGCTCCAGGCTTCCTTTTCTCAGGCACAGGATTTGTCTCTCAGCTTTAGAAATGAGGGAGTGTCTCAGAACAGCACTTTTCCTGGCCCATTGGCTGGACTCACTTGTGTCTGTGTTGTGTCCAACTCACTCATCACACACCTGTTGTGGATAGGACACAACCCAGGGACACAGGGATGAGGCAGAAATGAGGACACAGGCACCGATGTGCATAACCAGCATTTTGAGGTGTGTTCAGAGTTAGAGGCGGACAGGGAAGGGAGGGCTTCTCTAGGCAGGACTGAGGCAGGGAAGTCTTCACAAAAGATGGGCTGGGCTTTGAAGGATGGGTAGGAGTTGATCAGGCAAACCAGGGGAGGAAAGAAGCGGAGGGGCTCTCACTGGGGCTCATCCTGGCTGCACATTGGAGACACCTGGAGGGCCTTGGGAGAGAAGACGGCCAAAGAGCAGGGAGAGCTGATGCCGTTCCCTTAGGGTTTACCTGTTCGCTTCCAGGCTCTGACTTTCAGCCCTGGGGTTTCCCTTAGTGATGACAGCATATCCCAACCATGTGAAGTCTAACTGCCCTCTAGCCAGTGAAAACGGGCTATTCTGGAATGTGGGGCCAGGGAAGAACCTTCTGATCCCTGAAATATGCCCCATGTATGGTTTGTGGAACTCAACGACATCTCTCTCACCTTCAACCCAACCTGTCCCCAGTGTCAGCTCTCAGCTGAGTTACTGCAGCAAACTTTCCCCCAACTACTGGCTGCTATCTGCACACAGTATGACCAACTTATCTCTGTTTGCCCGGGACTTACCCACATTTAGCATTGAATGTCCCACATCCCAGAAATCCCTCAGTCCCAAGCAAACCAGGACAGTTGGTCATCTATAGCTCACACGCCAACCACAGCCGTCCTTTCAAAATGCATGTAACGTCATGCCATTCCTTGCTGGACACCCTTTAGGGCTCCCCTCTCAGAGCAAAAGCCACATGAAGCTCTCCCTGGCCTGGTGCCCGTGACCTCACTCCTCTCCTCTCTGCCCACTCCCCTTCTCACCCACTGTGCTCTGGCCACTCCCCTTCTCACCCACTGTGCTCTGCCCACTCCCCTTCTCACCCACTTGCTCTGCCACCCCTTCTCACCCACTGTGCTCTGCCCATCCCCTTCTCACCCACTGTGCTCTGCCACTCCCCTTCTCACCCACTGTGCTCTGCCCACTCCCCTTCTCACCCACTGTGCTCTGCCCACTCCCCTTCTCACCCACTGTGCTCTGCCCACTCCCCTTCTCACCCACTGTGCTCTGCCCACTCCCCTTCTCACCCTGTTGCTCGCACTCCCTTCTCACCCACTGTGCTCTGCCCACTCCCCTTCTCACCACTGTGCTCTGCCCATCCCCTTCTCACCCCACTGCTGCTCTGCCCACTCCCCTTCTCACCCACTGTGCTCTGCCCACTCCCCTTCTCACCCACTGTGCTCTGCCCACTCAGGCCTCTTTGATGCTTCTCAAAGCTGCCTTTCACCACAGGGCCTTTGCACGCAGGTCCTCTCTGCTTGGAACACTCTCTCCCTGATACCCACAGGGCTCACACCTCCTCTCACCCAGGTTGGATCTAGTATTGGCTCTGCAGGGACAGCTTCCCTGACCCACCTATACCCCCCTTAGGTCACCCCTCCAGAGCCCTGATTCCTTTCCTTTCTGCACGTCTCACCCCAACAGGCTTACTTTCTGGTTTAGTCTTTCTCTGCTCACTTGGACGTAAGCTTGGTTTACTCCTGCTGTGTCCTGACTACCTAGAACACAGCACGGCGCATAGCATGAGGGCAATAAAGGACGAATGAATGAATGCATGAATGATGAATGAATGAATGAATGAATGAATGAATGAAAGAAATCTGGACAACTTACTTACTTAGGGTGGCTAACCAGAGGCAAGGGCTGCTCTTCCCAGGCAGCCCACCCTGCACTGCCCTTGTCCCCAGCCTTCCAGGTGGACTCACGCAGGCCTGCTCGGAGCTCCCTTGCTGCTCCGGGTTTGACTCAGTCGACACCCTTCGCGCCACTTTCTAAGTGCCTCCCTTGCACTGGGCCCTTGAGCCTTGAGCTTTCTTTTATTTAATGTGATATTCCCAGCGTCTGGCAATATAGCAGGGGCTCCGTTTTGAACTACTGGCCTGTGCAAAACCAAAAGTCTTTCCTTTTGGGATCTGGAGTTAATACGATGGATGCATCTCAGAGATATAAAGGCCACACAGATGAGACCTCGGAGAGGAAGGAATAAAGTTGGACGGGATTTTTCCGCGAGTGGCTGCATTGGCTTTAAGAAATTGCGCCGGGCTGTGCAGCCGATGCACCGCTAGGTGGCGTTCGCGCTCGCTGTGTCTTTCAGGGCTGCAGGTACCGGGCGGGTTTCTGGTGGCGCTGACCGCGCTGGGGACGAGCACCACTGTCATCGCGGGGACCCTCGGGCTGCGCCTCTGGCCCTCGATCCCCAGCACCTCTGGGAGGGGCTGCTGTGATGACACCCAGTCCCTGGGCGCCGCCGCATGGTCCTGCCCTGAGCAGAATTCTCCGGCCCCAGGACAGGCCGTGTGGCCAGAAGAGGGCTGACCTCCTGATTCGGACTCCGCAGGCAGTCACTAGGGGCTTTCGCTGCTCCTGGAAGCAATTTCAAACCAGCAAGCAGGCTCTTACAGACTCTTTATACCAAAAGGAGAATTTGAGGTCCACCCCTAAACAGTCCATCACTGTTACCTTGACTCCCACATTCCTACACTAGAGTTACCTTAAGGGCAAGCCAGCCCCCTGCCCCCAACCCAAGTCAATAGTATGGGTGGTGCACCGACCCTGCTGATGCGCTTGCCAGCTTCTCTAACTGTGGCTTGGCCCCTCTGTCCTCATGTGAGCTCTGGACCAGCAGCGCCTGCACCCTTGCCAGCAGGTTGCAAATGCAGAACCCAGAGCCCCTGAATCAGAGCCTGCATTTTAACAGGGTCTGTGGGAGATTAGTGGGCACCACAGAACTGCAGGAATGCTGGCGGAAGACAGGGCTGAGTGCAGAAAGGGAGGTGGGCAGGCCCATGGCGTAGGGACTGACCTTTGACACAGGGCAGGTCTGAATGCAGAAAGGGAGGTGGGCAAGTCCGTGGCTTGGGGACTGACCTTTGGGTCAGCAGCGGAGAGGGAGGGTACAGGGGTCCTTTCTCCAGGAGGTGGTCCTGGCATGGACCAGGTGTGAGTCCCTTGACCTCCAGAAGCACATGGTCGGGCAGGCCAGGCAGGCACGAAGCTCCATCTATTAATGCAGGAGGGAGGCCCTGCACTTTGCTCACCATTGAACCCTGCCGCCAGCCAACACCAGGCACCTGATGGATCTGTGTTGGATGAAGCAATGAAGTAGACAGCCCAGTCCCCTGTGGAAGGGACAGCAGGGAGTGCTGAGGCCTGTGGGTGTGTGTACGAGGTGCATGGCAGCTGGCATTGGCCTGGGGGCTGTGCTCAAAGACAAACTCCATCCACTTCTGGCTGTGCTCAGGGCCAGCTTGGGGAGGTAGCAAGTGGATGAGCAAAACCAGGGAAAAGCAAGGCACCAACCAGAGCTGTGTTCTCAGCAGGGCTGTGTTGGCCCAAGTGGGGACAGCAGCCATGTCTGGAGACATTTTTGATTGTCAAACTAGAGGGAGTGCTACTGCATTTGGAGGTAGAGGCCAGGAATGCTGCACACAGCTTGCAAGGCACATGATGGCCCCTGCAACAGAGAATGATTTGGCTCCAAATGCCAGTAGTGCTGAGGTTGAGAGGTTGAGGAACCGCGAGAGAAAGCAGCAGGCTCTGCAGGCACTGGTGGAGATTTCTAGTCCCGATAGTTCTATGTCCCCTTCCCCACCTCCGCCAGTCCACGCTGGGACCTGAGACCTTATTTGGAGTGACTGCAATGCTGGTCCCAGTTGACTGTAGGAAGAGGGCTCCTGGCCAGGCTGACGTTACACTCAGGGTTCTAACTGTCCAGTGGCAGAAATCGATAATTGGTTTCAGTTCTTCTCCCCAGGTGCCTTGATGCCGGCAGTGCCCACCACTCTGCTGGCCTTGGACTATTGCCTCTGACTGCAGGACTGGTCCTCCTGTGGCTTAAGACAAGCTCTAGCCAGTCTGCTGCAGTGTGACAGCCTGGGGGTGGGGAGGGAGAGGACTCCGGTAAACACAGCCCGGGAGATGGCTTTTCCATGGCAACAGCTCATTTCCTGGTAGGCAGCCCTCACCTGCTTTGATCCTGCCACCTGTGTGCAGCTCCCTGTGTCCCACCCAGAGATCAACTTGGCCAAAAGAATTTATTTTCATTTTTTTGGTGAAAAACAATAAAAACAACTCCAAATAGCTCTACTTTGCCAGGAGTACCAAATCTTTGGGTTTGCAGAAATACTAATGAGTGCTTTTATTTGACCTTTCCTTTCTTCTCCTTTCCCATCCTTTCTTCCTCCTCCCCTTTTGTTGTTGTTTGTATTTAAAATTTATGCTTTACCTTTCATATGAGTTCATCCTGATTGGACTGTTTTCCATAACATTTTTCTTTAGCAAATTTCTTCAAAGTATGTGTTAAAATTATTTTTGTTTGACTATTGCATAAGCTCCAAGAGATCAGAAGCTGTTTCTCTCCATCCATTCATCCATTCTTCCATCCATCCATCCATCCACTCCCTCACCCATATACCCACCCCCACACACCAAACCATTTGTCCATCCATTCATCCATCCATCTATCCATCCATCCATCCATCCACCCATCCAGTCATTTCGGTCATCCATCAACTCACTCAGCCACCCATTCACCAACCCACTCATCAATGCACCCTTCCATTCACTCATTCATATAGCCAGCCAACAATCCATTCATCCATTCATTAATTCATTCATTGGCAAAGGCAAGCATTTGGAATTGCTGCTCCTTGCCTAGCCCTGCAAAAGTTCTTACAGTCACAGAGCTATTTCTCTAGTGGAAGGCTAGAAATTCACAAAACAAAGTGTTAAATGCATTTGAATGTTATGCACAAAATTCCCATGGGGCCAAACAGATGCTGGCTAACTTGAGGGTGGGGGTGGTGTCAGAGAAGATCTCAGAGAGGATGGGGCTTATTAGGAGAGGCTTTAAGGATAAAGCAGGGCAGTGGGGTCAGTAATTATCTAGAAGTGACAGCTAGTGAGTGATTCACTGAGCTGCTTAAGTAAAGATGGGGGCATGAGATGATGCTGGACAGGTAAGGTAGGTCTACATTATAAAAGGACTTCAGTGATGTCCAAGAAATTTGCATGTTATCCTATAATCCTGTAGACAATGGGAGTTATCCACGAATGCTACCATCAGTGCTGTTTTAGAGAGAAACTTCTGGGATTGTATAGAGAGGTGAGGACGCTTTCCTAAGTGTCTTAACTGATTGGTTTGAAAAACCTCTTTTCTGGGGTCATAGACTTCTTGCATAATTCCCAGAAATACTCAGAAAGCCTCCATGACAGGCAGTGGTGCCTGGCCCTGCAGCTATGAGGGAAAGAGCCTGGAGGAGAACACTAACTGCACTGAGCAATAACCTACTGATGAATGGGTTGATGAATGGGTGGGTGGGTGGATGGATGGATGAGTGGATGAGTGGACAGATGGATGAGTGAATGGGTGGATGGATGGATGAGTGGACAGATGGATGGATGAATGGACAGGGAGATGAATGAACGGATAGATGGGTGGATAAATAAATGGAAAAGTCTACAGAGCTTTGTACACATGGCTGAGAGACCCACGTAAGCTCAGGGAGCACCTACTGTAGTGGTGAAGCATGTAGTTGTTGCAGCCAGTCTGAAGGGGCTGAATCCCAGCCCTACCGCTTACATGGTTTAAAACACATGCACAAAATATCTGATGCTCCCTCTTCAAGAGATGGAGCCTATGTTCCTTCCCCTTACATGTTGACTGGATTTCGTAACTCATTTCTTTTAAATAAAGTGGAAGTGATGGTGTGTAACTTTAGAGATTAAGTCTAAAGGGCCCTGTGGGTTTTCTCTTTCTCTCTGGAATTGTTTGCTTTGGGGAAAATTAGCTGTCATGTTGTGAGGACACTCAAGCAACCTACAGAGATGTCCATGTATCAAGGAACTGAAGGTCTCTGTCAACAGCCATATTAGCGTATTATCTTGGAAGTGGATCCTCCAGCCCCAGTCAAGCCTTCAAATGACTACAGCCCCAGCCAATATCTTGACTGCAACCTCATAAGTACTCACCTAAGTAGCTCCTGAATTCTAGATCTACAGAAACTGTGAGACAATAAGTGTTGGTTGCTTTCAGCCACTAAGTTTTGGGGTGAATTGTACAGCAAGAGATAACTAATACAAAAGCTATGTGTCTTTGGACAAGTTAATTCACTCTCCTATGCCTCTGTTTCCTTACCCATATAATTAGGGTGGTAATAACAGAATCTACATTATAGAGGAGCAGTAAGGATTTTGTGAGTTAATATGTGTGAAACACAGAACAGGGCTGGCATGCAGTAAATACTCAATGAATGTTCATTATAACTACTGTTATTGATAATTGCATGATCTCAGGCAAACACAGAAAGAACAGGGAAGAAATAGAGTGTTTGCTGAATGAAGGAAAGGTGGAAATCAACACTGGTCTTAACCATTTGCCATGTACTGTCAATCCAAGCTCAGCCCAAGGGTTAGTGTGTTCATTGGCCAGTGAGGTTTGACTGACTTTCACTGAGGGGACCTTCCGTGTGGTAGGGATTACGCCCAGCCTGGCACTCTGTTTATCTCTCTAAATCCTCAGGGCCACCTTTTGTATGAATTTGTGTATCACATACACTCACCTTTCTAGACATGGTTGGAAGAATCTTCAACATTAACCTGGAAGAGTTTTACCAAACATCTTTGTTATTCAGTTTTGAAACAACTGAGAGTATCCATGGTCAGTGGTGCTCAGGGAATCCCTAAGTTAGCAGAAGGGCTAGATACCATGTGACCATTTTAATTAAAATTCTTATTTGACAGGAGTCAGATATTTGTATATATATAAATGGCATAAAGCAAATCGTGCCTTTTTTCCTCTCTGATACAATAGGGAGATTTATAGATCCCACTCATTCTCTCTCAACTGGTTTCCTCTACTGGCTAGAAGTATATATAAATGACAGCTTGTTTTCAATTATTATTTACTCATTTTTTACCTTTTGGAGTGAAAAAAGGTTGTAAAGTTCCATCTCAGTGCAGAAATTCCTGAAAAAGAAAGCCCTCTCAAGACAATTCAGAGTGATGTGCTGGGCAAGACGCAGCATTATGTTTCTCCCCCAGCCCTCCCCAAGACTGAGCCAGTATCCAAGGATGTTCACTCCTCAAGCTCACAGAGCAGTTGACCAGCCAACTCTCGGCTGCACGTGGCTGCCGCCAAATTCCTGGGTATCCATACTATGATGGTTAATTTTGTATGTCAGCTTGACTGGGCATGGGGCGCCCAGACATTTGGTTAAACAACCTTCTGGATACTTCTGTGAGAGTGGTTCTGGATGAGATTAGCATTTGAATCAGTAGACTGATTGCCCTTATTCAATCTGCTGAAGCCCTGAATAGAACAGAAAGGCAAAGTAAAAGAAAATCTGCTCTCTGCCTGACTGTACTCCAGCTGGGACATTGGTCTTCTCCTCCCTTTGGACTTGGACTTGGACTCGGACTACATCATTGGCTTTCCTGGGTCTTCAGGAAACTGCAGGTCTTGGGACTTCTGAGCCTCCATAACTGTGTGAGCCAATGCTTATAATAAATCATATGTATTTGTATCTGTATAGACAGATTTATATCTCTCTCTTTCTATCTCTCCATCCATTCTATTGGTTATATTTCTCTGGAGAACCCAGACTACATACACACTGTGCAGAATGCAGCCACCTTCACCGTGACACCCTCCTGGGGCTTCTTTGACCCATGAACCCAGGATCTCACTGCTCACCAGGACAGTCCATTCTCTCAAGGGACAACACTCAGTACTTCTGCAGAGGTTCCCATCAAGGACACTGGGCCTGAGGATCATGTTGGTTGTGAATGTCGCTATTATCTCTAGAGCCGAATACAAGATTTCTAACTCATCTCAGGGAACCTGTCCACTAGATATCAAAGAATAAAAAGGTTTGGTTCTCACGACCCTAATCAGAAATAACAATGCCAAGGTGCAGGATTCCTCTTTTCTCTCCAAAATTCTTCAGGGGCTGAAAATTCTTGTGCTTTGCCTTACTTGGCATTTGCCAATTGATGCCGACAACTTGAAACTCTCAAATTAGGGGAGGAATTCCCAAGGTGTAGGCAGGGATAATGAAAGATGATCTAGAAATAGCCATGGTAATCTGATAACTTGCCAAGCTCTTCTGATGTGCTCTTCTCTTTTTCTTCTGTGGACAGCTCTCATGTTGGTTTCGGTCTAAAAGAAGACTGACAGGTGCCTGTTGGGGAATTTAACACTGGCTCTCACATTGTCCTGAGCCGAACATAAACCTGTAATTTAATCAAGTGCTTCTGACAGGTGTATGCACATGCTTGTTGGTTTCACTTGGAACTGTCTTGAGGGTGTTGCTTCTTAGAAATTTCTGTACTGAGTCAGATTCTTCATAACTTTTCTTTCACGCTAAAAGGTAAAACATGAGTGACTTTAAAAATCTTTCTGTTCATTCAACTTTTTGTCTCTGAGTACACATGTGGCTGGTGAAATTTTCTAGTGACTCGGCCAGACAGAGAGTGGGAGAGAGCAAGAGAAGAGGAGAAGAAGAGGGAGCGATCCAAACCACATTTTCTAGAAGGTCATACTTCTGAGTAGTAACCTTGGTTCAGTGAGACCACTCACCCATGGAGCTCCTGTGCAATTTGAGGTCAGGGTGTGTGATGCTGGTCTCGGTTGGTTGTCGAATGGGATGAACACCAGCTGCCCTATTTCTTCATTAAGGGGCAAGAAGTCTGTCTTGTGCATACACAGGGACTGGCCTTGGCCCATCACATTACTGTCCTGTTGCTTCTTTCATTCCACAAATGTTATTTGTTCAGGTGGTCACCAGGGAGACAACAGAAGGGGAGGGGTGATTGGCAAGGAGGGTGGATTAGTTTCCTGCAGCTGCAGTAACAAATTACTACAAACTTGGAGGCTTAGAACAATCAAAAATCATTCCTTTCCAGTTCTCGAGGCCAGAAGTCTGAAATCAGGGTGTCCCCCGGGTTGTGCATGCTCTGAAGGCTCTAGAGGAAGGTCCTTTCTTGCTTCTTCTGGCTTCTCAGTGAGTAGTGTTAGCACATAGGCTGGTCATTTGGAACAAAATGCAAGCTGACTGCCCAGCCGAGCCAGCGGGGTCAAAGAGCTCAGTCTAAAAATTAAACTATTGAAAGCACTACAAGAAAATAAAGGAGCATTATTTTATGTTTGTTTGATAGGAATAGAGGAGGCCTTTCGAAGTGTAACGTGGTGGCCCCAGGCATTCCTTTGCTGGTGGCCGCATCACTGCAGTCTCTGCCTCCATCTTCACGTAGCCTTCTCTGTGTGTCTCTCCTCCGTGTGTCTCTTATAAGGGCATTTGTCGTTGGATTTAGGGGCCACCTGGATAATCCAGGATGATCTCATCTTGAGACCCCCTAACCTAATTATATCCTCATAGGAAAAAGACCCTTTTTCCTATAAGGCCCCATTTGTAGGTAGTGGGGCCTAGGATGTGGACGTATCTTTTTGGTGGTCACCCGTCAAGTCCCTACAGATGGGTTGGTGCCTAAGCAGTGAGCAGAGCGGTCCTCTGTCTGCCCAAGGGTGTTCCTTGGGGTGAAGCCAATTCTGGGTCCTGCTGCTCATCGCTGGGCCATCTGTCCCTGCAGCCTATGGAGAAGTTCTGCAAACCCAGTGGTCTCCATGAGCGCGTGAGTGATGGGGAAGGAAGACAGGGCCACTTCAGGGAGCAGTGGGCTCAGCCCTGCCAGTCAGTGGGGAACCATGCTCCGGCCAACTCAGAGCTGGAACATTCAAGCCAGCCTTTGTTTTCCCAAGTAAATCCAGCCTGCTTCCACACTGTTTCTCGGTCTCTGGCGTCAAGCGAGGGAAGCATTCCTGGAAAAATATGTCCTCTGAATCATATTACCATCCTGATTTACATTATAATTTCTTCAGCTATGTATTCCCAGAGGGAGGAAATTGGCTATAAGACATCACCAAAAATTCACACATAAGCACAAAGCAAGCCTGAAAGAAAAATCCTATTTGCAGAAAAGGAGACAATGTTGCAAATGTGGCTTCCCCCATGACAGAAATGGCCCTGGTTAACAGGCAGAGGCAGCAGGGAAGAAGCCCCGCTTTCTGGAGGGATTTTCCAGGTTCTTGCTTTTTTAAAAACAGCGTTTAAAGAGAGCAGCTTGAATAAATCTTTCCTCAGGGTTTCCTGGAATGATCATCGTGTTCCTCCCTCCTCTCCTCCTCCTTCTAGAAGTCTTCTCTACCGTCTCTTCCTTCTTTAAGCCCACTGGCTTCTTTAGTTTTTATTTGCACATTGCAGATAACACTTCTTCGCTGAGGACCTCTAGGTGCACTGTCTCTTTAAGGGCCAGAATGGTCTGTTTTCCCTGCTTAACGTGTGTGTTTGTTTGTTTGCAGGAAGAGGGTAGGAAAGACCAAAGCCTGGCAGGTAGAAAGGAAGACAGGACAGAAGCTAACCCCAAGTGAGTGAGATGCACAGAGTTTGGTGCCGGGAGCCGGAAGTGGCTCCACAGAGCTGGGGTCTGGAAATGGGGCCAGGCTTCTTTCTTGGTGTGTCCCAGGGGAAGGAGCAATTATGTGAAGTGGCAGAGGGAGAAAGGATCCCTTCTGCAGGGGAGTGAGCTGGCATCTTGTCATGCCTACTGCACTGGGTGAGTGGGCAGGAGGCCAGGCGTGAATTTGCCTGATGGTCTGAGAGGCACAGTGACCACATTTGGTGAGCCTGCCCTAAACAGAGGAAAGATGTTCTGTGTCACACCTGCTCCAACAGCAACTGAACTGGTCTCTAGTAATAAACAAGAAATGATCAAACTGCCCTGTAATTGTTGTCTGAGTCTCCTCAGGCTGTCATAACGCAGTATCACAAACAGGTGGCTTGAATGACAGAAATGTGTGGTCTCTCGGTTCTGGAGGCTGGAAGCCTGAGACCTGGGTGTTGGTAGGGTTGGTTCCTCCTGAGGCTGTGAAGGAAGGTCTGGTCCAGGCCCCTCCCCCAGGTTATGGTAGTTGCTGGCAATCTTTGGCTCTTGCTGCATCACCCCAGCTTCTGACGTCATCTTCACATGGCCTTCTCCCCGTGCACGTGTCTGTGTCCAAATTTCACCTCCATCTTTCTTTATGAGGACACCAGGCACATCAGACTACGGTCTGCTCTTCTCCTGTAGGACCTCATCTAACATAACTAATTACATCTGCAATGGGCCTATTTCCCAGTAAGGTCATATTCTTAGGTACTAAGGGTTAGGACTTCACCATATGAATTTCGGGGAACACAATTAAACAATAATTGTGAAGTGTTACGTTAGCATAGGGAGGTTAGGGGAACTCAGACTGATATTTGAAACAGTTACCCTCGCCAAAGGTTAGGAATATTATTTGGAAACCGTTGTTTTCTTTTGCTAAAGTGAGTGGGATAAAATCAGGAAGTACAAAGCTGACGACCACTTTAGTCCGTGAAGGAAAGCCAGATTATTCGGTGAAGAGTGTTAGGACATCGGCTGGTCCTTCCAGCAAACAATGCAAGCTGGTTGCCCAGCCGAGTCAGTGGAGTCAAAGATCTCAGTCTAAAAATTAAACTGTTGAAAGCAGTAAGAGAAAACAAGGGAGAATGACTTTATGTGAATTTTATAGGAATAGAGAAGGCCTTTCCAAGTATAACATAAAACTGAGATGGCAGAAAGAAACATCAATAACTTTCACTACATAAAATAAATCTATTTTGCAGGTAAAATACCATTAACAAAAAAATCCATAAGACAAATGACAGACTATGAAAGATATCTGCAAAACATATAACTGACAAGGGAGTCATTTCCTTTATATAAAGCCAGCCTTTACAAATCAACTAGAAAAAAGAAAAAATCAATTAGGAAATGGGCAAAGAGAAGGAAACACCTGTAAATATATTGAAAGATGCCCAACCACATGCTAGACAACATGATTGACACCTGTTTTCACTTATCCTATTGGCAAAGATCAATGAGTGGTTTCTACCCAGCATGGATGAAAATAGGTGCACAAAGGCGTGCCTGTCTCTGGAGGCAGGATTGGAAATCAACACGATCCTTTGTAGCAGGGCAATCTGGCAACATCCTGAAAAGCAAAATATGCATATCCTCTTTTATCCCATCAATCTCACTTCTAAGAATCTATCCTGGCTGGGCGCGGTGGCTCACACCTGTAATCCCAGCACTTCAGGAGGCTGAGGCGGGCGGATCACAAACAAGGTTAGGAGATCGAGACCATCCTGGCTAACACAGTGAAACCCCATCTCTACTAAAAATACAAAAAATTAGCCAGGCGTGGTGGTGGGCGCCTGTAGTACCAGCTGCTGGGGAGGCTGAGGCAGGAGAATGGTGTGAACCTGGGAGGCGGAGCTTGCAGTGAGCCAAGATCACACCACTGCACTCCAGTCTGGGCAACAGAGTGAGACTCTGTCTCAAAAAAAAAAAAAAAATCTATCCTATGGATATCAGAGGTTTACTGCACTGTTATTTGTAATAAAAAAAAGTAGGAAGCTATCTATAATATTCTCTAGAGCATTAGTTATAGAAATGATCATATGTCCATCAAACAAAGTATTATTTTGCAATTTAAAAAGAACGAGTTAATGTGTTAATAAAGATTTGCGGTATATGTTAAATTAATAAAAAGCAATTGACCACGGACAAAATCGTTCACTTCCATTTGTGTAACAAAATAGGAATATGTGTGAGTACATGTTACAATATACCTGAAGAGGCAGAGAACATTTCCAGAAAGGCACTTAAGTGACAGTGAGCACAGGTTCTAGCCAAGCAGAGGGACTGCAGAGCAGAGGATGGGAAGGGATGTATTTTTCATTACTATCCTTTATGCCATTTGAATGTCTTATCCTGTGCAAACATTACTTTTAATGTAAAAACACCCAAATTAAAATTTAAAAAATGAGGAACAGAAGGTTAATCTTTCTCTGCAGACAAAGAAGGATTTGCTGTGGGCTACTCACATGTGCTCTCTTGATACGTGATTGAGGAGGGGACAGGTGAAATCTAATTTCTTTAGACTGAAGCAGATGGAGGGAGACTCATCACTCCCGTCCACCTGGCTGTGGAGGTGGAGGAGGTTAGCGTCTGGGAAGGAAAGAATGCCTATGATTGGAAAAATGTGTGTTGAAGTTGGTGTTTATAGTTTGCAGCCTCCACGCATTCACTCTCCCAGGTGAAGCCTTTTTTTTTTTTCGAGACAGAGTCTCGCTCTGTTGCCCAGGCTGGAGTGCAGTGGTGGGATCTCGGCTCACTGCAGTCTCTGCCTCCCGGGTTCAAGTGATTCTCCTGCCTCAGCCTCCCGAGTAGCTGGGATTACAGACACCCGCCATCATGCCCGGCTAATTTTTGTATTTTTGTAGAGATGGGGTTTCAGCATGTTGGCCAGGCTGGTCTTAAACTCCTAACCTCAGGTGATCTGCCCACCTCAGCCTCCCAAAGTGCTGGGATTACAGGCATGAACCACTGCACCCAGCCTCTGTGTGAAGTCTTAATCGGGACATGAGTGGAGACAGGGACCCGTGCATTTATTTGGTCATGGCCTCAAGTTCACCTGCGGCAGGCGTCAGGACACAGGCTTGACAGGAAGGAAGGTAGGGGTTGAAAAAATGGGGGGTGGGCAGAGGTGGGGTGGGTTGGGACAAAGGCCAGAGTGCACTCTTCTCAAAGGCAGGCAAATTCAGACTTGGAATACACAGTCTGCTGGACGAAGCTCATTTCTGAGGAAAGTGAGGCCCAGAGTGGTTAAGCGATTCATGGTGGTATCAGGGAGGGCCCTGAGGGTTCTGGTCCGGTCACTCCCAGCACTTGATCCAAAGTCCCCAAGCCCTTGGAGGCACTTCAGTGGCTGGCTTGGGTTAAAACCGCATGACAGGCACCTCTTAACCTGGGCCACCTGTGCTGGTAAAATTGGCCGCTGGAAGAAAGACTAAAGGTAGCGTCCCAGCTGGTATCTCAGCAACGCGGGATTACAGGCCGCAGATTGAGTGCTCCAGCTGACCCAGACTCACCACTTTTCAGTTGCATGCAAGCAAGCAAACACTTCTCAATTCCAAGCCAGAAATCTTTCTAAATTGTGGCAGACGCTTCCCTTTCTTCACAAGCAGACTGCACTGAGTATAATTTAAGGTTTTACTTCATGTCTTCGTGCCATCTTGCTGAAACATCAGCTACTGTTCTGTCCTTCAACGCAGACCTTGCCTCAGGAGATTGTAAGGTGGGTAGAAACGTTGGCTTTTCTCATAAAGGATTTCAGACAGTGATGTGTTTGGGCTTTTTTTCTTTGATTTGTAGCTCTGGGCTTTTTTTTTCATTCACTGTCAGACTTGCCTCTTGTTGCTTTCAATGTGCCTGTTGTATAGCAAATCCATCTCCTCCCTTTATTTGCTGCTTCAGTCTCCTCTGGTCTGGGAGACCAGTCAATTCTGAGCTTCTTAGGATTTCTTTCTTTTTCTTTTTTTTTTTTTGAGACGGAGTCTCGCTCTGTCGCCCAGGCTGGAGTGCAGTGGCCGGATCTCCGCTCACTGCAAGCTCTGCCTCCTGGGTTTATGCCATTCTCCTGCCTCAGCCTCCCGAGTAGCTGGGACTACAGGCGCCCGCCACCTCACCCGGCTAGTTTTTTTTTGTATTTTTTAGTAGAGACGGGGTTTCACCATGTTAGCCAGGGTAGTCTCGATCTCCTGACCTCGTGATCCGCCCGTCTTGGCCTCCCAAAGTGCTGGGATTACAAGGATTTCTTATGAGAAAAACAATAAATACAAAAGACACAGCTCTGCTTAGCTTCCAGCATTGGTCTTAGATGCTGGGCTAGACTGCATGGGCATTGTGGCATCTTCTGTGATTGCTTTTCTCCCCTCAGTTTGGAGTTCTTAGTTGTATTCTAGAATCTAAACGGATAAAGTTGCTAGATAAACACGTGCCAGATGATGGAATGGTTTCTGTGTTCTACCAATGGCATATTCAATAATTGTGGATGATTTAAAGTTTTTTTGTTCACTGAGTCCTACCATCTGAGATGGAAGTTGTCCCTCTTATCTGACCTGTTTTAGGTATAAAACACATGAATGAGAAATAGAGAACTCTCTATTTCTCTAGCTGATTTTTAAAGAGCTTGGCAGACAGGTGTTTCTTCTTCTTTATTTTTCTCTTATAAGGATAATTTTAGAGCAAAAGTGTTCTAACATATTTGAATTATATGTGATGGGATTCCCAGCTCATCTCATTCAGATTCAACCTAAAAAAGCATTACCCGCTAATTCATTATTAGTAAGCACTTTTTCTAACTTGACATTTTTAGATGTTTGAACCATCTGTCATTTTACAGGCAAATGGAACCTCTTGAGTACTAGAGATATACCCATATTTTAAAAGCATTTTTTTAAAAAAATTTACATTCCAGATTCTATGCTAGGCTTTTTTATATCATCTAATTTAATAATCATTGAAACCTAGTGAGGCAGGAATCTCATCAGATAAAGAACACAAGGTCCAGAGAAATCAGATCACTCAGCTAATGTGCAGGAGGGACAGGATATGAGCGAAAGGGCTCTGAACATAAGTCCGGGGCTTTTCCTAGTGAGCCTAACCCTTGTTTTTCAGCTTAGTGGGACGTGTGATACAACCCACTGTTGGCCAGGCTTATTCTGTGATATCGGACTCAGTGACCCAAGGGGTGGGGGAGAAGGGTGCAGGTGCCAGATAAGGCACCTGAGATTATTCACTTATGAGACATGTCTTCCATGATGCTTGGCTGGAACCCAGACTTGGGTGCTTAGTAAGTATTAATATCTTTCTCTTAGTTCTACTATTTTGAAAAACTTACTGGACACAAGGACATGATGAAAGTGTTAGCTGAAGTGTCGCATCCAAAAACAGGATGATGGCAGTCAAATGGAAGAGTCTTTGAATATGTTTCATGAATATAATTCTATTGTAGTGGAGATACATTTAGATATATGTATTATAGATATACACGAAAGGTGCATACATCAATGGTGATATAAGTCACCATATATCATTGGTGATAAAGGTGATATAAATCAATGTATATACAAATGATGTATGTATATGTATAACATCTCTCTCTGTTCCTCTATCTATTGAAGTACAGGAGGGAATGAGAAGTCCCATTACAGGAAAGCTTGCAGAGTCTACAGCTTTTCAAAGCAGTCACTTTCTGGTGGACAGAGCCCTAGTAATGAAGAAAATGGTGCTCTCCACCCTCCACCATCCTTAGTGAGATGAAATTTTGACTAATTGCTCTGCAATCACTTCAAAATCATGCATACTAAAAAGTCTGGTGGATGATAAGTGTCACTTGAAGCAAATTCATAAGCAAAGTATATTTCCCTTTTCTTCTTACTTCCCCCTTTCAGTGGGTTCCATCTTGTTTTCCTCTTACCTTTTAAGGAGCTCACTGTTCTCATCCTGTTTCTTTGTTATCAGAGCCTCCCAATAGAGGAGAGTTATAGTTCAGGTTGAACATTCGGGGCATGACTTATCTGTCCATCTATCTAGCCACAGTCCTAATTCTTTTTTTTTTTTTTTTTTTTTTTGAGATGGAGTCTTGCTCTGTCACCCAGGCTGGAGTGCAGTGGCACAATCTCGGCTCACTGCAAGCTCCACCTCCTAGTTTCACGTCATTCTCCTTGGATTCACACCTTGGATTACAGGTGTGAGCCACTGCATGGCCCACGCTTGGATTTGTAATGGGCATTGCTGGGATAAAAGGTCTTAGCTGTGAGAGTCTTAGGAAACCTCAGGATTTTTCAATTTGCCAAAGGCCTAAGAGTATTTTCTTGAAATTTCGGCATGGTGTTGCCAAGCATAACACCTGGCCTGGTGAATAGTGTATGGCCACAGTCAGGGCACAAATACGAATTTAAAAAATTCCACAAAGCCCCTCCTTTTCCATACAGAAATTGGATGTAAATATTTGTGCATCAAAGTAACATATTAATGGGTGATACTTCAGGTTACTTGTTATTTTCTTTCCTTTTTTCTTTTTTTTGAGACAGAGTCTTGCTGTGTTGCCCAGGCTAGAGTGCAGTGGTGCGATCTTGGCTCACTGTAACCTCCACTTTCTCCTGGGATCAAGCAGTTCTCTGCCTCAGTCTCCCGAGGAGCTGGGATTACAGGTATCTGCCACCATGCCCAGCTAATTTTTGTATTTTTAGTAGAGATGGGTTTCACCATCTCGGCCAGGCTGATCTTGAACTCCTGACCTCATGACCCACCCACCTCGGCCTCCCAAAGTGCTGGGATTACAGGCTTGAGCCACCACACCTGGCCCGGGTTCCTTTTCAATTCCAAGCCAAGCAAGCTTAGGTCACACCTTTGAGGAGTAAGGACAAACAGATAATTGAATTGTGTGGGGCTGAGAGTGCAGGGTTTCTAACTCCTGAAGCCACTGCAAGGGCAGCTGGCTGGGGATGGCTAGGACAACAATTCCCTGGCACCCTTAGGCTCAGGTGCAGGGAGCCTGTGTCAGGACCTCTAAGGACTCCCACGGGGTCCTCATTCACTAGACTGGAAGTGAGAGACCCCTCCCTCCCCTCCCTTATTGGGGGCTGTGATGCTTCCAAATTTTAACTTTCTGATGATTTCTCTTCAGTGGGGGTGAAGAGCTGGGCATTTTGACACCCTCCCAGCCTGCTTGGCACAGCCTGCTCAGAGCCCTGGCAGCTCTTGTTGGAAGGTGGGAACTAAGGACACGTATTGAATAGGAGCATCAGCTGAGACTGATTTCTAAGGAGTTCCTCTTAGGTGTCCCGTTCCTTCCTGATTCACAGTTTGGCTTCTGGCTGGAACGGTTTCCGGGTACATCTTCAGCCACTGCTCAGTGATTACGATCTCTGTTCTAGCTTTGCTCAGTTTTTGGCAGGAGTCGAAATCCAGTAATGACAGTGGGATATAGTGAGACGTGGTTGGAGGCCACTCGGCAGGGGTGGAATCTGCGTGAGTAACAGCGCACCTGTGCTTACAGGAGAGCACGGCCGTTAGAACTCCTCAGACCCTGCAGGCAGGCGCCACTAAGTTAAATAGTGAGAGTGACGTGAACATATTCATTCAATGCGCTTTTGCTATGATCCACCACTCTGGATCAAACATATTTTTTGAGATGTTTTGCTGTATAATTTAAAAAAAAGGTTTCTCTAACTTCAGCTGATGGCCCATTTATTTCAAGCAGTTTGGGATGTAGTTGCATTCCAGCACTTAGTCATTGGGGTTTGAGGCAGTGGAATTTGATACGTGTGTCCATTTCCATGGATTGCATTAGGACAAGTACCTGGTGCACGCAGGGCTTAAAACCTAGATGACAGGTTGATGGGTGCGACAAACCACCGTGGCACATGTATACCTATGGAACAAAGCTCCGTGTTCTGCACATGTATCCCAGAACTTAAAGTAAAACAAAATCCAAAAAAAAAAAAACCCCAAAAAAGTCGAGTGGCACACAGATTCCCATTTAATATTTGTGTTTCAACTGCCTCTCCCTTTTCCCTTGAGTAAAAAAGGCAATACAGTTTTTTCTTTTAGAATAATTTCCAAGGAGCAGCATTGGGGTGTGAACGGTGCTTAAAGTGTGTGGATTTAAAGTAGACAGAAGAATGAATATATTCTCCTCAGCATGCCAATCCCAGCTCCCACATTGATCTGCTGTAAAGATGTTGCCTCTATCCCAAGCCCTATTTTAGTGGAACAATTTGGAAACTGATAGGAATGTGAGGGGCCAATAGGAACCGTGTCTTGATTAGACATGTGCCGGCCTGAGAGACAACACTCTTTTCTGCCAGGACGTTGGGGCGCAATGGTCAGTGCCTTCCCACTCTCTGAAATAGAGTTTAGATTCTGGCTTTGGAGCTAATCAGGAAAATGGCAGAACCCTTCAAATTCACTTTCAAAGAGACGTAGAATATTGACAATGTAACATTCTCTAACAAACAAAGTGTTTCTATTGAGATCCACAAATTACTCAGCGATCTGCCAAGGAACCACCGATTTAGCCCAAATTTCTAAGGCTACTCCCCTCACCTAAACGGTTATTTCGTTAAACTTAGAACAAAAGGGTAGGATTAGGTATGCTAAGCTTTACCCTTAACATAGATACCAAGAAGGGACAGTTTTTCACGCAAGTCTTTATTTGGGTTGACAAGAGCCACAAAGAAACTCATTCTGTAAGTGAGTTTCTGCAAAGTGTCACCAGTGACTGCCATACCCTGTGTATGTCCCATAATGTCTTTTAGTTTTTATTAGAAATGGTTAATGAGTAGAGGGAAACATCCCTCTATTTTGACAGCAGGAAATTGAAAACATGAATCCAATTTGGAAATCTATCAGATGACCTATTTAAATATCTTAATTTTTCTTTCTGAGATAGATGGTACCAAGTGCTATGTTTTCTTGCCACTTGAAGATAGAACTGATGTTTTAGGCAACATCCAAGCAATGACTCATTCAATGCCGTATAAGCAAGACTGTAAGTTCTGCCATCTCTTGATCCACATCACCATTTGGAGGATGGGGTCTTAAATTTCTCCTTCACAAGGAGGGGCCCAGGGATTGGCTGACTTGCAGAATGAAGGAGTAAACAGGATCAAACTACGGTGGATGAGTCCACAAGACAGAATCCTGGAGGATGACCAGGAAATCAAAGCCTCAAGGTGGGCTGTGTGGATCTGGGACAAGCTGGGAGAGAAGCAAAGGCCACCGTCTGCCCATTGGGCCTCTCTGGCAGGCAGGTGCTTGCCCCTGAAAACCCAGATCCTCTCAGATGAGAGTGGGCAGCAAGGGATGTGGGAGGGGTGGGGGATACAACAAAGTGAATAATTTAAAAAATTGATATGTGATTTTGGGATAAAAGCAGAAACACTACTGGATGAGCTAGAACAGAGCTCCCCAGGCCCACAGACACATGGTCTAATAGCTTAAATGGTAATAATTTGATAATCAGTATAAAGAAGTTTTTCACAGAACTGTTATCTTTTGGTAGTTTGGCTTCCTCATGCCCTCCCTCCAGCAGTACCTGCTTTCTTCCCGCGACCTGAACTCATTCCTGCAAAAACACCTTTCAAGCTTTTCATTTCTTCCATGTTCCCACTATCTTCATTCAATTATTTACCAATAATTTTTTTTAAACAAACATTGAAACAAACATAATAAAACTGCTTTACACTGATTATCTAAGCACTGGCATTTAATCTCCTAGCCTATTTGTTTAACAGTTCTGTATTGTGCCAGCCACTGGGCAAATGGTGCCTTCCTGCCCGAGGGTCATGGGAAGTAAGAAAGTGCTGAGAAGGTCCTGGAGGGAGAAAGGCCCCTCCTGGGACAGAGGTGGTGGTCCCCACACTGCAGCCTCATACCCGTGGGCCCTGAGTTTTCCTGAAGGCACTTTCTGCTGCTGTGGACGTGACAACTGGACCCATGGATGGCCGGCTGTGTGTTTATCTTGGTGCTTCTCACCAGGACAGCCTCCCATCCCCTTCACCCAGACCCGTGACCTTCCCCATCTTGATGGCTCTTTTAGCAAGGACAAGCTCATATGTTCAAATAGAGAAGGGGCATGGCCAGCTTTGGAGAAAGAGTACTGTTAGTATTTTTAGTATCTTTTAATACTGTCTGACGGCAGAATAAGAAGCCACATTTTATGTATAGGGATTTTGCCTTATATAACTTTAGATAAAGCACCATCAATCAAGTTACATGTGTGGCCCCTATTACATTTTAGCCTGCAAAAAGTCAGGTTCTCTATTCCAGGTGTCAGCGGTGTGTCAGGGAACTTATGTGGAGGCTACAGACTTTTAGTGATGATGAAAACATTGTGTCCCTTTATTATTGCTCTGACTTGGTCCAGGAAGAATAGAAGTACTTTGCATAATATCATGGACTGAATTGTACATCCCCCAAGTTCCTATGCTGAAGCCCTGACTCCCAATGTGACTGTACTTAGAGGAGGTCCCACAGGTGAAATGTTCCATTGTCTACTCATTAGATTGCATCAGGTGGGGAACCTGATCCAGTAGTTCCAGAAGAGACACAAAAGAGGGCTCCCTCTCTCTGTGCCTGCACAGAGGAAAGGCCCTGTGAAGATAGAGTGGGAAGTCCCCATCTTCCTGCCAGGAAGAAGGCCCTCACGAGGAATCCAATCTACCTCTATCTGGGACTTCCAGCCTCCAGACAATTAGTAAATAAGTATCTGTTGTTTAAGCTGCCTAGCCTATGATATTTTGTTATGGCAGCCTGAGCTGACTAATATACACAGCATATAACATAGCCAATTTCATGATGGGAGTGGTGCTATGGAGAGAGCAGCCCCTAGGGTAGGGTCCTAAAAAGCACCAGGAATGAAGTATTCTGAACATGCACACCATAATGATGCACAGTCTTGCTGCATGCACCATAAATTTGATTCCAGGCATTGTTGCAACCACAAGGGAGACCTGGCTTGTTACAGAACTTACAGTGTCCATCACATAAAAGGAAATCAATGGCTAAGCAAAAAGTCCAACTATTCTTAGTGCTGTGACATGAGGAAATTTCTCCTGAGAGTTTGCAATAAGGCAGCTGGTGGGGAAGTTAACACCACCTTCTAGCAGACACAGGATCAGTTTCACAGGGCTGGTTTTTACATTATGCAGCTCAATAAAAGTAGTGGGCTTCTAAGTGTAGGGTGGCTCTTTGATCCTCCTGCAGGTGTTAGGAGCTGGGTCTGAGACTTCTGGAAGAATGCAGGAGCTGTGACTTTATGCAGACCTCCCTCCATGTTTTCACTCCAGATCAACATGCTGGTAAGTATTGGAGTGAGGAGCTTGGGATTTCTCCCTCACAAGTTTCTGGAAGACAGTGTTTTTGAGCTGTGAGTTTAGTTCAGATATGTGTACTTAGCAGCCAGTTGAGCTGGGCTAGAACTGACCTCTTTTGTAAATGGAGGGACCTGGTATGAATATCTTCTTAGTATACCAAGTGCCTACGTCTTGGCTTCTAAAGACCATTCCCTACTAAAAGGAACAAGGAATCTCTGGAGAAATGTCTGATTCCAGAGCTGGAGCTGAAAAAGTCCAAGGTGAGCCTGTAACATCTTTTTGTGCCAGAAAAAAAGGAAGAGCACACGAAATGATTATGTTCAAAGGGCAAAGAGCCACTAGAAGGGGACCCCACTGGCCAGATCTGGGATAATGTGAGCATCACAAATAAATAATAGCAGTAGCAGATTATAGAACATTGAGTACAAGAGGAATCCATGAGTCCATACTGATGTAGGTAAATAGATCAATAGATAACTAAGGGAGGGGAAAAGCTCTTCCTTATAGCTGAAAGCCAACACATCGATGTAGAAAGAATCACACAATCAGAGGTAACCATCATAGAAATAACTGATTCAAGTTAGAATTATCGATAAATGCTAAAAGCAAAGTTTGAGGAGGAATAAGATATTTACATGGCCTCAAAGTACCTGCTCTGAGATACTTCTTACGAGGTGAAAACTAGTAATTTTGTGGTGAAGAAACCTGGCAGACACCACCTGAGCCAGAGATAGAAGTTAACATCACTCAAATTAGGAAAAGTTGACCTTACGTGCCTCCTGATATAATGTACTGGGAAGGACACAGCATCACTTTTTATTCTTGGCCCAAAGACATAACCTGAATCTAATCACGGAAAAAACATTAAAAACCTTAAGTTGAGGCATGTGCTACAAAATAACTGGTCTATAGTCTTAAAAAATTAATGTCATGAAAGATAAGGAAAGAAAGGAATTCCCCTAGATAATATGAGATTGAGAGACATGACAACAAAGTATGACCTGGGATTCCCTAGACTATAAGAAGAAATGGTTGGAAAAAATGGCAAAATCTGAATCAAGTCTGCAGATGCTACTGTATCAGATTAGATATAGTAGCATTATGTCAATATGCATTTTCCGATTTTGATAATCACACTGGTTTTGTAAAACTCTTCAGTTTTACATAATGTATACTAAAGAACTTAATGGTAAAGTGGCATCATGCCTACAGTTTACTTTCAAATGATTAAAAAATCTCACATGTGTACATGCATTCACACATCTACACATGTGTCTATATCTAGAGAGAATGATAAAGTAAATGTAGAATGTGGAAGATCATTCCTTCTGCCCTAGCTCCTGAGGTACCATGGTGAACAGGCTCAGTTTCATGATCTGAAATGAGTTAGCTATGTTGAGCTTTCGTAGCCAGATTCACTCGACAAATTGTCCTCAATGAACTCTCCTATGGTTTGGATCCACAGTCAGGCCAAGAGGTATCTTGACAGGCTCCCTAAATTGTCACCAACAGGCACTGCGGTCTTCATGTGCTCAGCATAGTGCCAAGGGAAGGAGGGAGCAAGAAGACCATAAGACGATGGTTTGACCACCATGTGGCTTAAGTTCTGGAGAGATGTCATTGACATGGGGGAAGTAGAAAACAGAACAGGGGCCGATGGGGTGATCCCCTTGCTGGGCAGAGCTGAGCTGGGTCGAGGAGAGAGTACAGGACTGGCTGAACCCTGTGAGGCCTCATGGAAGAGGTGGAGCTTGCTTGGACCTTACAGCGTGTGAAGAATTTGGATTGGTTGGGGGAAAGGAGGCATAGAAAGTGGGGTGGGAAAGAGAACAAAAGCAAGCCGGGAGGGAACCTGAGTATTCCCAATGTGTGTTTTCCAGGGAAAATCCATTCCAGAAGAAAATGACTTTGAGTTGAGAAATTACATATGTGCTACTGGTACTCAAGTTTTTGTTACAATTATTCTGATCCTATCAGTTGGATAGGAATAAAGCCAAAGCACATCTTCGGGTCTTTGTGAGGGCTTCCCACCAACCATATTTCGTTGGGTTGGTGATGAGAAAGTTCAAACAATATTCCTTGGGGGCCATGTTGACAATAGTTGATCTATGTGATTGGATGCATTTTGGTTAAGGGTGCCTTTCTGCATAGACAGTGTTCCACAATTGCCCGAGAGAGAGTAAGGTTGTGTGGCGTGGATGTGTGATTTATATTTGTCGACGGTACATTATTGTAAGTTACACTCAGTCTCCTAGGCAAATGGGGGTGGGAGAGAGGGGAGTTTGTACCAAGAGTCTCTTTTGGAGTGGGTGGAGTTTGGGACCTTCGACATTCAAATGCGTTTATGATACGAATAAATGTTGCTGTGAGGAGTTGGGAGACTTTAAGCAGTGGGAGTACTTTTCACCCAAAGAAAGACAGAGCAAGCCCAAAAGGAAATGGGGGCATTGGTGTAAACACTCGTTAAACAAAGACGCTCATGCTCTTTTATCCTTTTCTTTGAAAACAGAATGTTAATAATAGTACTGTTTACTGCGGGATCTCTGCTTTTGAATGGAAGTTCAATTTTATCTTCCTCCCAAAGGTCAGGAAACCTCAACTCCCCCTTATTTTCTCATCCAGGGAGAATGCAAATGCAAACACACATGCAAATGATCTCATCTCCTCATGGACTGTGGTCACTTCTGCCTGTTCAGGAAAAACGGATGGTGGCTGCCCTGCTTCTCCAGACGGGGGCCGCCCTTGCTGTGTCCTGGCAATGATGATGCAGTGCCCACCTGAAGTGCGGTTCTGGCTGGGAATGTGGGAGGGGAGCTCAAGGTCTTCCGGCTGGTCCCCTCCTCATGGAAAATGTTCTCTCATATATAAGATTCTGTTCCATATTGTGTTGTAATTTGTTTTTACGTGAGGAAATAATTAAAAATGGTTTTGACTTTTTTTGTTGTTGTTTGAGACAGGATCTCGCTCTGTTGCCCAGGCTAGAGTGCAGTGGCACCATCATAGCTCACTGCAGCCTCGACCTCCCAGACTCAGTTGATTCTCCTGCCCCAGCCTCTCTAGTAGCTGGGACCACAAACGTGTGCCACCATGCCCAGCTAATTTTTTTTTTTTTTTTTGAGACAGAGTCTTGCTCTGTCACCCAGGATGGAGTGCATGATCTTGGCTTACTGTAACTTCTACCTTCAGGGTTCAAATGATTTTCATGCCTCGGCCTCCTGAGCAGGTGGGATTACATGTGTGTGCCACCATGCTTGGCTATTTTTTTTTTTTTCACAATCAAATGTTTTTATTCTTCGTTCTAAAAACAGACCATTTCGGAGAATTTACTTGTAGGTTCCTAGTTCTGCATAACAATTTGGCACTGTAAGTCTTAGACAACAAGGCAACCTACCACTGTATCCTTTTTTTATTTTGAGATAGGGTCTTACTCTGTTGCACAGGCTGGAGTGCAGTGGTGTGATCACAGCTCACTGTAGCCTTGACTTTCTGGGTTCAAGTGATTCTCACACCTGAGCCTCCCAAGTAGCTGACATTACAGGTGCGCACCACTGCGCCTGGCTAATTTTACTATTATTATTATACTTTAAGTTCTAGGGTACATGTGCACAACGTGCAGGTTTGTTACATATGTATACATGTGCTGTGTTGGTGTGCTGCACCCATTAACTTGTCATTAATGGGTAAGGATCCATTTTCAGCTTTCTACTTATGGCTAGCCAATTTTCCCAGCACCATTTATTAAATAGGGAATCCTTTCCCCATTTCTCATTTTTGTCAGGTTTGTCAAAGATCAGATGGCTGTAGATGTGTGGTATTATTTCTGAGGGCTCTGTTCTGTTCTATTGGTCTATATCTCTGTTCTGGTACCAGTACCATGCTGTTTTGGTTACTGTAACCTTTTAGTATAGTTTGAAGTCAGGTAACATGATGCCTCCAGCTTTGTTCTTTTGGCTTAGGATTGTCTTGGCAATGTGGGGTCTTTTTTGGTTCCATATGAACTTTAAAGCAGTTTTTTTCCAATTCTGTGAAGAAAGTCATTGGTAGCTTAATGGGGATGGCATTGAATCTATAAATTACCTTGGGCAGTATGGGCCATTTTCACAATATTGATTCTTCCTATCCATGAGCATGGAATGTTCTTCCATTTGTTTGTGTCCTCTTTTATTTCACTGAGCAGTGGTTTGTAGTTCTCCTTGAAGAGGTCCTTTACATCCCTTGTAAGTTGAATTCCTAGGTATTTTATTCTCTT
>NW_016811676.1:1409040-1463035 GCF_001698545.2 Rhinopithecus bieti
ANAAGAATGTTGAATATTGGCCCCCACTCTCTTCTGGCTTGTAGAGTTTCTGCTGAGAGATCTGCTGTTAGTCTGATGGGCTTCCCTTTGTGGGTAACCCGACCTTTCTCTCTGGCTGCCCTTAACATTTTTTCCTTCATTTCAACTTTGGTGAATCTGACAATTATGTGTCTTGGAGTTGCTCTTCTCGAGGAGTATCTTTGTGGCATTCTCTGTATTTCCTGAATTTGAATGTTGGCCTGCCTTACTAGGTTGGGGAAGTTCTCCTGGATGATATCCTGCAGAGTGTTTTCCAAGTTGGTTCCATTTTCCCCGTCACTTTCAGGCACACCAGTCAGACCTAGATTTGGTCTTTTCACATAATCCCATATTTCTTGGAGGCTTTGTTCATTTCTTTTTACTTTTTTTCTCTACACTTCTTTTCTCTCTTCATTTCATTCATTTGATCTTCAATCACTGATACTCTTTCTTCCAGTTGATCAAGTTGGTTACTGAAGCTTGTGCATTTGTCACGTAGTTCTCGTGTCATGGTTTTCATCTCTATCAGTTCTTTTAAAGTCTTCTCTGCATTGATTATTCTAGTTATCCATTCGTCCATTCTTTTTTCAAGGTTTTTAGTTTCTTTGTGCTGGTTACATAGTTTGTCCTTTAGCTCTGGGAAGTTTGATTGAGTGAAGCCTTCTTCTCTCAACTCATCAAAGTCATTCTCCATCCAGCTTTGTTCCGTTGCTGGTGATGAGCTTCATTCCTTTGGACGGGGAGATGCACTCTGATATTTTGAATTTCCAGCTTTTCTGCCCTGCTTTTTCCCTGTTTTTGTGTTTTTTTTCTGCCTTTGGTCTTTGATGATGGTGACGTACTGATGGGGTTTTGGTGTGGGTGTCCTTTCTCTTTGTTAGTTTTCCTTCTAACAGTCAGGACCCTCAGCTGCAGGTCTGTTGGAGTTTGCTTGAGGTCTACTCCAGACCCTGTTTGCCTGGGTATTAGTAGCGGAGGCTGCAGAAGATAGAATATTGCCGAATAGCGAGTGTTGCTGTCTGATTCTTGTTCTGGAAGCTTCGTCCCAGAGGTGTACCCAGCTGTGTGAGGTGTGAGGTGTCAGTCTGCAACTAGTGGGGGATGTCTCCCAGTTTGGCTACTCAGGGGTCAGGGACTCACTTGAGCAGGCAGTCTGTCAGTTCTCAGATCCCAACCTCTGTGCTGGGAGAATCACTACTCTCTTCAAAGCTGTCAGACAGGGACATTTACATCTGCAGAGGTTTCTGCTGCTTTTTGTTTAGCTATGGCCTGTCCCCAGAGGTGGAGTCTACAGAGGTAGGTAGGCCTCCTTGAGCTGCGGTGGGCTCCACCCAATTTGAGCTTCCTGGTGGCTTTGTTTACCTACTTAAGCCTCAGCAATGGCGGGTGCCCCTCCCCCAGCCTCGCTGCTGCCTTTCAGTTAGATCTCAGACTGCTGTGCTAGCAATGAGGGAGGCTCCATGGGCGTGGGACCCTTCGGGCCAGGTGTGGGATACAATCTCCTGGTGTGCCATTTGCTAAGACCCTTGGTAAAGCGCAGTATTAGGGTGGGAGTTACCTGATTTTCTAGGTGTTGTGTGTCTCAGTTTCCCTTGGCTAGGAAAAGGAATTCCCTTCCCCCTTGTGCCTCCCAGGTGAGGCAATGCCTTGCCCTGCTTCAGCTCTGCCTGTTCGGGCTGCACCTGCTGACCAGCACTGACTGTCCGACACACCCCAGTGAGATGAGCCCAGTACCTCAGTTGAAAATGCAGAAATCACCCGTCTTCTGTGTTGCTCTTGCTGGGAGCTGGAGGCTGGAGCTGTTCCTCGCTTGGCTAATGTTTTTGTATATTTAGTAGAGATGGGGTTTCACCATGTTGGCCAGGCTGGTCTCCAACTCCTGGGCTCAAACCATCCTCCTGCCTTGGCCTCCCAAAGTGCTGGGGTTTCAGGTGTGAGCCATGGCACCTGTCTAATTTTGCCATTTTAAAATGGTTAAAAAATCCAAAGTGAAGAATAATACTTTATGACATGTGAAAATGATATGTGTCCATAAACTCAATTTATGGCAGAATTGAGCTGTTGTGATGGAGACTATCCACAAACCCTGAAATATTGACAATCTGGCCCTTTACAGGAAATGCTTTGCTTAATCTTTGCTCTAAAATATCAGTTCCGTAAGGGCAGGACTTTGTCCTTTTTATCTTTGCACAATGTCAGGCACATGGAAGGTTCTGGAAGGTCCTTGCCTATAGATTGAGTACACCTCAGCTTCGGCCCCCTTGCCTGTTGAGTTTTTACCTTTCAAAAGGCCTTTTGCATGGTTTTGGAGGCTCATCCTTCCCACTCCTCCTCCATTACTGCAGGGGGAAGGGTTACTTACAGATAGACCATTCTTTATTGATATGGATACCTCACGTTGATATTGATTAGAGACTTCTGGAAAGGGATCACCCTTTCCATGTTTTGATCTTCTGAGAGTTGGCTTGTTCCTCTGGGAGAGGGGAGGGGATTTGCCAGGGAAACCGGATAACATCCAAGGGATTCCCTGAGCACATAATTAGGTGGTGTGAAAGCCTTGGGGCATGGCTGCTCTTGGAGTCCAATCTCCTGGCCCTGGAGAGTCTCCATTGGACTAGACCTACTTTAAAAAGGAGCACAGGGACATTCCTAGTTGGCAGAGTTTCTTAAATCTGGGGACAAGTTTGCTTTTTGGATGTCTGCTTTAAACTCTCTGTATTTATGTCAGATGGAGTTTATAAGATGTGTGGTGAATACTGGGTGAGAAGGGAACCTATAGAATACTCTTAGTAAAATGTGTCTTTAATTTTTACATTAAATGGCATGACAGCTTTCATAGGGAAGCCAGATGTTGCCCACAACTCCTGGGTAGAGCCCAGATTACATAGTGCCTGGTGGAAAGGAAACTCTTTAGAGGCTGTGAGACATATTTAGAAAGGCCACACCTTATTTTTAGAAAAGTCATTTATTTTTTTTTCATCCTTTTTATTGAGCACTGAACATGTGTCAGATTGTGTTACTTTTTGGGAATAGAAAAAAAAAAAAAGGCATAATCTTTATCCTCCAAAGTGTAGTCTATTGAGGACACCCACATGTGGTCAGTCATCCATAAGACATCATGGAGATTTGCAGAAACTCAGCAGAAGCAGAGAGGGAGGACTTTTGAGAAAGGTTCCATAGGCGTGGCATTTGCAGGGAGATTTGTGGGCAGGAGTTATTGGAAAGGTAATGGAAAAGGGTATCCTAGGCAGAGATGGTGTCACAGCACATGTGCAGGCCAGGGTTGAAATAATCCATGGCATATTCAGGAATTTCTGCAGCTTATGGAGGTAGTGGGGCAAAGGACAGGACACCTGGAGAGGTGACATGTCTGTGATAGGCAAAGGTGGTTGGTCTCTGTTCTCTAGCTCCTCAGAAGCTACTGAGAGTATCTGAGCTGGAGAGTGAAGGGATGAGATTTTTATGTTACAAAGTTTATTCTGACAATGGTGAGGAAGGGAATTGCAAAAACGAGAGACTACATTTAGGGAGATCAGTATAGGAGCATGGTAATGGTCCAGCAGGAGGGCTTGGTGGCATGAACCAGGGCAGCAGCCAAGACCCTGAAAGGATGTTTGGGTACTAGAGACAGGTACAAGATGGAATGGACAAGCTTAGCCAGGGCCACCTCATATGGTTGTGCAGGGTGTACACTGCACAGCTCACCACATCTAAGGCGCACAGCTGTATAGCGCTATTACACAGATTTCCCAGCAGATGGCAGTAGAGTGTCTTGAGGACGGATGCCTTTTGCTCATTTGCATAAGAGAGCCTATGGTCTGGCAGCAGCCCCATGGGAATAGCTGGGGTGTGGAGCACGTGGGAAGGAAGAGCACAAGATGATGGCCAGGTGTCTGACCTGGGCACCTGGGAGACAAAGTTCCTTTCATCAAGATGTGTAATGCATGACAGGAAGCAAATCTGAGTTTAGGACACATTATATTTTAGGGACTTGAGAGCCACCCCGATGGAGACGCCCAGGAGGACACAGCTGCCTGGGTCTGTGGCTTAGGAGAGAGGCATGGGGCTGTGCCTGTGGGAACTCTCTCTATACTGATGGAGTTGGTGCCCAGAGGCAGGAAGAGATTGCCTGGGAAAACGTGCAGAAGGGAAGCACTGAGGGCGCAGGCCAGAGCCCTGGGGAACCACTGAGGTTGTAAATTGCAGGTAGAGGAAGGGAACCTTGAAGGAGACAGGGAGGAGGCGGTTGGAACTGGTTGCCTGGAGTTATTCTCATTGCCAGAAGATAGAGGCTTCAGGTTTGACCAAGACCAGGTTAACTTTTTTTTATGTGTGGCAATTTTAAGTGACTCAAGACTTTTTCTATGTGCTTAAGAGACCAGTCTGGTTTGTGAGCACGTGGGAGATTTCACTCATTTATTTTCCATTCATTCTCTCTGTACCTATGTATTTATCCAGGGCCTACTATGGTCCAGGAAGTGCTCTGGGTACTGAGAGGACAGCAATGAGCAAGACAAGGCATTGTTCTCACGGAGCTTACATTCTAATTGGTAATAATTAAATTAATGAGATAATGTCAGCTGGCGATGAGTGCCACACAACGTGGTATGATGTACAGTGGTCAGAGAGCTAGTTTCTCTTGGGTGATCAGAGAAGACCTCCCTGAGCAAGATTTCTGTGCTCAGGATCGGAAACCCGTGTGGCTGCAACATGTCAGGTGGGAAAGAGGTTGAAGGTGAGAGCAGACAAGCAGGCAAGAGCCAGGCCAGGGGGATCTTATAGGCCATGGAGTTTTCCAAGTGCAGTGAAAATCCACTGAAGGGTTTCAAGCAAGTGAGGTGATTTGCTCTGATTTCTGTCTTATTAAGGGTGCTCTGGGCCGGGCACGGTGGCTCATGCCTGTGATCCCAGCACTTTGGGAGGCTGAGGTGGGTGGATCACTTGAGGTCAGGAGTTCGAGACCAGCCTGGCCAACATGGTGAAACCCCGTCTCTACTAAAATACAAAATTAGCTGGGCGTGGTGGTGGGCACCTGTAATCCCAGCTACTTGGGAGGCTGAGGCAGGAGAATCACTTGAACCTGGGAGGCGGAGGTTGTAGTGAGCCAAGATTGTGCCACTGCACTCCAGCCTGGATGACAGAATGAGACTTTGTCTCAAAAAAAAAAAAAAAAAAAAAAGTGCTCTGGCTGTTCTGTGCCAAGTGAACTTTGGCAGTGTGGTCATTAGCAGACCAGTTGAACGTCACTGCTTCCACATGATGACAACTTAATCTGGGATGGTGGCCATAGAGACAGACATACTTTGGAAGTAATACCCATAGGACTCCCATGGTAAGGGACTGAGATGAATCTCCGATGACACTGTAGGTTTTGACTTGAGTCACTGTATGGTTCATGATAACATTGATGGCCTTGGGGAAGATGAAGAGTGAAACAGACTTTGGAGGACTTGGGAAATCTCTAGCTTCTGCTTTGGCCACACTGGTTGTACAAGCTTGTTAGGCCAAGTATGCCTTTAAATCTTTGAGTGCAGAGCTCAGGGGAGAGGTTAGTACTGAAGACAGAAATTTGGTGTCACATAGAAAAAGACGGCAATTAAAGTCAAGGACTGAAGTCACTGAGAAGGAAAGTGAGGGATAGGACTCTGGTTGGAATAGGCTCTGAGGCATTTTGGGAAGAGGAGAATAGCTTGCAGAGGAGAATGGAAAGGCATCTTACTGAGGTAGGAAGGAAAGCAGTAGGGGAGTCATGAGTGCCAAGGAAGAAAGTACTGGAGAGGGAGGCTGTGGTCAAGTGCACCAATGATGTGGAGAGGCCAGGGAACACAGGAACAGTGGAGTGGTCTTTGGATCTGGCAGGATGGACGTTGTTGGTGAGTTTTGGTGGTGTGGTAGGAAGGGAAGCCTGTTTGAGATGGGAAGTAAGAAAGTGTGAAGGAGAGGACAGGCGATTCTTTCTAGAAGTCCTGAGGGAATGAGAGCTGAGAAATGGGATAGTACTAGAAAGGGGCATGGCACCAAAAGAAGTATAGTTTTGTTTTTCTTTGTTTGTTCTTTGGGGTGGTGAACATCAAGGAATGTTTTGACATTGATGGAAATAAAACTATTAGGAAAAATTGGTGATGGAGGAAAGAAAGAGGATGGTTCTAGTCCAAAAGTCTTTAAGTAAGCTGAGGAGATGGGATGCGGAGATGGTCCTTGATGGAACAGGGCTCCACAGCAATGGGGGAAAGAAAGAGGGAGAGGCCCAGGTGTGTGGCAGAAATGGTCGTGAGAAGATGCCAGTATTCAGTCTGATTGCTTCTATTTTCTCAACTAAGCATGAGACCAGGTTGCTATCTAAGGGGGAGGTGGTGTTGAAAGACTGAAGAGAGGGAAGAAAGTGGAAATCATGAGTTTGGTGAGTTGGACGATAAAAAGACTAAACATTTAAATTAAATTCATATTACATCTGTGGATTTCATTTCATCATCATAAGAGACCCTAGGGTGGGACATGTGACAGGTACCCCTGAAGGCAAGTGCACAAAGCAGCTAACACCCTCCATGCCCCCTCTCCACTGGGCCACCACCTTCCTGGGTCGTGGGTGCTCATTGTTCATGAGATGCTCCTTGTACCTGGTCGAGTATGTGTCAGACTGCACTCAAGGACAGAAACGCCACTGTGCCATTCTACCTTTCAATGTGGCAGTGGAGGACACCTCGCCTGGCTGGCATGGGAACTCAAAGTGCTCACACTGAGCCTCTTCAATGTCGGGGATGAGAAATCCAGCCACAGATGAGGCTTTTGCTAATTCATCCACCAAACCCAGGATGTGACTCCATGCAGCTGTATTGGAACCCAGCCCCGTCCTGCTCTGCTGGGCCTGATTTGTGGGTGGCCCCTCAAGTTGCCTTCCCTCTTATTGGTAGTCATGACCCATCTGTTGTTGGCTTAACAGATATGACCTTTCTTTTCCCCTAGCCTTGGGGGTATGGGGTGACACAGGGTCTGCAGGCCAGGCTGAACATGCTGAGGTCCCTTTGGGGGAACAAAAAGAAATTCTGCTGGAGGGACCAGGAAAATGCTTGGAAATCTCTCTTGACTCATCCGTGTCGGACCTCATGAATCTTTAACATCATCTAGGGGGATCATGAACCAGCAGCATTTTTGTTCCGCTGAGGCTGTACACCTTTTCCAACTTTGAGGAAACAGAAAGTACATATTTAACTGAGTATGTTAAGCAAACAAAGCCCTGCTTTTTATCACTACTTTAGCTTTCCAAGTTGTATTAAACATACTTAATTTTGGGCCAATGTGAATGGAGCCTTAATCTATTTTAAACTCAGTCTCTACAGTCTAGCCATCTCAGCGATCCGCTATTGTACATTCTCCTCTAATCCCATTACTCATCAAGCCCTCCATTATCCGTCTGCTTTCACAGATTTCTATTAATATTTACACTATATAAAACATGCTTGAGGAAATGTAAAAGGAAATGTATTTACTTAGCAGATGCATAATTAAAATCTTTCTAGGATGGCCTCAGTATGAGTCGTCCTTGTCATCATCATCATCATCATCATCTTCATCATCTTCTCCAAAAAGGGTCTTGTTGAATCTTTTACAGTGGAATGGAAACCCCAGCCGAGCTTAATTAGGCTGATCAAAGCCTGTATCTTTTTCTTATAGTGCTTTCTGGCAGGGAATTCAGAGTCAAAATTGATTTTTGCCTTTCAGTGTTAAACTTTTTTTTTTTTTCCCCTCCCTTAAGGGTTTGTCAGCTGGCTGGTTGGTTGCACTTTGGGTTATACTTGGCATGGCACCAGGGCATTTTGGATGGGGTTAACCCGGAGCTTCAACTGGCACAGTCACCTGATAACACTGAATTGGGTAGAACTGAAGGGTGGGAGCCTCTAGGCTGCCCTTTCAAGGGACTCAATGCCAACTGTTATGCAAGACTAGATCATCCCTGCCTGCCTCCTACAGTCAGGCAAGGGGAGCCCGGTGGAGAAGCCATGGCCTGTAATCAAGAAATTATATATCATTGAGTCATAGTTGTCGGTGCATTAATGAACTCTAATCAATAACCACTACCTTGGAGCCCCTCAAACATGCCATAGGATTTGTGTAGGCTCCTCTAGAGGGGCACTGGAGCAGATAGACTGGGGAGAGGGCAGCCCTGAGACTGCATCCTGGCTTTATCACCTCACCAGCTGGGTGACCTTGGCCAAGTTACTGTCTTCCCAACCCCCACCCAAGAGCCAACTTCCTCATTTGTTAAATAGGAATGGTACCCACATTTCAGAATTGCTTTGAAGATTTAAAATAATCCATGCAAAACATCTAATAAGGTAATTGGCATTCATTAGGCATGAAATGAATGATAGCTATGAGAACAGTATGATTCACAGAATCATAGTGTCACTCTCTTGATTGATTGAGCACCTACTACACGTTGGGCTTCACAATGAAGGATGTGCATGATTATCTCGTGGAATCTTTTTGTAGGTACAAGAATCATTCCCATTTTCAGAATGGGAAAAAAAATTTTGTGAAGGTAAGGAATGTGATATGCTCAATCACAGGGATAGTCAAGAGTGGAGACAGAATTTGAATTCCGTGTGTCTGATCTCAGTCTTCATCAGTGAAGAAAGAATTTAAAGCCTGGAGGAGTTCTGCAAAGTGGCCAGCTACAGATTCATTTCCTGGCAAGTCTAGTATGCTTGGCAGTAGACAATGGCCAACTTGTCAAAATGTTAATGTGACATTTTATATCAGGCAAGATAGGCTAGATTTTACCTTGGTGACAACCCAAATTTCAGTGGCTTAACCCAACATAAGGTTATTTCTCAGTCATGCTGTATATCACATGGGACTTGGCTTGGGTCCACTCTTCAAAGCCAGTCAAGGGTCAGGAGGACAGAAGCTTCTCTGTGACATGTGCTTCCATGAGAGCCTTAGAAGTGGCAAGGGAACACATTTTGGCTTGTAAAGTTTCCACCAGAGGGATACTCACCTCTTAATGTTTCTATTGATGGGACCACTGGTTGCATAGCCCTGTTCAACAACAATAGGGAAATGCAATCTAATATGTGTCTGAAAGGATGAAAGCTGGGAATTTTTGGTGAGCACGCTAATGACTACCACACATTTCTAAACCTAACTCACAAAAAATTTTCAACTCAGCTTACTGGTTTTCAAAACTATGAGGTGATCTGTGGTAGACTGAAATTGTTGCCCTCAATGATTTATTCCAAGCTCCTGTGAAAAAATTATGTTTCCCCATTTTATTGACATCAGGCACTGCCATATGACTTGCTATGACTAATAAATTGTGAGCAGAAGCAAGTGTTTGGCCATGTCTTTTGTTTTTCCCTGACATAAGAACGGTGTGTCTTGTGTAGGAGCTGCTCCTTCAGTCTGCATCTTGGAGAAAACAGGCTGTAAACACAGCTGCTGCTGCCATGTAGTGTGAATGAGAAATAAACCGCTGTTTTCAGCCTTTGGGGTTGTTTGTTACAGCAGCATAACTTAGCCAAAGCAGACTGATGCAGTCTCTATCATTCTTTCTATGTAAACAGAGAATAATGAAATTGGCTACACAGAAACTCACATTTACTGTCCACTTTGTTGAAGTATAGCTGTACTTTAAAGCAGACGTATCTATAAGAACTAACCATGAAAGTAAATATTATTTGGTTAACAGCACAGAAATGCATTTTCTAAATTGGAACATCAGCTGATACTTCAGAATTCTTATGAAAAATCTAGAAGAGGAAATGGGAATATAGAAATCATATTGTTTTCAAATGTAAACAATTAGTCTTGTTCTCACTGAACAGTTGCCTCGGAAGACCTGGGAGTAATCTACATTCATGTCCACTTTTGGCAGAAATTGGAATGATGAGACGTTACTATCTATAGGAATGCAAAGTCCTTTCTGAGTCCAGTGATTCTCATTAATTCAGATCCCACTGATTTGTCATTCATGGCAGGTAGCCGGGGCAGAGGCCAGGCTGGCTTTTACCCTTGCATTGTGCTTGCACACTGTGTGGCTTGGTGCTCACAGGTTAACACTCGCTGCTTTGACTTTTCAGAGTGGTTTTAGAGGGGAGTCATTTGTCATTCTATCACGGCACTAACTGCAAGGTCCCTGGGGACAATGAAGGTGCTCGCGGGGACTGGGCCTCCCGACTGCCTGTTCTCCTGTCCCTGCAAAGCTTTACTCTTGTTTTTTGCCTGTGTGGTCTATAGAGGGAGAAATGATCTGCTCTAATGGAATTCAGGGGGTTGGAAGGTTACCCGTGAGTAGGTACCATTATTGTTCCCATTTTAGAGTTGAAGAAATGGAGACAGAGGTTACGTAAGGCAGGGAAGGGAGCAACTGCAGCTTGAACCCAGGAAGGCCTGATGTTGTAAATGACACAAAGGGGTACAGATGAGCTGAGCTGTAGCCGAGAGAGGTTAATTTGGAAAAAGAAGCTTACCAAGTAATTAATATAACAAACGAGGTTATAAGTGGGTGGGTGTGCCACTGTGGAGCAAGGGCATGATTGACTGGAGAAGCAGCACCTCAGGCTGCTTAGTTGTTTAGTAAGTGCGTGTGTGTATATGTGTATTTGTGCATGTATGTGTATACACGTGTATATGTATTTGTGCATGTGTGGGCATGTGTGTATACCTGTGTGTACATGTATTTGTGTGTGCGTGTGTGTATATGTGTGTATTTGCATGTGCATGTGTGTATACATGTGTATTTGTGTGTGCATGTGTATGTGTATTTGCCTGTGCATGCGTGTATACCTATGTGCATGTGTATTTGTGTACATGCGTGTATGTGTATTCACACATACATGTGTATGCGTGTGTGCGCACGTGTGCTGTGTGTGCATGTGTGTACTTGTGTGCATGTGTGCACGTGTGCTGTGTGTGTGCATGTGTGCATGCACGTGTGTATGTGTATTTGTGTGTGCATGTGTATGCACATGTGTGTATGTGTGTAGGAGTGTGTGTGTGTGAATAATTTACATAGCCTTCCTCAGTGATCCTCTTCCGGTCATTCGAAATTGTTGAGAAAAACTGCTTTGCTGGCAACCTGCTGTCCGTACTTGTATTACTGAATACCCTAGGAAATAATAAAACTCTGTTTGTTTAAGGATATGCTAATTAGAGGCTCCACACGATTTGACATTCATCTCCTAATTTGGATGATGCTCTTCCTTTGCAAGATGAGTATTGACTTTAGAGTTTGGGTCTGAGCTAAATTTAGATGCTAGTCCAATTTTGTCCTAATGCTTTGAATTCCACATTGTATATATTGGGAGATCATCACTCACTTCTATTGAGCATCTAATTTAGTGGCTTCTCATGGCCCATTTGGAGAAGGAAGAGCAATGGATTTTCTGGTACTGGTGAACAATGAACAATTTTTGCTTTTTTCAATAATAGTAATATATGGTGACCTTGACTCCTTGTCTTCTAAAGTATGGGAAATGTTTAGTGGAGTTATAATGCTAGGTTTCTTACAGTAGCCTGCCTTTTGGAAGGAGTGGTAGAAAAGTTAAGACTCTATGTGTGCACCGGAGCATCCAAAATCTGATTGTTAAGACATTTGGTGAACCAGAACACAGTGTCCCCAAGCTGTGGAGGATTACAGAGAGTTTACCATATTTGGGGAGCAGTTGTCACCAGTTTTTACCCAGCCAGCCAATGATACTACTGGGATATATTATATTGAGATAGACATTTTGGAAGGAAGCCCTGAATAAATGAGTTAAACTTAATGCCCAAAAAGAAAGGAGAACTGGATTTCTTGACTTATGGGTGGCAGATTTTGACCTATGAAAAATATATTCATATGTCTTTAAATTGAAAAAATCACTCCTTATAGAGATTTTCCAGGAAGATGCCTCTATGAAGAGTTGCACCCAAGTTCTTAGCATTTCAGAGCTCACCAATTAACTCTTTTCCCAGGCTGGGTGGTTGGGGTTATAACTCTTAAGAGAAAAATGGTCAAATTGGAGATAATGGCTTGGCAATGGAGGGATCAGCAGTAAATTATCAAAAGGAGAAAATGAGATTTGAAAATTTAGTGGCTGTGAAACATCATTACTAGAAACAGTTTAAGAGCATGGTGATGCTTACCCTCAGCAGTCTTATCTTTTCAAAGGCTGCAATCTCATATTCTCCCCTGCTAGACTAGATTGGCATTTTGATTACAGTAAAGAAAAATGTGCTTGGAAATCAGACCTGACAGAACATCATGTTCTTCCAGGGGTATTTTTGTAGACAATGCTTATTTAATTTTGATTTCAGAATTGTTTTGTGGTACATCTCATTCTGATATATGGTTGTTTAAAATTCATGTCAATGTCTATGTAATTTAAAAATGAACTGATGACATTTGGAAACAGAAGAACCTTAAAGGAAAAGAAGAACTAAGGGTGAGAGAAAAGAAAAGAGGGCACATTGATACCAGGTCATCTGCACATGAAATATCAGTTGTCGACCGGGCGCGGTGGCTCACGCCTGTAATCCCAGCACTTTGGGAGGCCGAGGTGGGCGGATCAACTGAGGTGGGGAGTTCCAGACCAGCCTGACCAACATGGAGAAATCCCGTCTCTACTAAAAATACAAAATTAGCCAGGCGTGGTGGCGGCGCCTGTAATCCCAGGTACTCGGGAGGCTGAGGCAGGAGAATCGCTTGAACCCGGGAGGCGGAGGTTGCAGTGAGCTGAGATTGTGCCACTGCACTCCAGCCTGGGCAACAAAAGCAAAACCCTATCTGAAAAAAAAAAAAAAGAAATATCAGTTGTCTTTTCTGGGTGCATTTCTCTGCCGAATCATGAATCAGCAGCACTCATGGTGCAAAGGGCACTGAACATGGAGTTCCTGGCAACACCATCAATGGCTGTGGCTTTCAAGCTCCTGCCCTGCTAGTGGCTATTTGACCTTAGCCAAGTCACGGGTCTTGTTGGGGTTCCATTTCTTCATCTGTAAAATGGGCAAAGATTCCCTTCAACTCAAAAATTTTATGATCTGTGATGTGATTTATATGACTAAATTCTCTGCCTGGGAATAACTCTTCTAGCGACAGAACTAAGCTTTTCTATGGTGAAGGATGGCTTGCCTTCACCTATTTCCAGTGAACCCTGGCTGTCCTTGGTAACTCCCAGATGGCAACTTCTGATTAATCAGCCCTGCCTCCTTGTCTATAAAGTGCTCTCTGGTGTGTTTCATCCTCCACTTTCCCCAGTATTCTATGCAGTATTTAAATCTTTCGGAAGTTATCTTCTTTAAGAAAAACTTATCAGAAAAAAAAAAGAGATAGAAGAAGTCACAGATTAAGAGGCTTACAAGATATCTCAACCAATCACTGTGTGTTAACCTTATTTGGATCCTGATTCGAACAAGCTGATTGTAAATAAAAAAAAAAAAAAAATTGTGACATTTACAAGACAATTGGAAGTCTGAACACTCGGTAGATGTTGGATCTTAATTTATTGGTCATTATTTTAGGTGTCATAATGGTGTGATAGCTACATTTTAAAAAGAGTCCTTGTCTTTTAGGGGCACATACTGAAATATTTGCCGATGAAATGATGTGATTCTGGTGGGCAGCCAGTGAGTGGAGATACAGAGGAAGCAAGTTTGACCCTGAATTGATAATCACTGGAGCAGAAGGACGGGGACACGGGGGGTTAGTGATACTACTGGGTCTGTTTTTGTGTAAGTCTGATAGGTTCCATCAAAAGAAGTGTAAAATAACCAAAAGGCTTAACGGGGACTCATCCTTGCGGGCACGTTTGCCGAGGTGTAGGCAAATGCTGCCTCCCGCAGTTGCATAATCGCTGGGGGTAAATGTGGAAGTTCGTCAATCAGCAAGGCCGTAGTGGGGGCTGACTGGCAGCAAGCCCAGCGCTGCGTGGCTGTCATCTTGCCTCGAGGCCCATTTGCCCTCTATAAATAACAGTCTATATGAATGCTTTACTATTTTAACACACATGGGCCACAGCTGCTGAGCACGTTTGTTTACGTAGCTATGAAACCTTCTGTAAACACCACTATCTCAAAATCGCCCATGTGTCAGGAACATAAACGGCCCCCTTTAAAAATATATCTGCAGATGAGACACGGCCAACTCCTAGATGTCTGAGTGGCTGGTGTCAGAATTTTCCAGGGTTTGATTCATTTTCAAAAATAGAACCACATGACTGGAAGGTTCTTAAAGGTCACCTGGCATGTCCCTCTGACTTGAGGCAGGACCGGGCCAAAGCCATTCCTAAGGGATGCGGGGCTGTTCTGCATGGGTGTGGGTCCATCTTTTGTGCAGTCCCTTCAGGGCCATGAAAGGGGGGCTCACTTCCAGCCTTCAAGGAGCCCACTTTCATTTTCTAAAAATGGAACCTGACCCTGCAATGCGGCCGGCATTGAAAGGCAGTGCATCCACAGAGCACCACTCGCCTGCACCGGGCCTGAGCTCCCAGCAGACGGAAGGACCCAGGTGGCCTCCTGCGGGATAACTCGGGTCTCCGGAAAACACCACGTTAGCATCATCCTGTGCCCAGGATGCCTGCTTCCTATCAGGGAAGAGGGCACCGCGTGAAGGTGGCCATGTGGGCCTCCCCCACTCCCTGGAAGAGGCCTGCTCGTGGAGACCACTGAGCACAGCAGGTTAAGGTCAACTGCGACATTTTTGAAAGAAGTGATGAGCCCAGGGGAAGCTGTTTTGTGTTAGCTTGCTATTATCATGGCTCCTGATTTCCAGTCCAGCACTACAATGAATAATTAGATCCCTGTGAATTTGTTTTCCTCGAGTGTGCATTTGGTCCACATTTTTTTTTTCCTGTGGTTTTGAGAGATTGAAGCATTTTTCTCCCCTAAGGGCCTGTTTAATGCCCATAAATCCTAATTGAGCTTTTCATTCACAAACAGTATCCTGCTGAAACGTAAGAGATCAGCTGTACTAGGGGTACTGAGTTGTACAATTCCCCTGAGGAAAAGACCAAGATATTCAGTTTCCAGACACCTCCAGAACTTTCTAGAACCGCCCCCTCTCCAAGTCTAGATTTTAAAAGAAAATAAGTAGGATTTGCCTTTTTCCAGGGAGTGGGGTGAACATTTGGATTGGTTTTGCTGGTAATTACTCAGATTTCTCTTGAAAGCTGTGGAAAGGCCATAGGGTGCTCAGAGGCAAGTATCACTGTTAATTACCAAGAAAACCATATTCCTCCCTTTGGAAAGTCTCACTCATTACCAGCTGTCATCAGAAAGACAGGGCCTGCCCCAGGGAGAATTCCGACTCAGGGACATCACAAAGATAATTTGCTTATTCCAGATTCATTTATTTTACAGAGATTGGGCTTTGGTTTGAGGGAACACAAAGCTTAACTCCCACAATGTAAAGCTCAGATTAGCATCAGTAACCAGAGGGTACATCTCCAGTGGTTTTTGCTTCTTGAGCTTGGAGACACTGCCTTCTCTCACGTCTTCTTGGGGGAATTTATGGTGAAAAGCGAAAAGAAAAACTGCATCCTGAGTGGTCAGTAGATAGTGTCAGAGGCTGTAGCTCTGTGGCCGCTAGGGGGATCCAGAGTCCCTGTGCTCAGCTGAGGCTGGGGAAGTTTCTGGTCTGTAGGAAAGTGACAGCTCCCTGTTTATTTCTCCTCCCTCCTCCCCAGTATCCCCTCCTCCTCTCTTCCTCCTCCCCTACCTGCCTCTCTTCCTCCTCCCCTACCTGCCTCTCTTCCTCCTCCCCTACCTGCCTCTCTTCCTCCTCCCCTACCTGCCTCTTTCCTCCCCTTCTCTTCCTCTCCTTTCTCCTCCACCTGCCTTCCATTCTCCTCCCTCCTCCCCTGCCCTCCCTTCTACTTCTCCCTCCTCCCCTCCACCTAACTATTGCCTCACAAATGCACCCCCAAATCAGGCTCAAGGTACAGCTCCTGTTAACACCTGGAGCACTTATGTCTTATTTCGCACCAGTGACTTTTGTTATTCTTTAAAGCTACTTTCCCATTAGGTTCCTGCACCTTTTGTTCTATGGAAAGGCGACCGCTCTTACCATTGAACTCCATGCAAAGCCCTCTACTCACATTTTCACTGTTTGCTGCATTTGAAAACCCTATAGCAAAAGTTTCACACCACCACCGTAAGAGAAGTTTGTTAGAGGTTGTGACCTTGCCTGTTGGGTACAGGGAGGTAGAAACATGGGACCAGTGACTTTTCCCTAAAAGGGATCACGGGATTAAGTTACTTGTCACAGGTTGATGAAGAACATGGGGCCAGCCTGCTGGTCATGCAATTTCAGACAATATAAACCACCCGAATCTCAAGCTGAAGACTTAAAAGCACAAAAGGGCTGATGGTATCAGGAAAAAGGACCCCAAAGACACTATTACTACCTCAAAGAACAATAAAGGCCTTAATGAATTAGGGTTCTGGTTTATACTTTCCCTGTGAGGCACTATGGTTATCTTGAGTCATAGCTGATGGCTCTGTTTTGGGGGATGTTACATACAAACATGGGCAGAACCTGCTTTGCTGTTGGGATGTGTAATGTGCAAATTTCAGATATGAGCGAAGACGTCAGTAAAAACAGACCATTTTCTCTATTTCCTGAACAGATCATCTTCCCTAAAACATCCCAGTGATAAGCCATTAACAGCAAGAGGGCCGGCGGGATTAAGATGAATGGATCTTCAACTTTTTTCTTTTCTGCTAGAGTTATTTACTTGTCTGCAACTTTATACTTACTGGGGGCTCAGCAGGTCAAGTGTGGAGAGATACTAGGCACTCACTTCATACAAAAGAAAAACCAATGCTATAGGCCTTATAAATGACTCTCAAAGAATGGGTGAAATTGCATTTTTATTAAAGCAGTTTGTCAGGCTTCCTTTGAAAGACTTAACTTCTTCCTCCTAACTTGGTAATAAATAACCTCAAGTATTTAAATTAGCAATGTTTTAAGGCCATTTAAAACGTGCTTTAGAGACAGATCAGATTTTAACTTAAATATTTGGAGACTTAAAATATATTACATGGTGATTTTTCATTGTTCATTAATTTATTTTCCAAAGGATTTTTAAAAACTAAATGGTTAGGCTTCTTGGCAGATATATTTCAGGTGAGATACGTAGGCATACTATGTCATGAAGCAAGGGGATGTTGTCAATATTGCATGAGGTTCAGTATTCTAGATCTTGTAATAGATAAGAACATAAAGTCCAGTTTAACATGAGCATCTATCCCACAGCCATCCCAGGATAGAACACATCTTACCTGTGGCTTCCACCATTCCTTCTAGGATGACCACAATTTCCAGTTCCTCTTTGGGCAGCTGGGCTTTGGAGATCTCCCAGAAAGGACTCTGTTGATTAATCTCATGGCTAATGATCAGCGGTGACACCAGAAACAGACGGTCATCCCCCGTGTAATACCCTACGTTGATATCCGTCTGATTCAATGGGATGAACTCCCCCTCCGAGGTCTGTTTGGATTTGATCAACTTGGCTCTGATGGAAGCCTCCACAATGTGGGAATTCCTAAGGTCCCCTACCCGGAACATCAGGCACAGCTTCCCATCCCGCATGGAGATCACTGCATGGGTGGAAAAGACCAGGGTCTCTGCCCTCTTCTTGGGTTGAGAGATTTTTACAAACATGCATCCCACCATGAATGCATTGACAATGGACCCCAACACAGATTGGATTAAGAGGAGAATAATTCCCTCTGGGCATTTATCCGTGATGACCCGGTAGCCATAACCAATGGTGGTTTCTGTCTCTATTGAGAATAAAAAAGCAGAGACGAACCCGTTGAGGTTGGTAACACAAGGAGTCCAGGAGGGGTCCTCTATGTGGTCCATATCTCCCCGGATGTACGCGATCAACCACCAGATCATTCCAAAAAAGAGCCAGGTCACTGTGTAAACCATGACAAAAATCAACAGGTTGAATCTCCACTTCAGGTCGACTAAGGTGGTGAAGATATCAGTCAGGTAGCGATAGGTCTCCCTCACGTTGCCATGATGAACGTTGCATTTTCCATCTTTCCTCACGTACCTCTGGATTTTCCTTTTGGTCCGGTCTCGGCTGATGTGTCTCGGCAGGTCATCCCTGGCCTGCTTAGGCAACTTTGGCTGGTGAATGGCCACTGGGCTCTCGACATCCTGATCCATGGAGTCGCCCTCCAGGACATTAGCTGGTGGTTTGGAGAAAAGAAAAGAAACACTGAATGAAAGGCTGGCTCTTTGAGGACAATGGAACGGCACACTTTGTATGGGCTAGTGAAACCAAATACCATTTGTGTAGCTATAAACAAAGTAGACAAAGCCATTTTTATTCCACACCATCTGGATAGGCCTCTAGTTGACTTGGACTTCTGTGCTCTTCGATCTAGTTTGTGTAAGTACTTCACCATCCTGCCCACCAGGATGGAGCTTATTGCTGCAAAATTGTGTCCCTGCCAGCAGGTTCTACTGAGTCAGCTCTTACAGAGGGATGCCTCCCAACTCTATCTGAGATGCTGTGGCATGGGAGAGGCAGTAAGCTCAGAATGAAGGAGTCCTCTTTAGATTCAGACAGTCTTAGCTCTACTACTTAGCAACTCTTAGTGGGCTCTTAGCCATGATATCTGTTATGGACTGTATTGTGTCCCCATCAAATCCATATAAGGCTTGAGCCCCAAGCCCTAAGGTGACTGTATTTGGAGATAAGGCCTTTAAGGAGATAGTTAAAGGTTAAATGAGACTATAAGGTTGGGGCTCCAATCTAGTAGGACTGGTGTCCTGAGGAGAAGGGGAAGAGATACCAGGGGTGCACACAAACAGAGGAAAAGCCATATGAGACACAGGGAGAAGGTGTCCATCTGCAAGCCAAGAAGAGAGGGCTCCCAGAAACTAACCCTGCCAGCCCGCCTCCAAAACAATGAGAAAATAAATGTTCATTGTTTAAGCCACCCAGTCTGTGATATTCTATTATGGCAGCCTGAAATGACTTACAACACACTATCCAAATTCGTAAGCCTCAGTTTCCTCACTTACAAAATGACCATGATACCCAACTCACAGTGTTGTTATAAGGTTAAACAAAACCATGCATGTGTTCTGTGCCTGCATGTAACAGACTTGCAATCAATTTTTTTTGTAATAAATTTTTCCCTTGTCACTTTCCTTATGTTTAGGGCAAGCATCTTGAACAAGCTCTTTGAACTACTGGCCAAATTTCAGGGTTTAAAAAACATTTCTGGTTTTTGTTGGTAAGTATGCATGCATTGTACTTTAATGGCTGATTCAATGCCAAGGTAAATAAAGGGTGGGGAAATGTTCTCTCTCTCTGTGCTTACAAATTTGATTTGGTTTCTGCCTCCTCCACCTTCAGCATCTGTCATTTTAGCTTGTGGTTATTTTCCTTCTTTTAAAAATGTTTTAAAATTACTATTTTTTTTAGAGATAGGGTCTCACTCTGTCACCCAGGCTGGAATGTAGTGGCACCATCATAGCTCACTGCAGTCTCGATCTCCTGGGTTCAAGTGATCCTCCCACCTCAGCCTCCTGAGTAGGCACAGGAGGCACAGGCTTATGCCACTATGCCTGGCCAATTATTTTTATTTTCATGGAGATGGGGGTCTCACTATATTGCTCAGGCTGGTCTTGAACTCCTGATCTCAAGTCATCCTTACACCTTGGCCTCCCAAAACGCTGGAATTACAAGTATGAGGCACCATGTCTGGTTACGTTCTTTCTTATGCCTTTCATGATTAACACACTGGTTCACTCATTAGTTAATAATGCATTAGGAAAGCTCTCCTAAAACTTGAGTGCAGGGGAACTTTGGAACTGGTTCTGCTGTTTAAAAGCATATAATCCACTTATGAAATTAATTATTTGGCCAGTAATACTAAAGTCTTCTGAAAGTTTGGTAAGAAATTTCTTCCTCCAGACTTAAATTCTGTGTCCTTTGACTCTGCCATGTGTTTCCTTTGTGGACATTCTGTTTTTATCTTGGTTAAAGGAGAACTGTCGTCTGTCAACAAACCATCATTTATGTGAATGAGAACATAGCCAGAGATGGGATTTGAGTGCCACCAACCTAACTTCTGAGTTAACCTTGCTCATGGATGATCAGTTGCCTTAAAAATCAGCCCCCTGGATCTGTTTTTATGTTTCGGCCTCAGGAAGAGACAGCATCTGTTCTGCAGAGCCTACTCTCCAGTCTGACAGCTTTGACTTTCAGATGATCGCCCTCAATAGTCCTTCACTGATAATAAGAAAAATCCTTCATCTGTAAGAAAATTTGCTTTTTTCCCTTTCTTAGAACAAATACCAGGACAGATGTCGATGGGAGGCTGTTGAGGTTAGGAGGGCTGAAGGTGGGTTGGGTGTGTGGAGGGAGGCAGGGGCCATGTCCTGCTCACTGGAGATGGGGTGGGTGTATGGATGGAGGCAGAAGACATGTCCTGCTCACTGGAGGTGAGTTGGCATGTGTGGATGGAGGCAGAGGTCATGTCCTGCTCACTGGAGGTGGGTTGGAATGTGTGGAGGGAGGCAGAGGCCGTGTCCTGCTCACTGCCCCTACCCCCTACATGGCAGGGTATTCTTGTCCTTGAATGGTCAACTCCGAGCTCTCACTGCTAATTTTTTTGTGCTGAGTGGAAGTGTCTAAATATGACTTTATATGGAATGGTGTCTGGGCTCAAACTCTGCCTGGCTGGGGAGACCTTGTCTGCAGAGCCCTGTGAAGGCTCCAGCAGGCCTGGTGTATATCCCACGTTGGCCGCTGGGAGGCTGCCCAACTGTGCAAAGCCACCCTAAGCTCTTGTCTTTCTGAGTCCTTAAGTGGAAGAGGGTTTGTCAAATTAGCCGATTCTCCAGTCTTCAGTGATACTTCATACTTTAAAACTGTTATGAAGGAAATTTATTCCTGCCTCCCCCACTTCCCCAATTTGTAGGCTTTATCCTTTTTCTGACTAAACTGCAAACCCCCAGCTCCAGGCAATTGTCTCGACCCCTGGAAGAACCTGTCTTGAAAGGTTAATGAATGAGTAGTGATCAGTGCTCTGGAAAGTCTGGGGGGATATCTGTTGCTTCCCTAAAATCCAGTTTCTCACCAGGGCTGGACCACATTTCCCATCCTCTTTGCATTGAGGGTTGGCCATGATGATTGGGTCTTGGCCCATCTGGAAATGAGTGTGTCTTCCTGGGCCATTGTCCTAAATAGCGGATGTGTCCCCTCCTTATGCCTTTGCCCCTTCTGTGGGGCACAATGAAGTCAAGAGGTGAAGGGGCCTGGGTCCTAAGTCATGGGTGGAGAGCTGCTATCTGTCTAGAAACAAGGAAAGCAATGTTTGTGTTTGACCCATTATATATTTTGCATCTGTTTTCAAATTGAGCCTTATCTCTAGTATTATGGGCAGAAATAGATGACACCTATAAGCAGAAGAGTGGTCAGGGGGAATGGTTGTGAGAAAGAGAAAAGGAAGTTGAAGATGAATGTTTGGGTTTAGTGTTTGGGGTTAATTAAATGCTTGTGTTTGGTATTAGGGGAAAAATGTAATGCAATGCTATTTCATTGCCTTTAAAAACCAACAAAACTGCATGTTCTCACTCATAGATGGGAATTGAACAATGAGAACACTTGGACACAGGGCAGGGAACATCACACACTGGGGCCTGTTGGGGGCCGGGGGGCTGGGGGAGGGATAGCATTAAGGGAAATACCTAATGGAAACGACGAGTTGATGGGTGCAGCAAACCAACATGGCACATGTATACCTATGTAATAAACTTGCACGTTGTGCACATGTACCCTAGATCTTAAAGTATAATAATAATAAAATGCAATAACAATGGGAAACAAAAATTTAAAAACAAACAGAAAAAGCCAAATAGTGTCTTTGGAAGGTGGCTCCAGTGGGTGCCTCACAGGTGAGGCTGTGGGTGCAGGCCAGGCGCATCCATAGGGAGATGGGGAGGGAAGGCTGGGCCTTGCATCATGGCAGCTGGTGGGATGAACAGGCATGGAGTTGAGAGAAACCAAAAAAGCCAAGGAAATGTGAGAGTTCTGGGAGAGAAGAGCCTGAAGGAGGAGCCCCAAGGGGCCAGGAAGGGCACAGTCAGAGAGGAGGAGAGGGTGTGGGGCATGGGGTGGACGAGAGCAAGAGAGGGACCAGGGCCTCGGGGCTGTGTCCAGAGTCATCACAGGGAATGGGGCTAGAGAGAGAGGATGAGTACAGGTCTGAGCAGGGAGTGGCGGCTCAGCACTCATGGGCACGCATGTGGATGTTGCAGGGTAAATATAGAAGGAAATGATGATCACGTTTTGTAACATTTCTTTCTTTCTTGGAATCCCAGGTATGAATTTGAGTGGGGGATCGAAATCGCATCTCCAGGAGCATTTTGAGCTGCTCCGTAGGGCAAGTTGCAGCTGTGGTTGGGAAAGCAGACATTTCTCCCATATTCCTGCACAGCTGATGACACAGGCAAGTTCTTACCACCAAAGATAATGTAGAGGGGGTACACCCTCTGCTAACTGTGAAATGCTGCACAAATGTGCAAAGGGACCCAAGGAATGGCGCTGGGAACTTTGACGATTTACTTGACTTTGAGAGTAGCTTTTCAGGATTTTGGCTCACAGTAAATGTGGGCCTGTGTGAAGGTAAGTTTTTCTCCTCCTCTCTTTTCTTTCTCTTTTCTTTTAGAAAATTATCAATTTACATGGAACTAGCTAAGGTACAAAATAGCTTCATATTGAAATTTAATCTGAAAGAATTAATAACAAGTGACAGAGCCACAGCTGGGCGGAGTCTTGTCCTCCAAATCAGTGGGATTGTGTTGTTGCAATTCAGGTACAGCTCTTGTTACAGGGAAGGCTGCCCTGGTGGCCCTGGTCTGTAGGAGATGTTTCTTACATTTCAAATTATATATGAATTTTGCAGGTGAAACTTCCAGTATCCAAGAAAACGTTCCAAAAGTACTTTGAGACTTTAATATCATGGGGAAAACCTAGTTGAGAAAAACAGGATAGATCTCAAATGTACCTGGAAAGTCAAAGATTGGAAGGAAATACACCAGATGTGAATGTTAATAGAGCAATTTTGGGTGGCGGGTTTATGGGTACTTTTAATTTTCTTGTTAAACATTTTCAAATTTTCTAGAATAAATTTTATTACTTTTTTATATTACTTTTATAATTAAAAAAACAAATTGCCAAACAACACATCGAGACACTCTTTTGATATCTGATTTAAGAAAGATATCTTAAATTTAAGATACCTTTAAAGTGTCTCGATGTGTTGTTTGGCAATTTAGAGTGGTCGTCGATCAACCTCCCCAACAGCACTTGGGTCTTCCTGTTGAGAAGGGGGGACTGAGAGACAGGACTAGCTGGATTTCCTAGGCCAACTAAGAATCCCTAAGCCTAGCTGGGAAGGTAACCACATCCACATTTAAACATGGGGCTTGCAACTTGGCTCATACCTGGCCAATCAGGTAGTAAAGAGAGCTCACTAAAATGCTAATCAGGCTAAAACAGGAGGTAAAAAAATACCCAATCATCTATTGCCTGAGAGCACAGGGGGAGGGACAGTGATCGGGATATAAACCCAGGCATTCAAGCCGGCAATGGCTGCCCTCTTTGGATCCCCTCCCTTTGTATGGGAGCTCTGTTTTCACTCTATTAAATCTTGAGACTGAAAAAAAAAAAAAAGAAATGTATCACACAAAGAGTTAAATAATGATAAAGCACTTGATCTAAACATATCCCATCCCATGTAGCTGACAATTTAGAAACTGAGACATTTGCTTAACCTGAATCCAAGAAAATCATAACTAAACCCTATAGGGTCCTTGTTGGGGGTATGAATTAGACGGAAAAGTGAGAATGTATGCAAGTTTGAGGCGACTTGAGGAGTGGGCCCTATAGGAGAAGTCGAGTCAGCTATCCCTGTAACCGTCCAGGGGACTTTGAAGGAGGAAGGCATCTGGGAGGCCTGGGGGCTGGAGGGGCTGTCACAGTGAGCTAAGAAGAAAGGGACAGATGTCATCCTTCTCTTGGGTTTAACCAAGTGTCAGTTGTTCGGGCAGTGCCCTTAGTGACACAGAAGTGTGGTTTCTTCCTCATCAAAAATCACCCCCAACTTACAGAAGGGAGAAAACATTTTCTAGTCATACATCTGATAAGGGATTAGGATCCAGATTATATAAAGAACTCTTACACCTTAACAAAAAAATAACCTGTTCAGAAATGGGCAAAGGACTTGAATAGACATCTCTCCAAAGAAGATATCCAAATGGCCAATAAGCAAATGGAAAGATATTCTTCATCACTAGTCATTAGAAAAGTGCAAATCAAAGCCATAATGAGATACCACTTCACATCTATTAAATAGTTATTATTTTAAAAAAAGAAAATAGCAAGTGTTGGCGGAATGTAGAGAAATTGGAATGCTGGTATATCACTGGTGGGAGTGTAAAATGGTACAGCTGCTATGAAAAACAGTATGTTAGTCCCTCAAAAAGTTAAACATAGAACTACCATGTAATCCAGCAATTGCACTTCTAGGAAACCCAAAGGGATTAAAAGCAGGGACTCAAACAGATACTTGTACACCAGTGTTCATACTAGCATTATCCATAGCAGTGAAATGGTGAATACAAGTGTTACATCAAGAAATGAATGGCTAAATAAAATGTGGTATGTACATACAATGGACTATTACTCAGCCTTAAAAAGGAAGGAGATTCTGATGTATGCTACAACATGGGTGAACCTTGAAGACATTATTTAAATGAAATAAACCAGACACAGAAGGACAAATATACGGAAGGAAATTCTGATACAGGCTACAACATGGATGAACCTTGAAGACATTATTTAAATGAAATAAACCAGACACAAAACGACAAATACATATCCACTTATACAACAAACTTAGAACAGACAAATTCATACAGACAGAAAGTAGAATAGAGGCGACCAGGAGCTGGGGGAAGGAGGAAATGGACAGTTATTTCTTTGGGATGCTAAAAAAATTTCTGGAAATGATGATGGTTGTGCAACACTGGGAATGCACTTAATGCTATTAAATTGGACACCTAAAAACAGTTATGTCTATTTTACCACAATTAAAAAAATGACTCAAATAGTTTTTGTGATATTGACAGTCCCTAGATGATCCATCAGATATGGCTCACTTTTCTTTCTTTTTTCTCTCTCCTCATCTCCTGAACTGAAATAATGTTGCAACTTTGTAAGACTTCTTGCCATGTGAAATCTATTACTAATCACCAAAAGGGCCTCATTTGAAACAGATTTCCTCTGGTTGCAAGTAAGCCACAAGTTAAAACACAATGTGAAAAACAGAGATCAGAGAAAGGGGCACTGGGGAGGGTATCAGCAATATTACATTTAAATTTATCTTGGGTGTAGAGCAGGATGGGTTTGCCCAAAGTAATGGTGAGTATGTGCTTGCTTCCTGATGGACTAAGACTGGAATAGTGGGGACATCTGAAAAGCAAGCACAGGAAGTCCCAGCCAGAGCAATCAGGCAAGGGAAAGAAAGAAAAGACATCCAGATAGGAAAAGAAGAAGTCAAATGATCTCTCTTTGCTAATAATATGATTCTATACCTAAAAAATGCTAAAGACTCTGCCATAAGGCTCCTGGAACTGATAAACAACTTCAGTAAGTTTCAGGATGCAAAAATCAATGTACAAAACTCAGTGTCACTTCTATACACTAATAACGTTCAAGCTGAGAGCTGAATCAAGAATAAAATCCCACTTATAGTAGCCACACAAAAATAAAACACCTAGGAATATATCTAACCAAGGAGGTGAATGATCTCTACAAGAACTACAAAACACTGCTGAAAGAAATCAGAGATGACACAAATGGAAAAAGATCCCATGCTCATGGACTGGAAGAATCAGTATCATTAAAATGGCCATATTGCCCAAAGCAATCTACAGATTCAATGCTATTCCTATGAAACTACAAATGTCATTTTTCACAGATTTATAAAAACTATTCTAAAATTCATATGGAACCAAAAAAGAACCTAAATAGCTAAAGCAATCCTAGGCAAAAAGTACAAAGCCAGAAGCATCATATTACCTGACTTCAGACTACGCTATAAGGCTACAGTAACCAAAACAGCATAGTACTGGTACAAATACAGACACATAGACCAATTGAACAGAACAGAGAACTCAGCAATAAAGCCACATACCTATAGCCATCTGGTCTTTGACAAAGTCGACAAAGAAAAAGCAGTGGGGAAAGGACTTTCTATTTGATAATAGTACTGGGATAGCTGGCTAGCCATATGCAGAAGAATGAAATTGGATCCCTACCTTTCACCATATACAAAAATTAACTCAATATAGATTAAAGGTTTAAATATAAGATCTCAAACTATAAGAATCCTAGAAGGAAACTTAGGAAACACCATTCTGGACATCAGCCTTGGGAAAGAATTTATGACTATGTCCCTCGAAAACAATTGCAACAAATCAAAAGTTGATACACAGGCCCTAATTAAACTAAAGAGCCTCTGTACAGCAAAATAAACTATCAACAGAGTAAACAGACCAACCAAGGTAATGGGAGGTAATATTTGCAAACTGCATCTGACTAAGGTGTAATATCCAAAATCTAAAAGGAACTTTATTTAACAAGCAAAAAACAAATAACTCCATTAAAAAGTGGGCAACAGACGTAAACAGATTTCTCAAAAGAAGACATACAAGCGGCCAATGAACATACAAAAAAATGTTCATCTCTGATCATCAGAGAAATGTAAATGAAAGCCGCAGTGAGATACCATTTCACACCAGTCAGAATGGCTATTATTAAAAAGTCAAAAGACAAACAGCTGCTCGTGAGGCTGTGGAGAAAAGGGAAACTTATATACTGTTGGTGGAAATATAAATTAGCCACTGTGGAAAGCAGTTTGGAGATTTCTCAAAGAACTCAGAGCTGCCATTCGACCTAGCAATCCCATTACTGAGTATATTCCCAAAGGAAAAGAAATTCTTCTACTAAGAAGATATATGCATTTGTATGTTCATCACAGCATTATTCACAAATAGTAAAGACATGGAATCAACCTAGGTGCCCATCGTTGGTGGACTGGATAAAGAAAATGTGGTACGATACACCATGGAATACTACACAGCCATGAAAAGAATGAAATCACATCCTTTGCAGCAACATGGATGTAGGTGGAGGTCATTCTCCCAACTGAATTAATGCAGGAACAGAAAATGAAATACTGTATGTTCTCACTTATGAGTGGGAGCTAAACACTGAGGACTCATGGATGTAAAGATAGCATTGGTAGACACTGGGGACTACTAGAGGGGAGAGGGAGGGACGACGGGCACAAGGGTTGAAAAACTATTGGTGCTCTGTTCACTAAATGCATGACAGAATGTCATACTCCAAACCTCAGCATCAAGCGATATGCCCATGTAACAATCCTGCACATGTACTCCTTGAATCTAAAATAAACATTGAATAATAGAAAACAAAAGCAGGAACAGCATGTGTAAAAGTCTTTAAAGGCATGAAACAGCTTTGGGTGGGAGTGGCCCAGATTCTGCGCTGCTGGTATGCAGTGTGCATGGAGGAAAGGAAGGGGAATGAGAAAAGAGAGGTGGATGAAGCCCAGGCTGGGCCCTGAAGTTCTCTCTGCAAGACTAAGGAGATTGGTTTCAAACTGAGGAGTGATGTGATGGAGTATTTTGAGTGTTTTAGAAAGATCTCTGAAGACATCCAGGTGAGCTCTCCTGTAGGCAACCAGGTGTGTGGGGCCAGAGCTGCGGGCGACCTGGACCTGGAGCAGATGCAGAGGAAGCATTTCTCAAGGGTATTATTCACTGCAGGCTGTGGGACAACTGATTGCCCTCCTGGAACAAAAATGATGAGTCTCATCCTTATTCCTTTTATTAGAATAAATTCTAAAGAGATCAAGGATTTAAAGGCAAAAAATAAAACGACAGAAGTATAAGATATCTTTAAAAAAATAATTCTAAGATTTGGGTAGGCCTTTTTTTTCAAACCATGATAAAATCCAGAAACTATTTTAAAAGAATATTTTGACAATGTAAAATTGTAAATGTCTATTAAAAAAACAGGAAAAATATTTACAACACAACACATATATATTCCCAGTTTACAAAAGCAATAAATACCCCAACAGAAAAAAATGGTCAAAGGAAATAAATGAGGAGTTTCTGAGAGAAGGAATATGTATCACAAGGTCAGGAGTTCCAGACCAACCTGGAAACATGGTGAAACCATGAGTACTGGGAGGTAGTGGATGAGATTTTACAGGTAAGCCTGGCCGGCGCGGTGGCTCACACCTGTGATCTCAGCACTTTGGAAGGACAAGGGGGATGGATCACCTGAGGTCAGGAGTTCGACACCAGCCTGGCCAACATGGTAAAACCCCGTCTCTACTAAAAATACAAAAATTAGCCAGGCATGGTGGCGGCCACCTGTAGTCCCAGCTACTTGGGAGGCTGAGGCAGGAGAATCGCTTGAACCCGGGAGGCAGAGGTTGTAGTGAGCCGAGATCACGCCACTGAACTCCAGCCTGGGCAATGGAGCGAGAGACTCCGTCTCAAACAAACAAACAAACAAAAAAAAGCCAGAAAACATATAAAAAGACTGTCCATCCATGGCAAAGGAAAGCAATACAAATAAGATAAATTTTGTTACCTTAAGATTGGCAACATTTTAAGTAAATGACAAACGAGTATGTGAAAGGTGTGTGTTGGGAGAGGAAGTGTAATTTCATACTTGTATGTATTATGTGTAATAGCACAGTCTTTCCTGAAGGTAGGGTAAGAGTAGGTATCACAATTTAGAAATGAACATTTCTGAATTGGACTGACAATTCAGGGTCATTTATTCTAAGGAATTAACATCACAAACATTCACAAATTGTATTCAGGGATGTAGTACAGCCTCTTTTATAATAGTGAAAAATCAGAAACTACCCAAATGTCTATCACTAGAACATTGGTTAAACATACTGCTGCAGATGCAGACATAATCAATAGAATACCATGCAGTCATTAAAAATTATTTTTCAATATTTTGGGATCTTCAACTCTTTGCAAAGATTATCTTTTCAGTGAAGGTTACATTTATTTATTTGTGTTTTTTTGAGATGGAGTTTCATTCTTGTCACCCAGGCTGGAGTGCAATGGCGTGATCTCAGCTCACTGCAACCTCTGCCTCCTGGGTTCAAGCGATTCTCCTGCCTCAGCCTCCCAAGTAGCTGAGACTACAGGTACCCACCACCATGCCTGGCTAATTTTGTATTTTAGTAGAGAGGGGGTTTCACCATGTTGGCCAGGCTGGCGTTGAACTCCTGATCTCAGGTGATCCATCCCCCTTGTCCTCCCAAAGTGCTGGGATCACAGGTGTGAGCCACCACGTCGGCCAGGCTTACACGTAAAATCTCATGTACTACCTCCCAGTACTCGTGGTCATCCTTCCTTGTTTTACTGTTTTCTTTTATCTGTTGTGTTTTCCATCTTCCAATATGGTAGATGTTGTTCATTGTGTCCATTTTTAATTGTCTGTTGGCTCTTGTCAGAAGGTATGTTCCAGGAGTGTAGGGATCTATTTCTGTTTTATTCACTGATAGAGCTCAGGCCCTGGAAAAAGCACCTGGTACATGGAGTAGGGCCACAGCACCTATTTATTGAATGAGTGAGAGTATGTTTACTGACCTGGCAAATTATCCGTGCCACAGCATTAAGAGAAGAAACAGCATAAGAAACATATGGTCTACTTTGCAAGTATTGCCATCTTACAGTAATGTGTGCATGTTTGTGAATGTGTATGTGTGTGTGTAAAGAATGAATGTTCTCCAAAGTATAAACTTTGATTAATCTGAGCTGTAAGTTTCTGTGGGTGTCTTTGCTTTCCCTTTTAATTTTTCTATTTTAAAATTTCCCCTAATATGCTTCTATCATCTAAAGAATCAGTAGGAAACAGAAATCTATTTCTCTTTTGAATAACCAAAACAAATGCTGCATAGAGCTGCTGGGAGCTGTCCATTGGACTTGGCAATAGGGACTCGCTAGTGTTTTGGATCGAAGGGTTCCCCTCCAAAGTTCATATCTACCCCAAACCTCAGAAGGTGACCTTATATGGAAATAGGGTCTTTGCAGATATACATAAGGTAGGGGTCAAGATATGATCATATTGAATTAAGGTGGGACCTAAGTCCGATTAGATGCCCTCATAAGAGACAGAGCAGGATTCACAGAAACATAGAGAAGAAGCCAGGTGAAGACAGAGGCAGAGACTGGAGAGATGTGGTCTCAAGTCAAGGAACACCTGGAGCCAACAGAAGCTGGAAGAGGCAAGGAAAGATTCCCCCTTTGAGCTTTTGGAGGGAGGATGGCCTGCTGATACCTCAACTTTGCACTCTGACCTCTAGAATTTTGAGAGGATAAGTCTCTCTTGTTTTAAGCTGCCCAGTTCGTGGTATTTGTTATGGCAGTTCCAGGAAACTAATACCAGGGGTGACTTTGGTGATGGTGGTGTTGGTGGAGTCGTGGGTCTAAGGCAGAGTGCAGTGCATTAAGGAGTGACTCACCTGTGAGGGAGTGAAGGATGGTGAGCATAGATGAAGTATTTAAAGGCAGAGAGAGCTGGAGGGGAGCTGGATGGAGTGAGGACTCGTGTGTGTGTGTGTGCATGGATGTGTGTGCATGTATGCACATGTGTCATGGGTGTGTATGTGAACTGGGGGAGTTTTGAATACTTTTACATGTTGAGAAGGAGACAAAGGGGTTTAGGTTGATATAAGGAAGAGGGATAGCTGTTGGAGTCAGGTGTTTGATGGAATAGAAGTCATGACAAAATACTGCTGAGACCTCTGGTAGGAGGGTAGGTTCAAATGGAAAAAGTGACGAACTTCATCCCAGAGAGGTGGGGAAGATATGGGAGGAAGGGAGAAAGATAGGTGAGAAATAGAACCTTGGAGACAGGTTCTCTTAGGGTTTGTGTCACAAAGAAGCCTCAAACTGGCTCATTTTTGAGTGTGAATTTCAAGAATGCTCTATTTCAGCTGATTCATTGAATTGAATCTGCATCTAGGAACAACAACAACAACAAACTGAACTCAGCATAATCACAGATCAAGCAAAGCTTTCTGCATCTTGACCGGTCACGAAAGGCATACATAAATGGCTATTTGTATACCCATGTTCATAGCAGCATTATTCACAGTGGCCAAAAGGTGGTAGCAATTCAAGTGTCCATCAACAGACAAATGGATAAACAAAATGTGTTTTCTCCACCCAGTGGAATATTATTCAGCCTCGAAAAGGAAGAAAATTCTAACACATGCGGCAACATGGGTGACGCTTGAGGACATTATGCTCAGTGAAATAAGCCAGACACAAAAGGACAAGTACTATATGATTTCACTTATGTGAGGTTCCTAGAATAGCCAAATTCATAGAGACAAAGCAGAATGGTGATTGCCAGGGGCTGGAGTAGGGGGAATGGGGAGTGAATGTGTAATGGGGACACTTTCTGGTTTGGGAAGATGAAGAGTTCTGGAAATGGATGGTATTTCCATTTACCTTGAATGCATCATTGAAGCGTGTGCTAAAGAATCACTAAAATGATAAATTTTATATTAGGGATGTTTTACCACAATGAAAAGGAGATTGTGCTTAAACACAAAAAGCATAAATATATTTAAAATGAGAGATCAGCTTGTGACTGCATTCCTATCTTATTGCAGGAAGAGTTTACAAAGAGCTACAATGCTATAGCTCCAGACTGAGGAATGATGGGATTTTGCCATCATAATGATTCCTGTGATCCTGGATTTATAACCAGTTAGTGATGCCTCTGGGTATATGTGTGTGTGTGTATATATATATATATATGTTTGAACTGCAAAGCAGATGTAGAGAAGAGCGTATGGAGAGAGATGCTTCCATTTTATAACCCAGACACATGCGAGAGATAATTCAGAGCGGTAGTTACAAGTGGCACCAGAAGTTCAAAATCAATAGTTTCCTTTTGGTCCCTTGCCCTGATGCTTATCCTTTGGCATAAGTCCTTATCTGAAGTCTTACCTGCCAGTGACTGGTGATAACACTTGTCATTTGTGTCTGTGGTGTCATGTGAAGGTGAGCTGGTTTTGATTTGCTGTGTCCCTTGAGCTATTTTGACTAGGGGAGACTATTCTAATCAGAATTCCAGACAGACCAGAAAGTTTGAAGTCATAGGTGTATGTGGTAGAACAGATCCTACATCCCACGAGGACCTGGTGACAGCTTCTAAAGGGCGAAGGGTCCTGTTAGCATTTTAGCTTGGGGACCCTACAATGTGAATTTAAATTTAGAATGTCTAGTACCCATTGCAAGGTCAAAGCACTGATGCTGGCTGCTCATGGCATATGGCTGGGTAAAATGTGCAATTTCATTGGTTAAAGGAGATAAATGCCAGGTCTCTCTGGGCTGGATAAAGGAGACAGATATTCAATACTCTGATTCTTCTTCTCTTTCTGGGGGGACAGGGTCTCACTCCGTCACCCAGGCTGGAGTGCAGTGGTGTGATCACAGCTCACTGCAGCCTCAACCTTCTGGGCCCAAGCAATCCTCCCATCTCAGCCCCCTAAGTAACTGGGACTATATAAGCATGGGCCACCTTGCCCAGCTAAGTTTTGTACTTTTTGTAGAGACAGGATCTTGCCATGATGCCCAGGCTGGTCGTGAACTCCTGATCTCAAGTGATTCACCCACCTCGACCTCCCAAAGTGTTGGCATTACAGGCGTGAGCCACCGTGCCCAGCCCCTGATTCTTCTTTAAAGCAATTTCAAGAATCAGGACCATCGACAGAACCATTAAGAACCTACCATGACCATCATGTACAGCGATATAGGTTGTCCACTAACAAAGATGCCCAGATGAGGGGAGAAAGAGGGTGGAAACCTGGTCAATGCTTTCCCTGCCAAGACACGTGCCCTTTCACAGGCCTGAGTCCACCCAGAGGAAAGGGCACCTGTGGTAATTTGCACAAAGGCACTGTATGGGCTAGCAGCAGTCCTGCAACCTCAGATGTCATTTACTTCATCCTCCTTTTATTTTTTGGGTGAACACATGAAGAAAGTGAGGCCGAGGGAAGCCAACAGATTTGCCAGGAGACAGAGCTGGAGTGAGCTCCCAGACCTTGGGATCCTAGGCTGTCCTTTCCTCCTTCTGTGTTCTCTAAAGCAGTGGCTGCTTCAGGCTATTCTCTTGCCCAGGGACTGTGGCGTTGGTGGTTTCCTTCTGACAGCAAGAAGAAATCTATTGCTCCTGATTCTTCCGGCATGGAGCCTGCCAGTCCTGGGGAATCCCAGCTCTGCTGCCCACCAGCCAAGGGACCTGCAGCCTTAAGTCTTCATATGCAAAATAGGGTGAAATGTCCACCTTGCTGGGTTGCTGGGAGAATGAAATGACATAATGCACATTGGGAGCCTGGTGACAAGGTGCTTGGCTATAGTGCCTGGTGGGCCTGGGTTGGAATCCTGTTCTCCTAGTCTGCATGTATTTGTTCAGGCCACTTCTGCCTCAGAGTCTGTTTCCTCAACTGCATAATGAAAATAATAAGACCTACCTTGAAGAGTTCAAGTGAGAAAGAAAAAGATCCTGCAAGGATGGCACCTGGTCCACAGCAGCCATTGAACAAATGACAGCAATTATGGTAGTGTCTGGGTCGAAGAAGGTACACAATTTGTAACTACAATAATCACTATTTTTATAAGCTCAACATTGTCCTGGAAACTGTGGGAAATCCAGAAATAATCTAAGAAACAGATGGGCAGACCCATCTGGAAGCTAAGAGCCTGCTTGGTAACACAAAACCTGCATAGTGCCCTATATCACTGTGCAGTTGCATTCCACACTGTGGACCAGAGATCAAGAATGTTCTAGTGCATCAGAGACAGAGGTCAATGGTGGCTGGACTAAATGGCAAAGGCATCACAAAGGAGGTGGGAAATTATTGTGGCTCTTAAGTGTGAAAGGGTGAAAGCCAACCCTTTCACCAAGTACTGGGCGGGGCACAACAGCCCACACGGGGAGTACTGACCCATCTTACAGATGAGGCAGTGGAGGTGCATAGGGTTCAGCCACTCGCTGCAGCTTACATGTCTAATATACAGTGGAGATAAGAGATTGAACCCTCCTTCAAGTTGGTCCTGTTTTGAAGCTTGTCTTCTTTCCTTTCTGCCATTGCAGATAGACGAGAGAAGTGTGAGTGAGAGTGTGTGCGTGTGCGCGCGTGGGTGCCTGCAGGGGTGTACAAGGTGAGAAAAAGTGGCAACAAGAAGAATCATGCCTCACTCCTGTGTTAATGGAGTAAATTACCCCAGTGGAGCAGAAGAAGTGGAAATAATGGAGTGAAAGATTTAAGGGGGTTGTGCTTGGGATATGGGTCAACACTAGAGAGAGGATGCTGGGGATGGAGGAGAAGGGATAAGGCTAATAGGGAAAAAAAGACTTTCTAAGATTTGATGGCAGATTAAGATCTGGTAAGTGGGAAGATCCTGGTGTCTTACAAAATCATAAGTTGGGAAGGGGAATTGGCAGCTAGGGAATAGGATGAACATTGATTGAACACCTACTATGTGCCAGCATTGAGCTTTGTAGCTTCACATCTGTTCTCAGCTTTATTCTCTCCCCTTAATAAATCTGTGTGGTAGACAGCATCATTGATTTCAGAGAGGCTGGCTACCTTGCCCAAGGTTACATAGCTGGAATTGGGTTTGGTCTTGGCTGGTTGCTCTAAGTCTAGGGCACTTTTTATTAACCAAAGAGCACAGAAGCATGAAATACTCAAGGGTGCTGAGCAGATGGATGGGCTCTCTCAGAGGATAAGAGTGTAGAGCAACAATCAAGAATCGAGACCACCAGATACTCCAGGAAGTACCCACAGATAGTGCTCGGCAGGAACAGAGGGTGCAGGCAGTGAGAGGGAGGAGGAGTTAGTGGGAATGAGGGGGCTCTGCTCATAGGAAGAGTCCAGGATGGGTTGGCCAAGATGGTGCATTCAGCAGAGGAGAGACCCTTCCGAGCAAGGAAGGAAACTCCTGGAGAGTCTGAATAGGGTGGTCAGGATGGAAGTTGGACTGCAGGGTCAGAGGGTGATGATGGCTGAAGCGTCAAGACACACTCATCTGTAGGTGAGGAAAGGAGATGGCAGAATGGCTGGGGAAAACAAGCATGACACCTAGTTTTCTAAATGAGGGAGGGGAAGCAACCAGTAGAAAGGAAGCAATGGGACATTCTGGAGGGAAAGCAAGAACAAGATCTCCCAGGGATTGGGAAGAAATAGAATGAAGGTCAAAGCGTTGCCCTCAGAGAGAAGACGGGCCCCTCCCTGTCTGAGAGGACACAATGCCAGGCACAGCAGGGTGTGTGGGGCTGGCCAGCCTGGTCCCCCCTGCTCAGAATGTGACAGTTGTTCCAGTCCTTCCAATGGACTGTGGTCATCTATCCTGGAGTGTCCATAAATTAGATGAGACTTTTCAGTCTTGACGGGTAGAGAGAAGCAAGAAAGTGATTGCTTGGTTCACAAGACGCCCTCTCTTAGATTCTAGAATTGTGGAAAGCCAAATCTTCTGAAAAGGTTGTGGTGAGCTTTAGAGTGAGGAACGGGGAAGCTATTTCAGAAGAACTAGTCTCTGCATGACTGATGGGCAGGACGTTTCCTCGTCAATTTTCTGGGGCAAGACCGATTTGGATTTGCTTTGATTCCACCACGTCATGGGTTCTCACGACAGAGGAAAGAATAGTCAATCCAAACCCTCACATTAGCCGGAGTTCCAATTTTAGACAGATGTTCCAACCCACTTCCCACAAACCCGTTTCTGTTAAGAATTCTAGCAAGTGGAAAATTGAATTTCATTTTCTCTGCTGTCCCTCTCCTGGGGATGATAAAAACTGGGTTTTGAAGGAGAAAAAAGGGACCCAGGTAATTCATCCAGAGCAGTGACCATGTAATTGAGGGTTAAGAACAAACTGATCCCCACGACTCAACACCTGTTGGGTAGCTCCACCTGGTACCAGCAAGAAAAGGGGGGGCTGGCAAGCAAGCGTTCAAGGGTATTTTCCCTGCTCTAACAAGGTATGTTTAATTTTACAAGAAAACTGTTATTTCCCTGCATCATTTTCCCTCTTGACTTCACCTTTAATGCACACTCTATAGGCGTCCTGTTGTTTAACTTTGCGCTTGCAGTTAAGTGTTAGCATTTTGAACAGATTAATGCTGACTTCCTCTTTTCCTATAAAGGCTGCACCCTCTGGATGTATTTCAGCGATTATACTAATTCCTGCATCAATAAAACAGAATTACTTTTACTTAAATGTGGCTTAAATTCCTGGCGATACTTGATTGGAATGCAAAAGGCCTATATGTTTTGCACTTCATTGCATCTGTGTTGTTCTGTAGAAATCTGCTGTTGGTATTTCGGGGTCTTTTGAAGAGGAGTCTGCTCTCTGTAATCATTGCCATGTTTTATTTGAGCTCTCAGAGACGGGCATTTCCTTTGGGGTTTTGTGGAGGAGAAATGTACTAACTAGATTTGGGGTTTCAAAGACTCAGGTCCTCAGATAATCACTTGGTACCTGATCTTTGGCCAGTGGCCAAACATCTCTGCATTTCAGCATCTTTCGTCTAGGGACTATTGGTCAACAGCTCACGCTACCAGCTTCTACCCTGAAAAATATTCACTTTTTAAAGATTTTTTAGGATAAATTTATTTTTAGGATACAATTTTTTAGGATAAAATAAGAAATTTCTTTTAAAAGAAAGCTTGATGTGTCTCCGAATGGTCTCTATGCATTGAATAAGTTGCATGTCCTTTTTCTAGAAAGCAAATGAAATAATTTTAGTCAAAAGGTTTCACAGGGTTTTAGCAGGTTTCGGTTGATGGGAGCGCAATGTCTCCCTTTATGGTCACATACACAATTGTGTTTTGTGAGTGTTACATTTCCCCAGGTTTCAGAGAAGAAAAGGATTCTTTTCCTCCATGGGTCAAACATGTAGGTGTAGTTCTTCTCTCAGCGTCTGCCTTCATTTCTCGGATAACTTGCTTTCCTGTGAACCAGGCACATGCATTCCCTTCAAAATGGCCCTGGATTGAAGCAGGCCATCGGTTTCCATTTAGCCCTAACTGAATGAGACGATACTCAGTCCCGCCGGCTTCATTATCAGCAGGTCTCTTGCATTTTAAGTGTTTTTCTCAATTTGTTTGAGTCATCCTCTTGTGTACCCTGAGGCTTTGAGGTACCAGAAGACAGAGGTCGAAATCTTTAGATGTGGCCTCCTGGCTTTCTATTATGTCAGGTTCAAGGAATATCATTTTTCTTCTCAAAATGACTTCACTAGTGGGGAGACACCAGCTGGTTTTTTTCCTGGTAGGGGTGGCTTGAAGATGCTCCCACTGGGGAGGAGTTGAGGGGCTTATGGATTTGTGCATGGATCTCTGCTCTTCCAGTCTGTGCGAAGTGGAGATTGTGCAGACCCTAAAAGGTTCTACGGAGGAGAGCCTAGTCTAGGGGTTCTATAAAGGAGAGAGCACCAGTGAGGAATTCTTCGACACAATAGGCCCCCTCCAATCCCAGGAAGTCTCTATAATTGATCTGTCTTAACAAAAAGAAAAGCCTCAATTTGTAGCATTTATAAATGTTTGTGGTTTATAAGTTCCCATCATGGCTGACTGCAAACTATCACCTGTTGACCAGCTCACAAAATTCCCGCTATTTAACCATCAGCTGTCATGAGCGGACCTGAGCTCACTGCAGCACCCCCACTGAAACAAGTCCTACATCCTCGCAGTGGGGGTGAAGGGATCCTATTTTGCTAGGAGGTGGTGGGAAGGAGGTGGTGGGAAGGAGGGGGTGACGTGGAAGGGAAATAAAGGGATGACAGGTTTGGGAAATGTTGCCCACTCTGTCTCCCTCTTGGAGAGTTCTAGAACAAGCGGCCTATTAAGGGCTCTGAGAAATCCTATGATATATATAATTGCTTAAATGTGCTTTCCCAAACTCATTTGAGCTTAGGATAACCTACGCACATCTTGGTTCTGTGGAACGTATTTGATATTTGGTTTGGTGGCTCCTGGAATGAATGGCAGGGACATTGGAGATGGGCACACCCCCGCTGTGCCTTCTTCACGATTCGCTCAGGGCCAGCCCAGCGTGTCCCCGTTTCCCCTGAAACAGCCCAAAGCTGTCAGCCTGAGCATTCACTGTCAGCATCCCCTATTGTCCTCAGTGTGCACCGCCTCCCCCTCCCTTCCCCTTGCCTCAGTAGAAAGAGACATGACTCAGTCAACCAGCAACAAGCAAAAAGGAGAGTGACATATTACCCAAACAGAGGAAGATTCTCTGACACAAATGGGAGGTTAGCTTAGACTCTGTTGCTAGACTCAGAGGGTAAGATGAAAGTAAACGTTCTAAAATAGAATCCTATCACCAGAAACGGGGACAGCCCGAGGCTGGGATTACCTACAGACCACCCACGGCGCTTTCACCTTCACCCACTCCAGTTTTTCCCTATGGGCTTGCAAATGGAATCATTCTATATTCGAGTGTGGTGCTGCCCCTCCAGATGCCAGGAAGCCCCCAAACCTCAGCACTGTAGGCTCTGAATGTATTCTGCATTTATCCCTCTTCCACCCCTTCTCACTGAAGCTCTCAGCTTGGTGAATGATGACTTGGCAACTAGGGAGGTCGGGGCTAGGGCCAGTGTAGTTTCCACATCGGGCCCCACCCCATGGACTCCACGCAAGCCCCTGACCTTCCCTCGAGAGTGACGTGTATGGGCTGTGGGAGGAAGGGGTGTGTAAAGCCTGTGACTTTGCTTGGTGGAAACCCACAGCTGGAGGCAGAGGACACAGGGACACCTGCTCTGAATGAGGCCTGGAGCAGCCGTGTGGAGGATGCTGAAGGCACAGCTCCCACCTCTACGGCAGCTGTGGCAGTGGCAGCTGGTGCAGAGCTGGGGAGAATTATTAAGGGAGAAAGAAACACAAACAGCCTTCCTTGAAAGGTTTCCTAAGGGGAGAGAGCCTGGGGTATAGCGCCCCATCTATGGAATGAGCCATTGGGAAGTACATGGGGTCAGCACTCTGAGAAGGAAGAATTCCCCCCTCCTGGCTCTCACTGGCTTTTTCGGTAGCACAGACTTGGGTGAACTTCAGGTAGAGTCTATAGTAAAGTGCAGCCTAGGGGCTTGGCTCAAAACAGATGAGCTGAAACATGCATACCTGATGGCTCAAGCACAGGCTTGGAGCCCCATCTCTGCCATTTTGGTCCTGTAAACTTCTACTAGGTGCCTCCTGTGTACCACGACCTGTGCTAGGCCCTGGGGATGCAAAGACCAATAAAATACAAATCCCTGCCAGGGGAACTCAGGGTTTTTTTGTGGCTTAAAACTGGCCTGAGTCTGGGGGTGAGGGTGTGGTAGGGTAGGAGACATTTTTTTTGGAATGAAATAAGACATCCTCTTAAATGTTGTTTTGGAGTCGGGAGTGACTGCTTTATGAGCATAGGCTTGCTTTTTGGGGTAATGAGAATGTTTTGGAACATGATGGAGTTGTTGGCTGGACAACATCATCAATGTACTAAATACTGCTGAATTGCACTCTTGTAAATGGTTAATTTCACCTGAAAAAAGAGAAGTTGCTTTGATGGTAAAACTCGAAGTCCAGCACCTCTGGAAGGTCATGTGTCTTCATCTGCCTAAGCCTGAGAACCAGGGGTGTGCAGGACAGACGTCTGAGAGATAAAGCATGGTGGCATGTCCATCCAGGGCCAGTGTCCCCATGGGGAGACGCAGACAGGGAGGCACGATGCAGAGGACTCCCCCATGAGCCTGGACAGCCTACATCCCAGCCCTGTTAAGGTACTGTTCACCTCTACAGCCTGCAGCGCTGACAACCATGCTTGAGGCCAGGTTGGAACATCTGGCAAGCCATTAATAACTGGTGACTGTGATGAATGCCTACGAGCTCCAACTGACTTCGGCATTTCACGGTCACCCTCCTGGAAGCACCGTCCTTAATCATACTGTTACACAAATTAGACACGAGTTCCTGCGCTGGGCTGTTGCAGTTGACTGGGGGACAATGTGCTTTTCTCCTGACCTGAGTTGCCTAACAAATGATGTTGGGGGCACAATGCTTTTCCTTTTGTGAGACTGGACTTTCTCTTTTATTGTGCAATGTTCTTTTCCTGTGTTGTACTGATATGTTATGGGGGGGATGTGCAGAGCTTCCTTACACAGTACAGCTTGCTTTTTCTCTGAGGTCCTCATTGTGCATCAGCGCCCGATGGCAAAAGAAGACCTGTTCCATATTGCCTCTCTCTGAGTATGTGTGCTAGAGGAGCAGGTCTCGTTTGGGGTCAGAGTGGCCAGAAGGAAACTGGATTTGTGCTTATCAGTCATTTATTCCTTGAGATGATTCCTACTTTAATCTGAAGTACTTGGTGGATTTTCATCAGACAGTGGAAATATTTGCATTTTCTTTTTTCCCTCAGCTTGGGTGGCAATGTTTCTCTTCAAAATTAGCTGCATTTGTAAAATGAAGCAGAAGGAAAGTCAAGAGGGCGATTTCTCTGTTGGCATTTGTTTATTTTTCCAGGATCATCTTGCTAAAAGGAAAAATTTTCCTAGCAATAACCTTGCAATATCTTCAGGCAGCTCTGATCATAACTGATCTCCAATCAACTCTTCCATCCTGGAAGGGAAATATCTGGAAAGACTTGATTCCCTTCCGTCCAGTCATAGTCTATTTAGGGTGAGGCCTGAGTGGTCTCTGGGGACAGGGTTTCTGGGGACAGAGTCTGAGTCACAAAGGCTCCCTGCTGATTCTCTGCTCACCAAGCCATGTACTCTGGTTTGGGACAGTTGCTGCACAGAACGGGGCAGATTCCTGCCCAATGGTCTTGTATAACCCTGCAGTGGCCCCGTCTAGGAACCCAAAGCCATTCTGGTTCTACGTTTGTAGAGTCTATATTTTAAGGCCACAGTGAGTGAACTTGGAAGGAGATAGAAGGATTTGCCGTTGAGATGCCTTTAGGTAGAAAGCATGAAAACTCTGGGCTTCTCCCTGGGCTCAAACCATGCTCTGCACCTGGCTAGCTCTTAAGGAAGCCTAGGTGGAATGATGGGTTTCAGGACAGTGGTTTCTAGTACTTTCCAGGGCTGTATTTGTTTAATGCTCACACTCATTTTTAACAGTGAGATTTTGAGCGCTTGTGTCTCTGCTCACATAGACAGCCAGCATGGGCCATGGAGACAGGCAGCCCTGGGGGCCAACTATGATGCCCCATTTGGTGTTCTGTGTCTCCTGGGCATGACTTATTAATAGCTCATAGATTACAAACGGTCTGTGCTTCCCTGCCCTGTGGCTTGTCTACTGCAATGCTGTTTGGGTTTCATGCACTTGGGATACAGTCCTTTTAAAATTACATTTTCTCCTGCTTCTGTGCTTCTCCCCTGGGGCCCATTGGCACTGCCTGTGTGCTTTCCTCTGCTTCCTCCTGAATCATTCTTGCCCTCTCCAGCAAAGGTTTATTTGATTTCTTTAAAGTCACTTGACGGAATTCTCAACACAAGTACATACTCTGAGGTAATCATATCTGCTCTCTTTTAGGGAAAAATAGAGATGTGCACTCTTCTCTTGACTTTGCCTTGCCTGCAGAACTCAACATTTGCGAATGATGTGTCCTTGAGAAGTCATGTTTTACCCAGTTTTGCAAACTTTTGGCTCATATCACAAATTCAAAGATGCTGGTGCTCCCAGTCTTAGTGCTAACATTTCTATTTATACCCTTTTCCCTGAGCCTCAAGAAATGTTCTTTAAACATATTCTCAGCTGGACCAGGAGAGATTTGGTTTGTGTGTTTGTTTTTAATGAGCCTTACATTGACTTGGATAATGCTGTTGAAAACGCAGTAAGACCTGATGGATTAAGTGCTGCGTAATTCTCCTTCTAGCACCAATACTCCCTAATAACTTTTTGATACATACAAACAAAAAAATCTTCTTTAATCTGCAGGTTCCTCTTTGAATGGGCTGAAGGGTAAGGTTATCTGGGAAAAATGAGTAACTTCTGCAGAGAGACTCCTGTGTCAGTCACCAGAAGGGAAGAGAGAAAGCTGCTTGTCTCTTGCAGACCTGTGCTGGCCAATACAGCAGCTCCCAGCCTGAAATTTGCCTGGTCTGAATTGAGATGTGCAGTAAGTGTTAAGCACACAGGGGATTTTGAAGAGTAATAATGTAAAAGTAAAATATCCCATTAATAATTGTCATATCAATTACATGTTGAGCTTTTAATATCTGGATATAGTGGGTTAAAGAAAATATATCATGATTTTGATTTCACCTAGTTCTTTTTTCCTTTCAAATGTTCATATTAGATAATTTAAGATTATGCAGGTGGCTGGCATTATATTTCCATTGGGCAGGGCTGTTACAGAACATCCAGTACTGAGGAATGCCTGCTCTTAGCATGTTGGAAATAAAATTGATGCAAAAGGCAGTCCCTTGGTTGGCTTAAGTCAGAAGAAAAGGGCTGCTTTTAGGGGGATTTAACCTTTTGAAATGGAAGGAGCTGACGGCTCTGTAATTGGGAAAAAATTAATAAGAGTTCATAATGTGATATAATAAGGGGTACTGAACACAACTAATCAAAAAAGGGTTGGGGAATTGCTGACAAATGTGTGTAAACATTTGCCGTCTTAGTTTGGGAGTTGTGGCCACTTCAGCCAGCTGGTTCAATTTTTTTTCACTTTTTCAATGACTAAGCAAGCTCGTATCAGTTTTCTGCACACCACTGATAACCCAATTTGTGCCTGATTGGAGAAGCTCGACACTGGCAGTGTCTTATGTTGATGCCATGCATGATGGGGTGAGGAGGGAGAGAGGGAGAAAAGATCCTGGAAAAACGGGCATTTGCAAATGGGAAAAGTGAACTGGGACAGGGCAGTGTATCTGTTGGCTTGGGTAAATATTCATTTTATTTATTTATTTAAAAATTTGGGTTCATGAATAATTCTTCAGGTTTGTGTCTCCATCTTCCACCCTGCTGCCAACAGACACCAAGTCCTGTGGCTTCCTTTTCCTAAAAGCCTTTCCTCATGGTCCCTCTTTACTGTCCCCAAGGCACCAGAACTCTTTGGGCTGTGGAAATAAGTGAAAATCAATCAAGTGAGGAAAACAGAGGCTATTTATTCAGAACGTGCTGTAGTAAGGGACCAACACATGCATTTGGCAACGGCTCAAAGGCAGGCAGGGGAGTGGGAAAGCTTCATGTTGGAAAAGAGGGAAGGCCTCAGGCGTGCCCTGATAGAAACTGTCATCACGGAGAAGCTGCAGGTGAGCTACCTAGAAATGGGCATCCTGTGTGATTGGTGAGGAGGCATATTCGACTTTCTCCAATTGGCCCTAAGTTGGAAGTAGGAGCAAAAATGAGGGAAATTTGGTTATTAACTAAGTCCTGGTCACTTGGGCCAATTGTTACAGAAGTTATTGTTTAGCTTTCTGGAGTGTCACTGGTTTCTTGCAAGTCTGACTTATAACGGGCTGGCTTCCTGGGTTGTTTATTGTAGAAAAGCAGTTGGTTTCCTGGGCAGGTGGCTGTAGGCTATGGGCCCAAGTGCTATTTTTATATGTGGTTGGCCACTGTCCATTTGTGTATTCAATCGCAGGGTCAGTTTTTAATTACCCTTTTTTTTGTTCTGGATTATAAAGATGGTATATACTCACGTAGAACATTTTAATTAATCCAGAAAAATATTTAAAAGGAAAACCACCTTGTATCCTGCCAGCAGAGGTAACCATTGTTAACATTTCCAGGATCATCTTTTCAGAGATCTCTCTGTGCATTGACACGTTCGTCCAAGAGTGATCATCCTCTACAGGGCGTTCTGCAGCCCTCTCATCCGTTTTCATCGGGGTTGCTGTGGCAGTCACCAGATCTAGATCACTGCTCCAGTCTTGCCAACATCCACTTCATTTCTCACAGAGCTTCAGAGTGGGCTCTCTCTAATTCAGATTTCATCAGTTCCTGTCCTGCTTTAAATTGTTCAGTGGTTGCTGATCGAGTCCAGGCTCCCAGGAAGGCTCCCTGGGCCACTGATGGTGTGTCCTCTTCTTCCAAACCTTCCATCTCTTCTCTGCACTTGTGGGAACTCAAGATTCTCTAAGGACTGTTCTCCTTCCTGCGGATGTGTGTCCACATGTTGCCTCTGTTGTCTCCCAGGCTCTTCCTCAGCCCCCATAGCCTAGTGAAATCCTCAGGACTCAGCTCAGACTTGCCCTCCCTTGGAAGCCTGCCAGAGAGCTCCCCATATGTTTAGTTTCTATCCTCACCAACCAGTGCCTGCCTCCAGGACAGCACTCAGCCCACGGGGTGACAGTGGCTGGCTTTCATTCTCTGCCCTGACAGACCCTGAATCTTCAAGGTAAGCAACTATGCTTTACTCATTTTGTCCCCAGCCCAGTGTCTGTGATGGTACGTGAGATGCAGTGAGGCTCAGGAGACATTGCCTGAATAAATGAGTTGCTGGGGGGATGCAATCATATGCATGTATGTATGTGTATGTGTGTGTGTGTGATACATATGTATCTGCAGATGCCTTGACTGTATGTCAGCTTGCTTTTTGGGTACCTGCCATGGTTTGAATGTTTGTCTCCTCCATGACTCATGTGAAATTTAATTGCCACTGTGACAATATTAAGAGGTGGAACCTTTAAGAGGTGAATAGGCCATGAGGGTTCCCCCATCATGGATGGATTAATGCTGCTATTGAGAGTGTGGGCTCCTCATAAAAGAATGAGTTTGGCCCCTCTCTTTCTTTCTCCTCTTTCACCCTCTCTTACTCTTCCACCTTCTGTCATGAAATGATGTAGCAAGAAGGCCCTCTCCAGATGCTAGCCCCTCCATCTTACACTTGCAGCCTCCAGAACTGTGAGAAATACATTTCTGTTCATTATAAATTACCCAATATGTGGTATTCTGTTACAGAAGCTAAAAAAAAAAGAGACTATGACAGTACTGGACAGATATACAAATACCTACTTTCCATGGGGAAACCACTTACACCATTAAAAAACCCCTCAGTGATTACTTTATAATATGGTCAGTAATACTTCTACATACTTTGCTATCTATAATCCCATGAAGATTTTTGTGGGGAGTAAAATGTTATATGCATGAAAATGCTTTGAACTTTTTGGAGGAAAATCCACTCTTCCCCAAATCAGTAAGGGAGCCACACTACTCTGTCAACAGTGGGTAGTACAGGTATCTGTTTTTCCTGATAAGTTGAGAGGTGACTGGGAAGGAATGTACATGATTTGGAATGCACTGGAAACAGAAAGAATGAGAAGTCCAGACAGAGAAAAGCTCAGGTTAGGAACGGGTCTCCTCTGGGACTGCCAACCCACCAAGCCATGTCCTCTTGGGAGGAGGAGAAAGGGGCAAGAAAACGGGCAGAATCCTTATTCTACAGCCTTTCCCCCAACACCATCTTTCACCGATGGTAATAATTCAAGGGAGAGAAGTGGAGATTAAGTGGTTGCTGAACCAAGGATCAGGGAGCAATAACTCAAGCTTGGCAGGCCTGGTAATTTATCTCCTATGCAATGTTTTTCAGATGTTCCTGAGATATTCAAGTCTAGAGACCAAGCTTATTTGGAATATGTGTCATAGGGAAGGCAACAGGGGCTGTGTGTAAGGATTTCAGTGAGTTGCAGGAATCACAAATTGAGATGGAGGTTATTTTCAAACCTCTTTATATGGCGTATGGTAGGCAGAATAATGGCCCCAACAATGCCCACATCCGGATCCCGGGAACTGTGGATATGCATGTTACATGTGAAGGAGAAATTATACTTGCAGATGGAATGGAGGTTGTCATTCAGCTGGAAGATTATCCTAGGCCCTTAAAAGTGGAAGAGGGAGGCAGCAGAAGAGAGAGGGAGATAGTAGCATAAGAAGGAAGGTTGCTGGAGTTTTTTTTTCTTTTTTTTTGACAGACAGGGTCTTGCCGAGGCCCAGGCTAGAGTTCAGTGGTGCAATTAGGGCTCATGGCAGCCCCTTGACCTCCCAGGCTCAAGCGATCCTCCTGCCTCAGCCTTCCGAATAGCTGGGACCACAGGTGTGCACCACCATAGTCAGCTAGTTTTGTTATTATTATTAATGTTTTTAAATTTTTTTTTTTTTTTTTTCAGAGATGAGGTCTTCCTCTGTTGCTCAGGCTGGTCTCAGACTCCTGAGTGCAAGTGAATCCTCCTGCCTTGGTCTCCCCAAATGCTGGGATTACAGAGGTGAGACATCATGCCTGGCCATGGTTGCTGGTTTTGAAGATGTGGGAAGGAGACCGTGAGCCAAGGAGTGCAGGTGGCCTCTAGAATCTGGGAAAGGAAAGGAAGTGGATTCCCCCAGAGCTTCCAGAAAAGAACACAGCCCTGACAACACCTTGACTTTAGCTCAGCGAGACTCCTGTTGGACTTCTGACCTCTAGGATCTTAAGTCAATGCATCTGTGATATGAGTCCAATCAATTTTCAGTAATTTGTTATGGCAGCAAAGGCAAACAAAACAGGACAGTAGGCAGATTCCAGTTCATTCAATTTATAAACACTCAGCACTTACTATGTGCCAGATCCTGTGCTAAGAGCTGGGTACAGGGGTGAATAAAGATGCAGCCCCTGCCCTCAAGGCTCATAGACTTGAAGAAAACACAGGAGCACACATGTCCCACTAGGGCAGCGGAGGCAATTCCAGGGTCACTGTGTGTTAGTTGGTGCGGCCGTGACAAAGTACCACCAACTGGTGGCTTAAATAACAAACATTCGTTTCTCACAGTTCTGAAGGCTGGGAAACCCAAGCTCAAGGTGCTGGCCGGTTCTGTTCCTAATGAGGGCTCTCTTCCTGGCTTGCAGGAGGCTGCCTATTCACACCCACATGGCAGACAGCAAACTCTCTGTGATTTCTCTTACAAGGGTGCTCACTCCATCCTGAGGAATGGAGGGCTTCCCCCTTATGATCCAATTACCTCTCAAAGTCCCCAACTCCCAAATGCTATCACATGGTAGATTAGGATATCAACATATGAATTTACAGGGGACATAACTCAGTCCATAGCAGGTGGGAATGGGGAGATGGTGGACTAACCGTCTCGGGTGAGGTGGGAGCGGGTTAAGGAAAGCAGGAGTGGGAGTCCTTAGGTAGCAAATCAAAGGCCCAGGGACAATCCAGACCTGGGGAACAGAATAACAAATCATGAGGTTGCAAGAGAGCCCACTTCCTTCATTCTCCAGCTGTCTGGTGATCTGGGGTTGCTTTAGGTCTATCTCTGAGGCGGGGCAGGGAGAGGTGGGGGTGTTTACTGAGTGTGCTCTGTGCATAATTCAGTCTTCTCCAAAAGGCTATGAACAGATGCCATTTTTTTTTTTATCACCATTGTTAAGATAGGAGAGAGGAGTTTCTGGAAAGTTCCATAACTTGCCTAGCGTGTTTGACCTCTAAAGCTGGTATTCGCCATGATACTTACTTGACTCTGAGTAACTCCCCTCTGATTAAACAGTGGAAAAGCAAAATACAAAAGACATGAGGTCTCCTGCAACCTTAAACCCAGCACTAAGACAGTGCCTGGCACATAACAAGAGTTAAAGACATTTTTCTTGAATAAATGAATAAGTAATTTCAGATCCTTTAAGACTGACCATTTGGAGTGGGAGTCTATAACTTCTACATACTCCCTAAATTGTCCTTTATCCACTCTGACTGCTCAGTGGATTTTTTCTTTTGAGCTCTAGCACTCCATCCAAATAAATCCCAAGCAAAAGTTATAAGTGCTCCAGCCACTGGAATTGATGGCAAAGCCTTATATTCGGCGATATTTTTGCTGACTTTTGGAGCTTTGTTCATAAGGTGCAAGATGAGGGGAACACTTGAACGTGTGTGCAGAGCACTGTGTGAGCCCTGCTGGAAGCTTCCAGAAGTACAGGATGTGGTCCCAGGCCCACACATGCATGAAGAGAGGAAAGGGAACGGAGGCAGAGGAAAAGACGCCCTGCCAGGGTTCAGCAGATACGAAGACACAATTGCAGGACGGATGACTGAGAAATGATCTGTTCTTTCCCACTCCAAAAGGGGTAGTTGTTTTCTTTGCCCCCTTTGGAGAGGGCCAGAAGGGGATTTGTGTCTTGCCAGAAGGGATTTATGCCTTGCCTTAGAGGAGGTTCTTTACAGGTCTTTTGTTTCCCAGAGCCTTGGCTGTGGTAGGCAAGGCACTGGATTGCTCCAAAGGGATGAAGCTTTGGGACTTTTATTAGGAAAAGCTGGCAAAGGCCTTACTAGGGAAAGGGAGGGGCCCCTAAGACCTGCAGAAGTGAGCTGGGTTTTCTGATATACAGAATCTGTGAATATGTTCCACTATACAAAGGAAAATCAAGGTTGCAGTTTGGAGTTAAGGTTGCTAATCAGCTGACATTCAACTAGGGAGATTATCCTGGATTATCTGGGAAGCCCAGTGTCATCACAAAAGTCCTTTTAAGTGGGAGAGGGAGGCAGGAGAGGGAGAACGAGAGAGAAGGCAATGTGAGAAGGACTCAGCCCATGGTGCTGGCTTTGAGCGGGGAGGAGGAGGCCATGAGACAAGGATTGTGGGCAGCCTCTGGAAGATGGAAAGACAAGGAAACAGATTCTCCCCTAGAAGGTGCAGCAGTAACGCAGTCCTGCTGAAAACAATTTCAGCCCAGTGAGACCTGTGTTAGATTTCCAACCCGCAGACTTGCCAGATAACACATTTGCGTTGTTTAAGCCTCCAAGTTTATGGTAGTTTTTTCCAACTGCACTAGGAAACTAACACAGGGTGACATGGGGGTGCCTGGAGACTGAGCCACGGGGCTGAGATCTTGGAGACACAGTGATGGTCTCATGATTTTCCTGGATATAGAGGAAATGTACCCACAGGCTTGCGCCTTGGAATGGGTTGTGCATTCTTAGTCAGAAGCAAGACTAGAAACCCCTCCACATGTTTTATGGACAGTGTAAGTCTCTAGGGCCATTTATACAACCCCAGGGATGGGTGGTGTCCCTCAATAACGGTGGATACGTGAAAGCGTCCAACCCCAGACAGCAGGTGCTCAGAGCCAGTTTAATTGGATCTAGGAAAATTAGGGGTTGTAATGTATCTTGCACCTAAGGGTGGTGAGCAGATTCACAGCTGTTCTGCTCATCAAGATTTTTCTAAAAGAATATGTTAATTGCTGTAGAATTGCACTTGTCAGAGCAAGCTCATAAAAGAGATGAGTTTTCAGTTGTGTTTGGAACAGGGTGGGAGTGGGTGGGTGAGGACTGGGATCCATGGCTTTGTGGATGGGAGGAGAGAAGAGTTCAGAAATGGATGTTAGGAATCTATCTCCAGAAGTCTTAATAGTGTTTCCCATTGACTCAGAGCTTGGTTTTGTGTTGGTGGGAATGTGACAATATGAAGGATTCTGGTGATAGGAAGTGGAAGAGTTCATAAGCAAAAGGGCCCAGTCTCAGTGGACCGCTTCAAAGTCGCAGGTTCTTCCAGTAGCTGCCTGGGTCTTCCGCTCCTCCCCTTGGCTCTAAATTCCCAACAGGCTTTGTGGAGGTTTGACAGCTGCTCCAGGAGCTCTCAATTTACTTTTTGTTCACTTTATGCAAATGCATACTTGGCTTTGTAGCACAAAGGACAAACCTAGTGGGGTCTGAGTTGCCCCCACAGAGGTTTTATCTCCGCAAAACTTGGGAGCCCAGGAAGCTGCAATGACAAGGGAAGAGTCCAGGAATAAAATCATTGGAAAGACCTACAGATTACGTATTCCAGAGTGGTCTTTGCACTGTGCTGTCTTAATAGGTAGAGAGCTATCAACCCGGAGTAGGCAGTAGATATTTGATGCTCACATTTCATCTAGATGTATATGTATATGTATAGTGTATATGTGTACAATGTGCATATTTATATATAATAAACACACCAATGCATGCACATTCTTTGATGGGAGTCACTAATTTTAGGCAGTATAGGTCAATTTCTAACTTCTGAGTTGGGGCATGCAGTCGTTTTCAGGTGACAGGTGGGGTAACAGCCACAGGTATGCAGACTTCCTCCTAGCTGGTCTCGAGGGCATCTTTGCTCAGAGAGGGGCAGGAGGAAAGTAGCATTGGCATCACTTCGAGGAAGCTGGGTGTGTGCCCATAGCACAGCCAGAAGCAACTGTTCTTGGGAAGTAGGTGAGTAGAGAATAAAGTACGCGTGGCCAAGGCCAGGCAAGCACCAGCACGGCCTGAAGACACACCCTCCGCTTATGGACAGAATGGAGCACCATGCAGGGAGCCCCATAGGGACTGCTCAATGAATCCACCTGAACTGGATTTGTCAAGAGATGGTGTGAGATGGAACTTGTATTGCACCCACACCTGGAGCCCGGTTGCAACTTGTATTGCAACTACACCTGCACCCACATTCTGTGCCATGGAGACAAAGTGCATATGTTGTGGCTGTCCCAGACCCTTTCCAAGAGGATTTAGACTGCAGTGTAACGGGGGCTTCATGTTGAAGCACATTATCCATTTGTGGTTAAAGGTTAAAAATTATAGCAAGGAGCTAGGAAAGTTATGTTTGGGGTCATGATCTGAAGGAACTTCTACTCTATTAGCTTAATGATTGAATCTAAAAGACATTGGAGGTTGAAAAACAGTCTCAAGGAAGCCCTCTAAGTCGACTCAGAGACATAATCTATTGAGGCTGAATGGAAAGAAGGAGAAGATATGGCTTTTGGAGCCAAAGTGCCAGGGTTCAAGACATTCGTCAAAGGGTGGTAATCATACCTACCCAGCCTGCCTTGCACTGTCGCCAGGAAAGCTCCAAGCCAGTGCAAACCAACTACCTGCAAAACATCTAACGAGAGGTCAGAGCTGAACCAAGAAGGCACAGACCTGAACCTTTATCTGTAGGATAAAACATTTGGATTTATGTATTTTTAAAAAAATTATTGCTGCTTTTTTGGTAGCAGAGCATAAACCCACATCAAAACAAGACTTTTATGCAGCCAACAAACATGAAAAAAAGCTCATCATTACTGGTCATTAGAGAAACGCAAATCAAAATCACAATTAGATACTCTCTCACGCCAGTTAGAATGGCGATCATTAAAAAGTCAGGAAACAACAGATGCTGGAGAGGATGTGGAGAAATACGAACGCTTTTACACTGTTGGTGGGAGTGTAAATTAGTTCATCCATTGTGGAAGCCAGTGTGGCGATTCCTCAAGGACCCAGAACCAGAAACATCATTTGACCCAGCAATCCCATTACTGGGTATATAATATACTGGGTATATAATCCCAAAGGATTATAAATCATTCTATAAAGACACATGCACACTTATGTTTATTGTGGCACTATTCACAATAGCAAAGACTTGAACCAACCCAAATGCCCATCAATGATAGACCGGATAAAGAAAATGTGGCACATATATACCATGGAATACTATACAGTCTTAAAAAAGGATGAGTTCATGTCCTTTGCAGGGACATGGATGAAGCTGGAAACCAGCATCCTCAGCAAACTAACACAGGAACAGAAAACCAACCACCACATGTTCTCACTCATANGTGGGAGTGTAAATTAGTTCATCCATTGTGGAAGCCAGTGTGGCGATTCCTCAAGGACCCAGAACCAGAAACATCATTTGACCCAGCAATCCCATTACTGGGTATATAATATACTGGGTATATAATCCCAAAGGATTATAAATCATTCTATAAAGACACATGCACACTTATGTTTATTGTGGCACTATTCACAATAGCAAAGACTTGAACCAACCCAAATGCCCATCAATGATAGACCGGATAAAGAAAATGTGGCACATATATACCATGGAATACTATACAGTCTTAAAAAAGGATGAGTTCATGTCCTTTGCAGGGACATGGATGAAGCTGGAAACCAGCATCCTCAGCAAACTAACACAGGAACAGAAAACCAACCACCACATGTTCTCACTCATAAGTGAGAGCTGAACAATGAGAACACATGGACAGAGGGAGGGGAACATCACACATCAGGGCCTGTCACGGGTTGGGGACTAGAGGAGGGATAGAATTAGGAGAAATACCTAACGTAGATGATGGGTGCAGCAAACTACCATGGCACATGTATACCTGTGTAACAAACCTGCATGTTCTGCACAGGTATCCCAGAACTTAAAGTATAATAATAATAAAAAATGCAATATTATTATTAGAAACTAAAACTTGGTAAGAATGGGAGCCTGCCTGAAATTGCTATCTGGTTACATACTCAAAAAACCGTTGTTATATGTTAAGGTAAACAAAATTTACTACACAAACTAAAAGGCCTCTGAAATGAGAGAATCCCATGTATATTTGAGTTTTATGATGTCCTTTTAAATAAACCACTAAACAATGAGGTAGGGAATATTTCTGAGGGTGCTGAAGGAATAATCTTATTATTTTTTTGCTTAAGCAAGACCAAGAGAAAGCAAGAGAGGGCCATACACACAGAGAGAAATGCAGTAGCCTTTGCCCCTAATCTCATGAGAATCTGCTAATTTTCCAGTCTCTCACTGGAATATTTTATGCCTAAAATAATTCACGATGTGGCTGTAGCATGCATTGCCCTAGACTGCTGAGCATTTTATTAGCAAAACATGGAAAGTGTTACCTGCTGTAGTGCTAAGGAGTCCGGGCTCATTCCCATCTCTCTGTGTGCTAACACTGCCACCAGGGAGAGCAAGAGGGAGGTGGGACGCTTATTGTCATCAGTATGTGCCTATTTTCACACTCACACATAAGAGCACCCTGGGAATAAAGTGCAAGGTTCAACATTCCTGTGTTTAGAGGAATGCACTTGCTGAGGCATGAGGAGTGTGAGCAGCTTCTTGGCTTAGCAGACCCAGCAGCCTGCGAGGTTGTAAGAAACCCAATTGTCCCGGCATGCTCCAACTCCGAGGGTGAGTTTCCCTCTAAATGTGATGTTTATGGCATCACAGGAAGGTCCTGACCAAAAGTGATCGGGGCACTTTGTACTTAGTGTCAATGTACGATTGTGCCACTTTCACAACATTCCCACACTCTCACCAGAAGGGAGAATGATGAACTCATCACAAACGAATGTAGTGTAAGCTCCTTTACTCTATTTTGGGGTCTTTGAAGACAGAAGCTGTGCTTTCTTGATCTGTGTGTCCTCAGGCCCTAGCATGATGCCTGACATATGATAATTCCTCAGTGCATTCTTGATAAGTGGTTGATGAATGAATGAGGGAAGGAAGACATTTCCACTGCATTAATGAAATGCTGACTTGGAAAAGTGCATTAGGAACAGTTAAAGAATAGGCAGTGATGGAAAGCTACCTACAGTGCACAGAAGTCTTGTTACTGTGCAGATTTGAGTCAGCCTTGGATGACTACTGATAGCTATGTCGCCTAAAGAAGAGCCTTCAGGAATCTTGGATCTGTCGTTCACCCAGTGGGAGGTGGAGAAGCATTGTACATCAAGGCGGGCTGCTCTGTGTCCTCATGAGACCTTGGGCACCAGGGCCAGGCATGCTTTGGAGGGATTCTCCAGGATCAGTTGCCTTGATTCAGCCCCAGTGGCCCTGCTACTCTGATCACAGCTGGTTGGACCAGAGGTGGACACCTGACCAAAAAGGTAGCTGCAGTAGGCTGACCAGCATCCCAGAAGGAGGTCTGACAAGAAGCTCTGCCCAGTAGATTTCTATATGCATGGTGGCTGGAAGCCCAGTAGATTTCTGTATGCACAGTGGCTGGAAGCCCAGTAGATTTCTGTATGCACGGTGGCTGGAAGCCCAGTAGATTTCTGTATGCACGGTGGCTGGAAGCCCAGTAGATTTCTGTATGCACGGTGGCTGGAAGCCCAGTAGATTTCT